>NC_139835.1:29788770-30226270 GCF_963691815.1 Echiichthys vipera | reverse complement strand
GACAGCCGTCGGAGCTCGTCACTGAGGGTTATGCTGCATTCACTCCCGGAGGTAGAGACGTGAACATGTGTCAATAAAGTTTAAAAAAGAGCACAAAAAAAAAAAACTGTCAACACACACAGTGACCATGAACGTGACAAGATGGAGGCTCTGAAAGAACAGGGTCGCCTGCAGTTACGTCTGACCGCCACAGAGGCCGCTAGAAACAACGTATATCAATTCTTATGGAGTAACAACTTTGAGGGTGCACTCAATCTGTCCTTCTGTCCCGGGCCAAAACCGGTTTTTCAGTTAAAGCCTAGTGCGTTTAAGCAGTTTGAGTGCACCCGTTCCGCGCATAACTGCGGACAGCGGGCCGTCCACAGGGCTTTAGCAGAGCCGTTTGCACATGTACGAGCACGAGCCCTACGGCGGTAGCAGTATGTGTGCCTGTTCGGACATAGAAAATAGAAGGACGGACCATGCACGGATATTTAGCAACAACAACAATGGCGGTGAAAGGTTCACGTTGGTGTGATGCGGAGGTGGAGTGTTTACTGCAGATTTGGTCGATGAAAAGATTCAAAAACAGTCGACAAGACGCACAAAAACTCCGAGGTCTACGGAAAGATCTGGAAACAAAGCCACGCATCGCCATGACGTCATCAATGCGTGTGACGTGTTACGGCGTGATGACGTATAGGCAGCAAGAAGCATTCTCCGAGGCCCAGGTAGTGTGAGTACAAACGGGCCTGGAGGGGGGGACAAGGACCCTAAAGTCCGGGTCGCGGTGCGGAAGGACAGTGTGAGTGCGCCCTAAGGTTGCACTCAATCTGTCCGTTGGTGCCGGGCCCAAGCACGCTTCACAGCCAAAGTCTGGTTTGTTTGACCAGTGTGAGTGCAACTGTACCGCGCCTGAACTCCTTCACTTGGGGTCAGGACTCATTCCCTGCACGACATTCACCTGTTTCCAGAGATGCACGTTTTTTCTCCATGTTGACAAATGATTTAGAAAATAATGGAAACGGTTGTGGGTAAAAATACCACAGTGATATTATTCTAATGACACTGGTGTGGTCATTCATCAGATGAGCCTGATCATGAAACACTTCCATTAAAGACAAACTTCAAAGCTCACAATTCGACTCGTAAATTCGACTCGACTTCGTAAATACTGTTAAAAACATCCATGTTTATGAAATCTAACAAACAGTGACTGTGTCGACCCTGCAGAAGCATTCATGCTGAATCAAAGCCTCATGGATGCGAGCAGACTGGGTCGAGTTTGGGACAGTTTATCAGGGATTACTTTACTCAAGAGGAACTTTAAACCTGAGCCTGCAGCTTTTTAAGAGACATTTGAACGCACTTTTCTTGATTGCAGTATTTATGAATCAGAAATGACTAATCTCACTTTCCTAAACACAAAGAAACCTCAGTTAGATTTGACTCGAGCTGCAGTTGTGACCTGCTCTGCTCTGCTCTGCTCTCTTCTGTTCTTTGTGGGCGTGACGCCGGCACTTCAGGGCGCACCCACACTGTCCTTCTGCACCGGGCCAAAACCAGTTTTTTGGCTAAAGTCTAGTGCGTTTGACCAGTGTGAGTGCAACTGCTCAGCGCATAACTGTGGCCAGCTTGCCGTCCACGGCCCGTTTGGGAGAGGTGGGCTTTTGTAAAGCACGTTTGCGACGTGTACGAGTACGAGCAGCACGTGCACGTGTACGAGCACAAGGCCTACGGCGGTTCTGAGGTCATTTCCTGTGCGCCTGTTGGGACGTAGAAAAAAGAAGGAGGGACCATGCGCGGACATTTCAAACAATGGCGGCGAAAGGTTCACGTTGGTGTGATGCGGAGGTGGAGTGTTTACTGCAGATTTGGTCGATGAAAAGATTCAAAAACAGTCGACAAGACGCACAAAAACTCCGAGGTCTACGGAAAGATCTGGAAACAAAGCCACACATCGCCATGACGTCATCAATGCGTGTGACGTGTTACGGCGTGATGACGTATAGGCAGCAAGAAGCATTCGCCGAGGCCCAGGTAGTGTGAGTACAAACGGGCCTGGAGGGGGGGACAAGGACCCTAAAGCACGGGGCACGGGACGGAGGCACAGTGGGAGGGCGCCCTCAGAGAGCGATCCGTCAGATTTGCTGCCTCCTCACTTTAAGGGATGCGTTTTGTGTCACTCCGCTGCTTGAGAAGATTTTCACTGATGAATTAAAGTGGTTTTCTCTCTCCTCCCAAACACTTTACAGGAAAACAAAGTGTTCGTTAGTAAATCCGCAAAGCTTCAATCGAAAGCACTGATAGTGTGTCATGCTGACTGACACACACACACACACACACACCCACCCACCCACCATCTGCTGTCGTGTGTAATTATTGGTTTGATGGCGTTTACTCTCCCGTTTGTGTTCACCAAACAAACACGTTGAGCAGAGAGCTGTAGAAGAGCAGCTGTTCCCACTCTTATAGCTAAGCTAAGCTAAGCTAGCCTGCGTCATCCTCAGAAAGTGTGAACATGATAATAATGTGACAGTAACAATAATATTTATATTAATAATCATAATAATAAAACTGTGTTGTGTTGCCGCAGGTCGCTAAGAAGATGGGCTTCCCAGCACCGCTGGTGAACGAGGCGGCGGAGAACATGATCAAACTGTACAACCTGTTCATCAAGTACGACGCCTCCATGGTCGAGATCAACCCCATGGTGGAGGACTCCTCTGGCATCGGTACACGCACGCACACACACACACACACACACACACACACACACACACACACACACACACACACACACACACACACACACACACACACTTGGGGAGGGCGATATGACCTACAGCTTTTTTCGCAATTGTGCACAATCAATTCTTTTGGATTTAAACTTAACAAAATGAAAAGCCGACGTCCACTTTTAGTGTAATTCTGACGCAAAATCACCCCACGGTCTTTTTCAGCACTTACATCCATCAAATAAGACAGTTTTTCCGTGTAACAACTATTAACGGGGAAATCCAGGAGAGATGCTAACAGCCGGACGTGGCTAACAGTGATTAGCTCGGGTCAGTACGGTGAAGGCATTCAAAGGTCTTTTTTAACCACTAATGCTGCTGAAAATAACAGCAAACCTCTGCAGCAGCATGAGAAGAGTCCCTACACACACAACAAAGCACCAATGGGCTCCTTCCACTGTAATGGACTTTACTATGAGAGGAGCTGGTACAGGGGCCAGTAGGTAAGTCTTTAAAACACTCTTTAATAAACTCTGGCTTCACTAACTACGCTGTTGGTGCTTTGTTTTGTGTGTGGGGACTCTTCTCATGCTGCTGCAGAGGTTTGCTATTATTTTCAGCAGCATTAGTGGTTAAAAAAGACCTTTGAATGCCTTCACCGTACTGCCCCGAGCTAATCACTGTTAGCCACGTCCGGCTGTTAGCAAATCTCCTTGATTTCTCCGTTAATAGTTGTTACACAAAACACACTGTCTTGATGTTGATGATGATCTGTTTCACTATATTTCCAATGTGAGGGCACATGTCTTCAAAACGAAAGACTAAATTATGTGTTTGGAATGAAAATGAGGTTGTAGGCCGTGTGTGTTTTGCTCCAACGTGGAAGTCAACTGTCGACCAAACCGTCCATTTGTGTTCAGCTCTCAGGACTTTGGTCTGAAGTTTAGTTTCTCTCCTGTTTGAACTCTTAGATATCTATTTTATTTTACTCGGTTCAGCCGTCGTGTTCAGTTACTGCTGATGAACCCAACGTTTCATATTCAGCTTTAAATAGTGACATAACTGAGTTTTATTGTGAATCATTTATAGAATATTAAATGTGTTTATCTGCGTCGCAGCAGCTCTTTAACAGAAAAACAGCAAGACGTTGTGACGTAAGCACAGAAACGTGTGTAGTAACATGATATACTGTATATCCTACGTGTGTGTGCGTGTGTATACGTGTGTGTGTGTTCACTGTAATGACAGTGTTGTAAAACCAATGTCGAGGCAGAATGTGACACCGTTAACTAAAGCCGTGTACCGCCCACACACTCACCTGCACAAGAGCTCATTAAGCAGCTATTTAACATCTAAGTGTGTGTGTGTGTGTGTGTGTGTGTGTGTGTGTGTGTGTGTGTGTGTGTGTGTGTGTGTGTGTGTGTGTGTGTGTGTGTGTGTGTGTGTGTGTGTGTGTGTGTGTGTGTGTGTGTGTGTGTGTGTGTGTGTGTGTGTGTGTGTGTGTGTGTGTGTGTGTGTGTGTGTGTGTGTGTGTGTGTGTGTGTGTGTGTGTGTGTGTGTGTGTGTGTGTGTCTCTTCAGTCTCAGTGATTCGAGGTTAATGAGTGTGTGAACACTCAGTGATGAATCAGAGTTCTTTAAACATTCATGAAGAGGCGACCGCTGAGCTTTGTGTTAAAGGAACGTTAATGATGCTGGTGTGTGTGCGCGCGTGTGCGTGTGTGTGTGTGTGTGTGTGTCTCTGTGGGGGTGGCAGGTTTGCGTTTTCATGGTGTTTCTTTGTTTTGTTCTGTTTTGAGGCACTTTGTGCTCCTGAAAAGTGCCGTATAAATAAAGTTGGTTTGATTTGATGACCCTTCAGTCATGTGCTGCAGTGACATCACGTAATTTTATACTTAAAAATGATATGAATGGATGCTTTTGTTTTGGTTCTACATTTTAAGGAACAAGGTATAATAATTTGTGTGAACATGCAGCCAACAAAAACGTGATCGTCCATGTTTACACTGATCCACTTTAATGTAATTCACACAACAACTAAAAAAGGAAGAGGCTTTTTATCCCCTACAGTGCACAAACAAACCCAGAATATCAGCAATAAGCAATAAAATCAATTTAAATAAAACAAATTTTACTTTAAATTTCAGTCTTTGATTATTTGGAGGTCTTAAGCTTTAAAAGTTTGTTCCATGGTTTGATTCCCAAATCTGAAACATTGATATGTGGTAATGTCATTTACACTGGTAAACTTGTTTTTGCGTCTTTTTGAGCGTTGAAAGTTTAGAAATAGAAGATTTTTAAAATGCAGCTGGAGCGAAAACAATCAGTTAATCGACAGAATGAATCAGAAATGTTCTGGTTCCTTCTCATTTATTCTAAATCTGCCTGTTTTCAAATACGTCAGCGTCAGCCATGAGGAAATTCTGATATCTTATATTTATATATATTAAATTTGTCCCCAGTGATGTGCATGGACGCCAAGATCAGCTTCGACTCCAACGCAGAGTACCGCCAGAAGATGGTGTTCGACATGCAGGACTGGACCCAGGAGGACCCCCGGGACCGGCAGGCGGCTAAGGCCGACCTCAACTACATCGGCCTGGACGGAACCATCGGCTGTCTGGGTCAGTGCACGGGCCGACGCCACACACGCCTTTCAGGGTTTTCAGAATCAGACGTCCAACAACAGGAGAGAGCGTGTGTTGTAAACCGTCACAAACTGCAGTAAAAAGTCCAATGGACACGCATTTTCTGAAGGTCCTAATAAATGAATAATATCTGCAATAATACCTGAAAAATACCTGAATAATATCTGAAAAATACCCGAAAAATACCTGAAAAATACCTGGAAAATATCTGAATAATACCTGAAAAATACTCGAAAAATACCTGAATAATATCTGAATAATATCTTCAGTAATAGCTGAATAATACCTGAATAATATCCACAGTATTGTTTGAATAATATCATATCTGCATATCCCACTTGTACTAATGTGAAAATGTTGCGTACGTGACCTGTATCAGATTCTGAATATTGTGGTATTTTCAGAATAATGGTGGAATATCATGTTAGCTTAGTCAGTTTTGTGTTTTACTTTGAAATAACGTGTGGCCGGTGTCGGTTCTAGTAAACGGAGCCGGTCTGGCCATGGCCACCATGGACATCATCAAGCTCCACGGCGGCACGCCCGCCAACTTCCTGGATGTTGGGGGCGGAGCCACGGCTCATCAGGTGACGGAGGCCTTCAAGCTCATCACCTCTGACAGGAAGGTACGAACACACCTGTAACACACACACACACACGTTTATTTATCGTAGCAAAGCTTCGCCTGAGCTAATGCTAATGCTAATGCTAATTAGGTTCAGGCCATCCTGGTCAACATCTTCGGAGGCATCATGAGGTGTGACGTCATCGCCCAGGGCATCATCATGGCTGTTAGAGACCTGGACCTCAAGATCCCCATCGTAGTGCGGTTACAAGGTACAACACACACGCACGCACGCACGCACGCACGCACACACACACACACACACACACGGACACACACACTCTCAGTAATCTCATCCTTTAAAGTCCTTTCTTCAGTGGAGAAAGTCTCATTTTCAAGTCACGTCACGACTCGTTCACTTATCACCAACAAAAACAGATGAATACAAAAGTCACACACAGAAATCTTGTGACTTCTTTGTGGCGTTCAAACAACGATAAGCCAGCCGACGTCAACGCAAACTGCTATAAAAGCCGACCAAAGACCGTCTTCAGTCCTCTCCTGTGACCTCAGATCCAGAGCGTCGGCTCCTCAGATCATAAATGTGGAAAAACTGAAGTCTGACTTTAATTATGGAGCCGTTCTCTGGACTCGTCGTCACAGATGAACACAACCCTTTTGTGTGTAGCTCGCCTCACAGGACGGATGTGTGGAAGAAAACATGATGGAGAAGGTGAATAACAGGGCGAGGTCACTGTGTTCTGGGGACATCGGCCTGATGAGCACATTCTGTTTAGAGAACAACAGAACTGTATTTGGGCGTGAGGACGTCTGGACACAAAGTAGACCCCACTGATTGTAAATGTACTGAGTGTGTATTGGAAAGACCTGACAGGGCGTGTAAACGTCAGCACACGAACCTCAGTATAAGACGGGAAGTTGTGTTAAGAGACACACTCCTTCTTGTACACCTTTCTATTGTTATAATAGATTGTTCTACCATAACTTCCACCAGATTAAGGCCACATGTCACTCTAAATGTCCTGAAAATGTGTACTCAACACACACGCACACACACAGACAGACAGACACACACACACACACACACATACACACACACACACACAGGCAGCTGCTGGCGGCTCAGAGGGAGGACTAGTGTCTGTTCGATGCCTCCAAGTTCAAAGTGTGACGGCTGGAAACATGAACCCAGTTCTTTATTATTATTATTATTGTTATTATTCTGTATTTAATGCACATGTACATTCATACTCTGATCAGAGAGTTTCTGTCCGTACCACTTTCCTTCCGTACCACTTTCCAAAGACTTTGCGAGTTTTCAGAATGTTGTTGCAGCGAGGTTCAGACTCTTCTTCACACGTTTAAAAACACGTCGTCAGTCGCAGCGGCGCTCTGACACTCGTGGGCCTGAACAGATGCACTCAGCGACACGCCGCTGGTGTCTGCTGCTGTTTTTATCACAGTGTGAAACACAGGGAAGGAAAAGTATTAACAACAAACACAAGCAGAAGTGAAGTGACGTCAACAGCTGCTGCTTCTTCTCCTCTTTCTTCTTCTCCTCTTTCTTCTTCTCCTCCTCCTTCTCCTTATCCTCCTTCTTCTCCTTCTTCAACTCCATCATCTCTTCTCAAATCTTAACTTTGTGTCTTGTTTTATTCTTTAAGGGACGAGAGTGGACGACGCCAAAGCTCTGATTGCAGCCAGTCCGCTGAAAATCCTGGCCTGTGACGACCTGGACGAGGCCGCCAAAATGGTACACACACACACACACACACACACACACACACACACACACACACACACACACACACACACACACACACACACACACACACACACACACAGGTTTCAGACACGTTATTGTGTCCTCCTGTTAAATGAATGTCTCTTATCATTAGACGGGCAGGACTGACGATGTTAGCTGCTTAGCTCCACCGCTAACGTTACTGTTTATCATGAGAAGCTAGCTTTAAAGCTAAACAATAAACTCTGATTCATTTAACGTGGATGAGGGGCGTCGCAAACAACAAATCACGACCTCTCAGAGAAATAGACCCCTCCTCCAGACTTCAGTTACCATATCAACAACGGCGTGTGGCGGACCACCCTTTTTATATTGATAACTTTAGCAGCTCGTTTACATCGTTAGCCTTTCCCTGGCTGTTAGCCTCGATGCTAACTACTTCCAAACTGCTCTTTTGCTTTTTCCATTTCCCACTAAAACTGGTCTGAGGGACGGAGGCTGCACTGTTGAAAGCAAAAGTATTGATACAGCCATGTTTTCACTTACAGGATGACTGATACATCTGGATCCGTATCGGCCGATGCGGGCTGCTGCGTTCGCCGATAGTTTTTTTCCCGGGCATTATTCACAGACAGGCGTCCTCAGGCAGCTCCGTGTGGCTGCAGACGCCTTTTTTAAGTTCAGTAAATGTTAAATTGAGACTCGTAACATCTATTTTCATCATTGTGTCGTTGTTATGATGTAAATTGAGGGAACAAAAGTCGTATCAGCTCGAGAAATCGTCAGTCCGTATCGGTCATCGGCTAAAGCTGATCTGTCGCTCCCTAGTTTGGGCACCAGACGTCAGGTTGACCCTTGAACACGAGGACCTTCACTGCTCTCTAACACTTCCTCTCTTCCTCTGCTCACAGGTTGTAAAGCTTTCTGAAATCGTCTCGCTGGCGAAGGAAGCTCAGGTGGACATCACCTTCCAGCTGCCCATCTAACGACAACCCCCCCCCCCCCGACCTTTGACCTCCTCACCCCCGTACGCTTCCTCTGTCACAGCCACCCACCACTCCACTCCACTCCACCGCAAACTAAACGTCTCTCCCACCTGAGAGACGTCTAGTTTCCTCTCTCTGACTCTGTGGCATGATGGCACGACCTGGTCTGACCTCTGCTCCCCCTGCGCTTCTAACTTTGAGTCGTTACGCACAAACCTCCTCTTTCATCTCCTTCAAACGCGTTGGAGCTTCACCCGTCTGCTTGCTTCAGCACTTGTTGGGAAACGCTCCTTCACGCCGTTTAGAAAAATCCGAACCACGTGTAAGGACGCTGCTTCTCACTCGGTATTTTGTTTTTAAATGAATCGCTCTGAGACAGCGTCTGTGCAGAGGGACGACTGGAAAGGCGTGAGTGCCTTTTCAGGATAAAAGAACACGTTTGTTCACAGCGCCGCAGCATTGATTTAATAACCGCGTTCGCACCGTTTCTCCCTCAGATGCCTCCGTGCTGTTATCAGCTGCATGTTTCTGTCTCCCTGACGTGGAGACGCTTTGCAGGAACCCACTGGAAGTCTTTACATTTCCCTGAAGTGAGGCTCATCGTCAGGCGGCAGGAAACACCAGCTCAGTCGGTGTTAATCCCTCCGTGCGGATCGTTTTTGGATTCATCCGTCCAGGTCGCGATGTTTCACCTGTCAGTGTAACGCATGAGTCGTGACTCACATGGACTCGAGCACACCGATCGTCCGCGGCGAGTATTGATGAAGACGTTCCGCCCCGGTGTGTGGTCGTGTTGAACAGAGCGGAGACATCTCAGACTTTTTTTATTTTTAAACGAGTCAAATGAATTATTCAGTGTTCCTGTTGCGGAGCTGAAAGAAAGAAAGCCCAGGGGGAGCGAACGTTTAATCAGCGCGCTGCGACTTCCTGCGCCCACTTCATCTCTCGCTCTGTCTCTCTTTCTCTCCCGACGATCGTCGTGCAAACTGCCGAAGCGTAAGCTCGGGAGTCTTCGATAAGCTCCCGCTGACCCTGTCCTGCTGAAGTGAAGCGCGCTTTAACGTGTTCGTTGACGAGTACAGGCGGATTTTCCTCCCGAGTCTCGCGTCGTCTCGCGGGATCGTTGTCCCGCTGGAGGCAGCCGCCGTAGAAGTCCCCCGTTGTTTGTTGTTTCCCTTCGACACACTGGAGACTGCTGTGTATTTATTTTGTCCCCTTCGTTGAGTCCCTTGCGGGTTGAACAGGGACGTGTTTGACTGCGAGCGCGCTCTGCCATCATGCCACGCAGCAGGAACCGTTTCCCTCCTCGTTTGTTCGCGTGAGTTCGAGCTGTGACCTCACAACAACGGTAAAATGACTGTAGCCTCTCACCCTCCTCCTCCTCCTCTTCCTCTTCCTCCAGCGCTCCGAACACAACAAGCCGACATTGTGAGTTGTACGTCATTTATTAAATCTTGTAAATAACCGATAACTGATGTTCTCTCTGTAAAATATTTATGCTCCTCACAAAAGGAGCACGACAAAGGAAGAAAATGAATAAAAACAGAGAACACCAAAGTCTCTGGGCTGTTGTTGTTTTTCCCACAATACTCACAAATGTATTTATTTATTTTATGGTTTGCACAATTTAAAAACACATATTTTAAAATATTTGACTCATAAATCGTAAGAATCTGGAGTTGTTGAAGTTGAGTTTAGTAAAGAGTCGTTGGAAAAGTACGAAGTTATTACAATATGAAACTTGTTCAAACTCCCACAGACGGGAGGATGATTAAAAAATGTCAATAACAGTCCCTTAAAGTCACACTGACACCAGTGTAGTCCTTCATTTGGTACTTTGTTCTTCTACTTCAGTAGGTACCTGTCGTGTGGACCGAAGCATCTGGCTCAGCTCTCTTTTTGTCACAACGGTGCGGAGCGTGAGTTTGGTCGGAGCAGCGGGGGCGGAGCTGCAGTCGCTCTACCGCACCGTTGTGATGAAAAGAGAGCTGAGGAAGGCAAAGCTCTCGATCTACCGCTCAGTCCTGGTTCCTACCCTCACCTGTGGTCATGAAAGCTGGGTCAGGACCCAAAGAACCAGGTCCAGGTCCAAGCGTGTGAACTGTGTTTCCTCAGGAGGGGGTCTGGAGTCTCCCTTAGAGAGAGGGGGAGAAGTTCAGCATCCGTGAGGAACTCGGAGTAGAGCCGCTGCTCCTTTGCGTTGAAAGGAGCCAGTTGAGGTGGTTCAGGATCATCTGGTAAGGATGAACCCTGGGCGCCTCCCTAGGGAGGTGTTCCAGGCACGTCCAGCTGGGAGGAGGCCTCGGGGAAGACCCAGGACCAGGTGGAGAGATTAGATCTCCACACTGGCCTGGGAACGCCTCAGGATCCCCAGTTAGAGCTGGTTAATGTGGCCCGGGAAAGGGAAGTTTGGGGTCCCTGCTAAAGCTGCTGCCCCCGAGACCTGATCCAGGATCAGAGGCTGAAGATGGGATTAGAGTGACTTTGCATTTTGTAAATTCTTAGTTTACAGCATTTTTCACAGCTGCCTAAAACTTTTTGCGCCGTAGTGAATAAATAATAAATAGGGAGGGAGCTTTGTTCAACAATCTAAATTAAATCCTACACCTTGTAAATCAAAGAATCCTGTTTCAGGGACGTGAGGTTTGAGGATCTTTAAGCTGATTAAAACTTTATAAACCCCCACACACGGACTTAGAGAGTGACCAAAGCGCTGATTGATGAGGGAAGATAAAAGGTTTCCCCCGGACAGCGACGATATACGACGACCCTGCGGAGGAACCGGAGCCGCGGCTGAGCTGCCGAGAGGAGACGGATCACCGGCCGGCGTCAGATTTACCCGTCAGGTCGTTTTTATATATGAAGCCAGATATCACAGCGTTTACCTCAAGGTGCTTCACAGCCTCTGATCTGAGACCTTCGCTTTAGACGAAGCAAAAACACATCGTCTTTGAACGGGGCTTTTATTTTGAGCTCATCTACAAACCTGTTGTTTTGTGAATGTTGCTCAGCTGTTGATTGGTTTTACTTTTTATTTATCTCATCTTCAGCCTCTTATCCGGGGTCAGGTCTCGAGGGCAGCAGCTCCAGCAGGGGACCCCAAACTTCCCTTTAACCAGCTCTAACTGGGGGATCCTGAGGCGTTCCCAGGCCAGTGTGGAGATCTAATCTCTCCACCTGGTCCTGGGTCTTCCCCGAGGCCTCCTCCCAGCTGGACGTGCCTGGAACACCTCCCTAGGGAGGCGCCCAGGGTTCATCCTTACCAGATGATCCTGAACCACCTCAACTGGCTCCTTTCAACACAAAGGAGCAGCGGCTCTACTCCGAGTTCCTCACGGATGCTGAACTTCTCCCCCTCTCTCTAAGGGAGACTCCAGCCCCCCTCCTGAGGAAACACATTTCGGTAAAGCTGGGTCATGACCGAAATAACTTTTTATTTAAGTAAGAGTTTATTGGTTATCTTAAACCTCCTGTGTGTTTTTCTAAGCTGCTGGAAACTCAAGTTCCTTGCATGAGTTCACCCCAAAGGATCAATAAAGAGAAGTCTGAGTCTAATGTGACGAAACTTGTCCACAGACCGACACACAGAGACATAATCAGCCGGCTAAAGCACCTCTGAGGGAGCTCTTGCCACAGTCGGGGTCTCCAGGACCACGTTTTGAGAGAGGGGAAGATCCCAGGACGCCTGATGGTCCAGGAAAAGAAAAGCCTGTTGTCCCAGTGTCTGCGTGGGTTTTCTCCGGGTTCTCCGGTTTCCTCCCAAAGACGTGCAGGTGTTGGGTTCATTGATGACTCTAAATCACCCGTAGGTGTGAATGGTTTTCTGTCTCTGTTCGTCTCTATGTGTCCTGTGATAGACTGGCGTCCTGTCCAGGGTGGACCCCGCCTCACGCCCGATGTCAGCTGGGATCGGCTCCAGCCCCCCCACGACCCCGACAGGGACAAGAGGTTGAAGATGAATGAACACACACGCACACACACACACACATATGCACACACAGCTGTGGTTGTGTGACACAAACAACAAAGGGTTACTGAGAATCAGAGACTTTAGGGCCGGTTCCTCAAACTGATCCAGTAAAGCGCCGTGTGGCTGCAGGTTTTCATCCCAACCAAGCAAGAACGCACCTGACTCGACTTATTCAACCACCTGAGTCGCCTTCACGCAGTTGGATTTGTTGGATCACGTGTGTTCTGCAGCCCCAGCGTCCCTGTACTGGATCAGTTAGAGACCCCTGCTGTAAGGTGTTGTTGTGGTCTGCAGGAACACCAGGCTTATCCTACACACTGAGACTGAGGGAGCGACCCGTCAGCCAGCTAATGAAAGAATGAGCAGCTAATTAAAGGTTAAGGCGAAAAGATGAGTTTGGGATTTAAAGGCCTCGGGAGAATCCGAGTGTCTGAAGACGGCCGACGGGAACAGACCGACTTCTCGGCTTCTTTGACGTCTTAACTCAGAGGGAGGCAGACGGGATCACTCCGACGCATTTAAGTGTAAATGTAATTTGGTGTTTTACGGCGTTAAAAGATGGCGTCCTCTGTCTTGGACACTTTTCCTTGAGCTCGATGGAAAACGTCACGAGGAAAGATGAGAATGGTTGAATCCCGACCCCCCCAAGATGGATTCACAGACTCTAAGGGCGCACTCCCACTGTTCCTCCGTACCGTGCCCAAACACGTTCCACGGCTAAAGTCTGGTTCCTTTGACCAGTGTGAGTGCAACCGTACCACGTCTAGGAGTGTTACGCTTGTCGTCCGCGGCCAACGCTATTGGCTGCTACCATGGAAACAGAACGGGACAGGAAGTCATTGTCAGACACGTCAAAAACCTGTCAAAGCAACACTTTCATGCCTCAAAACGCCCCGTGGGTGTGTTGTTATTTAAAGAATAAAGCTTTTAATTAAGTTTCTACAGATTCAACCTTTAACTTCCAGGTCTAGTCGTCAAAACAGTGTGAAGTCCACGTCCCCGTCCATGTGTCGCATGTTTACAGCGCCGCAAACAGGAAGAAATGTGACCCAGGAGACGCAGGTGACCCAGGAGACGCAGGTGAGCGCGGAGGCAGGACCCTGAGCCCACAGGTGAACACCATAACCACAGGTGTGACCTGGATGTGTTTCAGCTGCAGCTCAGAGCCTCCGACTGCAGCGCGGAAGATCAGAAGATGAAACTCCTGCTGCTCTTAGATCTGGAATAAAGTCCTGCCACTCCGACACACACACGCACGCACACACACACACACACACACACACACACATACACTCAGCTTTGAAGTCTTTGCCCGAGCCTTTCTTCTTCTTCTTCTTCTTCTTCCTCTTCTTTCTTTATTTGTTTCACGATTTTCTTGGGCTCCACTTTCCCCTCCAGCCGGAGAAGACGAGTCATGAGTCTGGAGATGAAAAGGCCACTGAGGCGGGAAACGTTAATAAATGAACCTTTTTTGCAGGAGGAGACTCCACTTAAAGCTGCATTCTCTCTAATGTCCACTTAAAGCTGCATTCTCTCTAATGTCCAGCAGGAGGAGACTCCACTTAAAGCTGCATTCTCTCTAATGTCCAGCAGGGGGAGACTCCACTTAAAGCTGCATTCTCTCTAATGTCCAGCAGGGGGAGACTCCACTTAAAGCTGCATTCTCTCTAATGTCCAGCAGGAGAAGACTCCACTTAAAGCTGCATTCTCTCTAATGTCCAGCAGGAGGAGACTCCACTTAAAGCTGCATTCTCTCTAATGTCCAGCAGGAGGAGACTCCACTTAAAGCTGCATTCTCTCTAATGTCCAGCAGGAGGAGACTCCACTTAAAGCTGCATTCTCTCTAATGTCCAGCAGGAGAAGACTCCACTTAAAGCTGCATTCTCTCTAATGTCCAGCAGGAGGAGACTCCACTTAAAGCTGCATTCTCTCTAATGTCCAGCAGGAGGAGACTCCACTTAAAGCTGCATTCTCTCTAATGTCCAGCAGGGGGAGACTCCACTTAAAGCTGCATTCTCTCTAATGTCCAGCAGGAGGAGACTCCACTTAAAGCTGCATTCTCTCTAATGTCCAGCAGGAGGAGACTCCACTTAAAGCTGCATTCTCTCTAATGTCCGGCAGGGGGAGACTCCACTTAAAGCTGCATTCTCTCTAATGTCCAGCAGGAGGAGACTCCACTTAAAGCTGCATTCTTTCTAATGTCCAGCAGGAGGAGACTCCACTTAAAGCTGCATTCTTTCTAATGTCCAGCAGGAGGAGACTCCACTTAAAGCTGAAAAATAAAATACATTGTACACATTTACGTTGCTTGCTTTAACCCCTGAATGTAATCCATTGTAAGTTTAATGCATAAAAATGTTAAAGTTACAGTTCTATGTTTATAAAAGCAGCCTTCTGCAGACTCTCCTCCTCCTCCTCCTCCTCAGTATCTCCGCCCGTGTGCAGACGCTGATGGAGGTCCCGCGGTGGGAGCACATGCAGGTAGACGCTCGGCTGGCTCACACTGATAAGGTTCAGGGTTTCAGGAAGTCGTGCCGCTGCCGTCGCCAGTTCAGTCACTTAAGTCGCGATAAGGCCGGGCAGCTTCAGCGGAGGGTGGAGGGTCGGGGGGTTGTTGGTCAATTTATCCCATTCAGAAAAAGTAAACTTGCATTCTGTGCTGGAAATGAGAAATATATTTCTCAACGTTTCCCGTAGACTGAGCGGTGTGTGTGTGTGTGTGTGTGTTAGTGCCTATTTTAAGTCATTCATTGTCTCTTGGTGGTTGTTTGTCTATTTTTAGTCATTCTGCAACTATTGGTGGTCATTTTGCTCTTCTTTGTTGTCATTTAAGGTCATTTGTCGTCATTTAGTGTCAGTTTTCAGTCATTTATTGACTTTTGGTGGTTGTTTTATGTCCATTTTGTTGTTTCACTCTTCCTCGTGAGCTACTCGGCACCCATTTTGTGTCTCCTTGTGGTTGTTTTGCATTTCTTTCTGGTCATTTTATGTCTATTTTTAGTCATTCTGCAACTATTGGTGGTCATTTTGCTCTTCTTTGTGGTCATTTGTTGTCATTTTGTGTTCGTTTTCAGTCATTAATTGTCTCTTGGTGGTTGTTTTATGTCTATTTTGTTGTTGTTTCACTCTCCCTTGCGGCCATTTTGTGGTTCTTTTGCATCATTTTACTCTTGTACGTGGTTGTTTTCTGTGTATTTTTAGCTTTTATGCCTTTATAAGCACAGCTGAACCCCAGTGTCGAACCCTAACCCACTGAGACGAGGATTGTATATGGTGCCTGCTCTAACAGGTGAGCTACTTGGCGTCCATTTTGTGTCTCTTTGTGGTTGTTTTGCATTTCTTTATGGTCATTTTATGTCTATTTTTAGTCATTCTGCACCTGTTGGTGGTCATTTAAGGTCATTTGTTGTCACTTTGTGTCTGTTTTCAGTCATTAATTGTCTTTTGGAGGTTGTTTTATGTCTATTTTGTTGTTGTTGCACTCTTCCTTGCGGCCATTTTGTGGTTGTTACGCGTCTTATTATTCTTTTGCAACTATTTGTAGCCATTTCACTTTCCTACGTGGTTGTTTTTTGTGTCTTTGCAGTCGTTCATGTCTCTTTTTTAAACGATATCTTTTAGTTTTTGATGCCTTTATATAAGCACAGCTGAAGGTTGATAATGGAGAGGGGTCGACATGCAGCAAAGGGTCAAAAACGTTTAAATTTTTCATTTTGTGTCTCTTTGAACCTTCTTGTGGTCATTTGGTTTCTCTTTGCAGTCGTTTTGTGTACGTTTCTGGTCATTTAGCGTCTCTTTGTGATCATTTTGTGAGTCGGGGCCCAAGGTCTGCGCTCAGTAGACCCGTTTATCATCCACGACCACTGTAGCAGTACTCCGACTGGATTGTTGAGCAGGTTTAACCCCTGCGGTGTTCCTGTAGGTCCCTGTGCAGATGCATCTCTGTTGTGTCTGAAGCTGTGGTCAGCTGCAGCACGTCTGACTCCCGCAGTATTTCCCTTCTCTGCCGTGATGACTCCATCTCACGTCAGTGCAGATTTCTGCTCCTCTCCTCTTTCATGCTCTCACCGACGCTTATCGGCGGGAAGAGAAAGCAGACGCAGCAGCAGATGTTTCCTGGCTGATAGGATCACAAAACCATCTGTCTGACATGATCACATCATCAGATTGTGTCAACCGTGTCGCACTGATTTGAATGTATTATAGGCGGAGAGAGAGAGAGAGAGAGAGAGGCTGATTGAAAGGGAGAAGACGAAGAGAACAAGCGACGGAGCCGCTCACGATTTATATGAGCACACATTTCAATTAAACTGCACAAAAACTGCTGGAAAATCCAAACGAAATAGGAAAAGACACCATGCTGTGTGGGATACGACGTGAGAGACACAACATTTAATTATTAACTTAAATTCAACTGTGGGAACTGTACAGACGGGGTTGAGTCGCCACCTTTACAGCGATGTTTTGACTGCATTTCAGCTTTCCGCCTTCACACACAGTTTCTCGTTTAACAGGGTTTTTATCAAACACATCCGACACTCACAGGTGGCTGTGATCAGCTTGATTGGTGGAGTCAGTGCCGGTGGAGTCCGTCATGCAGATCTCAAACACCTGAGCTCAGTTCAGTTCAGTGTGGATCTGTTCTGATGTCTGATCCAACGTCTCAGTGTCTGAACCTCATTTCATGGCGATCTAAGTCATAGATGTGAAGACAACACCCAGAAACAAGTTCACCTGTTCTAGTTTAATGTCCACAGTTGCCGTGGATACACATTACTACACCTCTATCCTGATTGACAGGTGGTCGTGAACCTAAAGCGTCCCCTGCTTTCTGGACTATTTGACTCTAAGGCCTAGTCTACGCAAACACGGGTATCTTTCAAACCAAACTTTTACCTTATATCGTAGATCTCGCTCCTTGGTCATGTCTTCTACCCGCTCAGTGAGAGCACACAGATCTGGAAGTATTTGTCAAAGGCAATTTATCCTCCGTTCCAGCAATGACTCATTACTGGGAAATATATTACAAATGGAGAAATTTCAGTCAGTATTAGTGGTTAAAAAAGACCTTTGAATGCCTTCACCGTACTTCCCCGAGCTAACCACTGTTAGCCACGTCCGGCTGTTAGCGACTCTCCTGGATTTCTACATTAATAGTTGTTACACAAAAAAACTGTGTAAGTGCTGGAATAGACCCAGGGATGATTTTGCACCGACTGCTCCATGCACTTGACCATCATTCAGTCATATATTATGTAAATATGCGACCCGGTGGTGTGGTGGTTAGCACTGTCGCCTCACAACAAGAGGGTTCCTGGTTTGAATCCCAGCTGGGGCCCTTGTGTGTGGAGTTTGCATGTTGTCCCCGTGTCTGCGTGGGTTTTCTCCGGGTTCTCCGGTTTCCTCCCACAGTCCAAAGACGTGCAGGTGTTCGGTTCATTGATGACTCTAAATCACCCGTAGGTGTGAATGGTTGTCTGTCTCTGTTCGTCTCTATGTGTCCTGTGATAGACTGGCGTCCTGTCCAGGGTGGACCCCGCCTCACGCCCGATGTCAGCTGGGATCGGCTCCAGCCCTCCTCGACCCTGACAGGGACAAGAGGCTGAAGATGGATGAATGAATGAACTGTAATACACTGGTGTTTACTGTTGTGTTTTATCACTCATTTACTGTTAACTGTCTTTGCTTTGTCTTCTTTGCCGAACGTCCCCGTAGTTCTCCATGTTATGTGTTATTTGCCTTTTCTGTAACCGTCCTCTACATCAATTAAATATATATACATGTTTTAAAACTAATTTGTTTGGGTAGGATTTGCACTCGGCTCTACCTACCTACGTACATCAGGGGTGGCTCTGTGCTCTCACACACCTGAGTCTGATGATCGTTATCGAGCGTTAGACTCAGGTGTGTTAGGATAAAGAGGCTCCAGTAGCTCTGCAGGACGCCCTGACGTACGTCATCGTTGTTTACAGACTGTGTAAACTCAGACAGGATCAGTTTAATGTGGGGAAGTGGGGTAAAATAGTGTTACCTTAGGACCTCTGTAATATAAATGTCCTTTATTTTATTCCTAAAGGTGACTGTTTTCTAAGCAGGAGACAAAGAAAAGACCTGTTTCAAAGCGTGACTCATCCCGTGGCTCCTTCCTCACTCTCATCACGGCTGCGGACCGAGAGTCAGCGGCCGCAGTCACTCCCCCTCCTCCCCCACGCTGCGTTAATGTCACTCCTCCTCAGCGGACGTTCCTTTCAGATCATTTTTACATTCTTGCCGTATTTGGAGGGTGAGGTAAAATTAGGTCCGCGGGCGCCCGGAGGCTCTTTCAGAAGTTATTACTCCCTGCAGCCGCCCGGCTCACAGGACTCAGTCATCTCCGTAGAGCCGCGGCACTCCGGGAGAAACCGCGGCACTGGGGATTTGTGACAGACATACGTGGAATAAAATGTCATAAAAGCCTGATTCATAAACCATTTGAGCCGCATATAAAGTGCGAGGAGTGGACGTGTGTGTTTTATGAAGTCGTTTCATTACAGTTATCGACCGTGGCTCATCAGCACCAGTGCAGGAAGAATTCACATCTTGTACTACAGTAGAAGTTTAATACAAACTCTTACTGAAAGGGGAATTAAGGTATTTTTGTTCACATGGATTTGTGTCTGAAGCCGAGTTCAGAACAAAGATTTGTGACCAGACGAGTTGAAACTTGCAACACTAAGCCCTGACCCTACCCGCAATGTGTCTGCAACAAGTTTACACCAATGACACGAGACGGTGTATCATCTCCATAGCCATGCCTCTCTGTACTTTCGTTCGAGGCCATGTTTAGACGAAGAAGATCTAGAAAGTAGACGCAAAAGTGGCGTTGCGTTCTCACTTATTATTCCACGTTTAGACGAGCGTCTTTGGGGGTAAATCCGCGTGCACACGGTGACGCAAAAGTGTGTAAATGTGAATGTAGTGTGCACGTCAGGTGTGTAGGTGGAGCTGTGCACTGCCACACAACAGCACCCAGAGCTGGTGCACGCGTAGAAACGTCCTCCTTCTCTCCCTAACAGCGGAGAAGCAGGACGCCGTACAGTGACAGGGATCTGCAGCACGGTCTGCAGCCTCCCACCGCCTCGGCTCCACCCAGGACACTTGAACGTCCCACTGATGGAAACAGTCCCACGTGTTTGTTGTCGTTTACCTGAACTCTGCAAACGGATGTTACGGAAACACGTACGCCACGAGAGCCGGCGTGAGCCGATCAGAGCTCACGTTAGTGTTTTTACCTTTACACGCAAACACAACGCTGGAGCGGATCAGAGCTCACTTTAGTGTTTTTACCTTTACACGCAAACACAACGCTGGAGCAGATCAGAGCTCACTTTAGTGTTTTTACCTTTACACGCAAACACAACGCTGGAGCAGATCAGAGCTCACTTTAGTGTTTTTACCTTTACACGCAAACACAACGCTGGAGCAGATCAGAGCTCACTTTAGTGTTTTTACCTTTACACGCAAACACAACGCTGGAGCAGATCAGAGCTCACTTTAGTGTTTTTACCTTTACACGCAAACACAACGCTGGAGCAGATCAGAGCTCACTTTAGTGTTTTTACCTTTACACGCAAACACAACGCCGGAGCAGATCAGAGCTCACTTTAGTGTTTTTACCTTTACACGCAAACACAACGCTGGAGCAGATCAGAGCTCACTTTAGTGTTTTTACCTTTACACGCAAACACAACGCTGGAGCAGATCAGAGCTCACTTTAGTGTTTTTACCTTTACACGCAAACACGACGCTGGAGCAGATCAGAGCTTTAGTGTTTCTACCTTTACACGCAAACACAACGCTGGAGCAGATCAGAGCTCACTTTAACTTCATTCATTTTATCACATTTAACTCTTAACACGGGTTTGAATGCAGGACTTTTCCTTGTAGTTGAGTGTTTTCAGAGTGTGTATCAGTACTTTTACTGCAGTAAATGATCTGAATACTTCTTTTGACAACGCTACTCTGCAGAGTTACAGAAACTGAGGTCACAGCTCTGAGAGAAAGAGAGAATAAGCTCTGTGTGGACTCGTGTTCCTCCCACACATCATTTCTTCTCCGTGTCTGTAGCTGGACTCTTAGCTCCTGCGCTGCGTCTCCGCTGAATGAGACACATCACAAGTGTAATGGTGCCGTCTGTGTCCTCCGACATGAGATATTGGACAATAATAACCTACGGCGCTCTTTTGATTTCATGGTCCAGCTTCCTGTTCCCCAGCAGATTGACGGCGGCGGCAGCGGCGGCGGCTGCTGATGTAGTTCAGAGGCTGTTTATCAGACGCTCCTCTGTCTGAAATCATGTCTTGTATTTCCTGTGAGGGAACCACAACAGAAACACTTGTTATTTTGAAAGTGACACGATCAACCCGCCGGCCGTGTGTCCGGCTGCTACCTGATCTCATGGGGAGGCGGGTAAATGGCACGCCGGTTAAAGGACATTCTGCGTGTCGTGTTCACACACGTGGCGTCTCATTTAACGCCCTATTCTCTATTCTCCCAACCCTTGGTTATGTTGAGGAAAAGATTGTGCTCTGGATCACAATAAGTTTGTTTTTTACATAAACTAAGTTGCGTACATAAGTTTAGTATTCAACATAGATAAGTTAACGTTGACTTTTGGTTTCACGCAGGATATTTGTTAGTTCGACCCGTCCATCCACCCGACTTCCTTCCTACGCAGACTTTATCGCTCTTAAAGGTCACATCATAGGTCAGCAGAGACTAATGCTGCCTTCACGTGCTCTGGAAAAGACGGCCCTTTCCATTTGTGAACTGGAAATCACCAGTGCGTTGTGTTCAAGTGCTTTTGTTGTCGGAGTGAAATGAAACATGGCGGACGCACTGATCCTGAGCTGCTAGCTAGCATCTGCTCTGCGTAGGTAAACCAAACAATAACGGTATTTTTTTTAAAATGACACTAAGTCTTAACACATGATACTGAAAGTGTCTTTGCCACAACATTGTATACACTGCAAAAACTATGAGCTAACAGCAGCAGAAAGTGTTAAATAGCGTGCGGTGCTCACCATTCACGACTCTTGCGTTGCGCTCCGTTGTGTTGAAAAGGTCAAAGGTCAAAGGTTATCTCATCCCTGCAACTTGTGGATCAAACTTCACGTCCTATGGGAAATATGATAAATACCAAACGCCGAGGTGAAAATTGCACATGAACAACCTCACATGGTAATTTCCACTGAGGAGCTTGTGGAATATTTTGATACACGAGCTGCAGGGATGAGATAACATTTGACCTTTTCAACATGACGGAGCGCAACGCAAGAGTCGTGCACATAGTTTTTGTAGCTTCTACAATGTTCAGTACCATGTGTTAAGACTCAGTGTCATTTTTAAAAATACCGTTATTGTTTGGTTTACCTACGCAGAGCAGATGCTAGCTAGCAGGTCAGGATCTGTGCGTCCGCCATGTTTCATTTCACTACGACAACAAAAGCACTTGAACGCAACGCACTGGTGATTTCCAGTTCACAAATGGAAAGGACCGTCTTTTCCAGAGCACGTGAAGGCAGCATTAGTCTCTGCTGACTTATGTTGTGACCATTAAGGGGCGATAAAGTCTGCGTACGGAGGAAGTTGGTTTCCTGCGTGAAACCAAAAGTCAACGTTGTCTTATCTTATCTTATGTTAAATACTAAACTAACTAACTTCCAGTTCACAAATGGAAAGGACCGTCTTTTCCGTAGGCTCCATGAATGGTGTGAAAAGTCACGCAAACACAAAACAAATATACAAAATGGCGAGTTATTCCTCTGATTTATTTAAGGGCGTCATGCAACAACACTACCCCTGCAAACTTCCATCGTACCTTAATGTTTTTCATTTGAGTTTGTGTGTCTCTCACCTCTGCGTTTGTCTGTTAAAGCCCATTAGTGTTTCTGTTTTCCCACAAACCTCTCTGTTACTTTGTCTCTTGCAAACATTTCCAGGTCCAGTTTACTCCAAATTTACTTAAATGTCTCCATTACATAACAAACATTTTTGGAAAACTTCAAAATCAGATTGTGTTTATTATAAAAGGTCAGCGCTGATCATGAATATTCATCTCCTCTCCCCGTATGGACCACAGATAAAATCCGACCTACAGGAATATTAATAATATATTCCTGTCTCCGTGTTCGCAGACGCCGGGAAGTCTTCCAAAAACTCACACTCCCAGAATCCCCTGGGGCGCTTGTTGGGTGACATTAAGCTCACTTTTCCTCGGCCGTCCTCCTCCTCTCCGTTGACCTTTTCCTTGTTCCCCTGCTGACTTCTCTCACTCCTCCACTCCTCCACGCCTCTCTGTGGAAATCGGATCCTGTTAATGAGGAACACTTCGGCTGCTTCACATCTTAAGGATATCTTTAGTTTAATTACAGATAAAAGAGGTGACATTTACTCCACTGACATTTGTCTAAGTGTAAAAGCTCAGGGTGAACGATGACTGTACGCAGATTTCACATTTGGAGCATCTACGTTATCCAAATGAGTTCCTGTTTGATATTTGATTGAAACACACACACAATTCTATTTAACGAGTGAATCTGAAGTGATAGATTTGAGCTAAATTTGCAGAAAACACCAATAAAGTCTTGTTTCCATCCACTCCTGTTATATCAGCATGGATGGATTAATGTGGGCCAACCGGGCACAGCCCCAGGGGCCCTGACTCACAAAATGTTACTGAAAAAACACACAAAAACAATCACAACGACACTGATTGTGACTTAACAACTGAAGCTGGTGGAAACGTTTGAATGTGAGATTTCAGAGAAGGACACAGACATCTTTTAGACCAAGGCACAAAGACCTTTTAGGAAGCACTCACACTGTCCAAATGTACCGTGCCCCAGGACGCTAGCTAAAGTCTGGTTCCTTTGACCAGTGTGAGTGCAACCGTACCGCGTCTAGGAGCGTCCACGGCCCGTTTGGGAGAGGTGGGCTTAAGTAAAGCACGTTTGCACGTGTACGAGCATGAGCGTGCGCACGTGTACGAGCACGAGGCCTACGGCGGTTCTGAGGTCATTTCCTGTGCGCCTGTTGGGACGTAGAAAAAAGAAGGAGGGACCATGCGCGGACATTTAAAACAATGGCGGTGAAAGGTTCACGTTGGTGTGATGCGGAGGTGGAGTGTTTACTGCAGATTTGGTCGATGAAAAGATTCAAAAACAGTCGACAAGACGCACAAAAACTCTGAGGTCTACGGAAAGATCTGGAAACAAAGCCACGCATCGCCATGACGTCATCAATGCGTGTGACGTGTTACTGCGTGATGACGTATAGGCAGCAAGAAGCATTCTCCGAGGCCCAGGTAGTGTGAGTACAAACGGGCCTGGAGGGGGGGACAAGTACCCTAAAGCACGGGGCACGGGACGGATGCACAGTGGGAGGGCGCCCTAAGTGCACACAGACAGAAGAAAAAGTCCTGTAAGTGCGTCCTCCAAAAAGAAATAAACACACAAACAAACAAATACATCGCTGTTTACCTTGAGAGCTCTGTGCCCTCGTATCCGAAGATCACAGAAAGTGATGAATATGAAACTGTGTTTACCTCACTGTTCCGGAGGCGGAGTGGATGTAAATCAGGAGATCAGATGAAGTGATTGCACACGGCCGCCGCCGCCACTTCAAAAGCATTTCCCAGCAGCCCCATCATACAGGGAGTCGTGCTTCTATCTTTATTAGGATCACAGACGCCTTTTTATCCTCTCAGTGCGACCATCGTACATCTGCGTCTCTCCACGTCCTCGTTTAAACCTTCGCCGAGAAACTTCCTCTGTGCCGCCCTTTGTACTTCCCGATCGACGACTCATATTCTTACAACAACACATAAAAGACCACCTGTCTTCTTTATGTCTGTTATAACTGCAGGACAGCCGAGTGACTTTTATCTAAACTGCTGAAGTCAGATGAGCGATGAAGTGAAGTCAAGACGTTGTCGGTGGTCGGTTACAAAGGCGTGCTAACGTCCTGATGGAGGTGTTTTGTGTGTTTTATGTGAGCTGGAACCGATTGCTGATGCTGTTTTACCTCCATTGTTCTCCATGAGGTTTGCCGGTGATCTCTGCACCGGGCTCGGGTAAAAGAAAAGCCTTCTAGATGCAACGCTGTGCTCCGACAGTACTTTAGGAGGCAGTTTGGCCTCGTGTGCTCTAATTCATTCCAGTCTGAGGGTTCGTCCACACAGTCGAAAACAATCTATTTTTTCTCTGTGCCCATGGCCTCAACCCCTAAACCTCTGCGTCCACAGTAAACCAGGTGCAGCGACTCCAAACGCTGTAGTACCCATGCCAGGCCTGGAGGTGGCGCTGTAACTGCCACAGAAATACACCAACAACAGAGAAGAAGAGACGGGGAGACGCTGTGGAGAATCCAAACACCGGAGAGTTTCTCTCTAAATCCTCCTCCATCCTAGAGACAAACGTGTCCCTGGTTCTGGTCTTAGTGGAGACTTTGGTGCTGTTCTGGACTCTGATGCACCGATCACTCTGCAGTTAGTGTCCTCACTGAGCAGAGGGTGCTGCTGGGAGCCCCTTCACTCTGCAGTTAGTGTCCTCACTGAGCAGAGGGTGCTGCTGGGAGCCCCATCACTCTGCAGTTAGTATCCTCACTGAGCAGAGGGAGCTGCTGGGAGCCCCTTCAATCTGCAGTTAGTGTCCTCACTGAGCAGAGGGGGCTGCTGGGAGCCCCTTCACTCTGCAGTTAGTGTCCTCACTGAGCAGAGGGGGCTGCTGGGAGCCCCTTCACTCTGCAGTTAGTGTCCTCACTGAGCAGAGGGTGCTGCTGGGAGCCCCTTCACTCTGCAGTTAGTGTCCTCACTGAGCAGAGGGAGCTGCTGGGAGCCCCTTCAATCTGCAGTTAGTGTCCTCACTGAGCAGAGTGGGCTGCTGGGAGCCCCTTCACTCTGCAGTTAGTGTCCTCACTGAGCAGAGGGAGCTGCTGGGAGCCCCTTCAATCTGCAGTTAGTGTCCTCACTGAGCAGAGGGGGCTGCTGGGAGCCCCTTCCCCGTCCCTCGAATGGGGCGGGTTACAATCTTCCCGCTCTAGGACCTGGTTTCTAAAGATCTTGTTTTCAGGCTCCGATAACGACTCAACTCCTGGGGTGCAAAAGTGACGTATTTTCTTTTTAAATCAGAGCTGTGCAGACGAGGATGTGATTTGCGAAAGTAACTGATAAATATTCAAAGGAAGTGTTAAAATTGAAAAGAACAATACTTTTGTTCACATATAAACAAATACCCCCCCCCCCCACACACACACACACACACACACAAACACACACACACACAACATCCAGTGCATCCCAATCTAAGTAGATAAGATAAGTAGGTTATAAAGGTTATAATAGTAATAGGTAAAGGTATCATTCATGAAGAATTAAACAAAGAGGAAAAAAGAAACATCATTTGAAAGTAAAGCTTGCGTTGCCCTTCTTCTTCTTCCCTCGCTACTCATCTACACCCGTAGCATTTTCCTCCTCTAGCGGATTTCAGAGCCCCCCCCCACCTACGAAAGGCCTCTTTAACCCCTGGACAGATCCACTGTGTAACACTGAGAGGAGACCCCCGTACACCATCTAATATCTGTCGGTGAAAAACCCTTTCTCCCTTTTATACGCTGGTGAGATTCCCCGTGTGCTTACTCCGTATACTAAACAGAATCAGGGACACAAAGGGAAACTAGTGTGCAAACTAGGCTAAGGGTTAGCACAGCTCACAAAGGCCATAACCTGCCGTGTGGTGTTTTGGTGCCTTCATTAATACTCATCAGATACAACAGCAGCCCCGTCGAGTGTGTCCGCGCTGATGGATGCTTCCTGCTCGTGGTGGAGGGAGGTGAGAGCAGTTCTCCTATTTATACCCTCCCCCTTCAACGCAGAGCTATTAGCGTGACTTAATACGGAGCGGCACCGTCCTCGGACCACGAAGCGACGCCTGTGGCAGTCTGCGTCCACCGTGTGAACGGACGCATCAGATCCAGCTTCACTTTACTGTAACAAGAGGCATTATTCTGACGTTTGGCCGCAGGGGTGTTTCCCCTCTCTGTGTGTGTGTGTGTGTGTGCCTGCCTGTGTGTGTGTGTGTGTGTGTGTGTGCGAGCCCTGGTGTCCCCCGTCAGAGCTGCAGGTGAGCGCTGTGTTCCTGACACGCTCTGCGGGTTCATACCAGACTACAGGGAGAACCCCGACGTCTGCACTGACGTCTGGCCTCCACGCGCTCTTTCTGCAGCACGCCATCGTAGAAAAGACACAAACTCTTCACTCTTGGAAGATTCAGCTCCAGTAAAACCACATTACATTCATTTATTTACTCAAACTACAGTGTAGAAATACTGGAAAGAGTAAAAGATGCAAGCAACAGCGCTGGCATCCCCATGTGCTTAGAGTTAAAGGACTCATCATGCAGAATAATTAATATATATATTAATATATTAGTTTATAGTTCATCACTTTAATGTTGCAGCTGGTAAAGGGGGGGGGGCTCATTTTAACCACTGTATTTGTTGCTGGGTAGTTTAATCATTAATAATACATAATTTATTCATCAGTATATACGTTGTATAAGTAACTAAAGCTGTAGTGGAGTAAAAAGTACATAACTTCCTTTTGAGACGTGAAGGTGTGGAGGAAATGAACAGGAAAAGAAGCTCAACATGAGAACAGGGGTGGAGTAAATGCACCTGCTCACGCTCCATCACGGACTCTTTTGTAACTTTCTGATCATCTTTCCTTGATATTGTTTTAAGGAAAGTTAATTTGTGAAGCACAATTCAACAACAAGGGTCTTTAAAAGTGCTTTTATAAGTTACAGAAGTTACAGTGCAGTTTACTGAAAAACAAATACACATATAAAAGATTTAAAACACATAAAAGGTTCATTTAAAACTAACCTGTGGATGTTCTCGTGTCCAGGTCGTCGTTCTCCTCAAAGCAGTTTCAGTCCAAAGCAACTGGACTTGGTTCTTTGTCAGGAAGATGTTTCACCTCTCATCCAAGAGGCTTCATCAGTTCATGTACGCATCTGACCAGGACCAGGACCAGGACCAGAACCAGGACCAGGACCAGGACCAGGACCAGGACCAGGCTGGGACTGGACCAGGGCCAGGACCAGGCTGGGACTGGACCAGGACCAGGACCAGGACCAGGCTGGGACTGGACCAGGACCAGGACCAGGCTGGGACTGGATCAGGACCAAGTTCCTGCACTTTATAGACAGAGGAAAGCAGAGGGATACAGAATTTCGTACAATAATTCGTTCACACCGAGGGCGACGCGGTGGTGTGGTGGTTAGCACTGTCCCCTCACAGCGAGAGGGGAGTTCCTGGTTCGAATCCCGTCTGGGGCCCTTCTGTGTGGAGCATGTTGTCCCCGTGTCTGCGTGGGTTTTCTCCGGGTTCTCCGGTTTCCTCCCACAGTCCAAAGACGTGCAGGTGTTCGGTTCATTGATGACTCTAAATCACCCGTAGGTGTGAATGGTTGTCTGTCTCTGTTCGTCTCTATGTGTCCTGTGATAGACTGGCGTCCTGTCCAGGGTGGACCCCGCCTCACGCCCAATGTCAGCTGGGATCAGCTCCAGCCCCCCGTGACCCCGACAGGGACAAGAGGTTGAAGATGAATGTGCATGTGACATCAGACCGGGATGTGTGAGTCTGGATCATTATTTCAAATCAAAATCTGTCTCCGCCGCCCCTTCAGACTTCGCTGCAGTCTCTTAAATGTTTTTTTTTTATCTGATTGTTTGTGTGGGAGCTGTTTCCTCTCCTGTAATCACATCATGCTCTGTTACAGCTGTAATTGTTTCCAAGGTATTCCGCGGAGCCCGCAGGACGCAGCAGCGCCTCCGGCCTGTTACCACGGAGACATCATGGCGAAGGTGATGTGTTTGCAGAGTTGGAGGTTCTTGAGTATTTCCTGTTTTCTGTGGATACTTTTACTCCGCTGCGTCCAGACGGGGACATTTGACTCTTTTCAACTCACGTTATACAACGTTCAGATCGTCTGTTGGTGAGAAAGACGCTCCGAATGCATCTTGGGTGCGATAACATCACCGCCGTGGAGCAGAAAACCATCACAGTGTATTATTATTATCCACTGGAGACGAATGAAGCGCGCCGGTGTTGTTTCCAAACCCGTTCAGCTCATCCATCAGTTCTCTATCTGCAGCACCGCACCGCTCGCTGCTGTCACTTTGGTAAATCGATGCCACGACGTCGACGCCACAACAAACCGGGACTGGACGGTTCAGGCGAACGCACGTCCTCCTCCGTCGAGGCACGAGCTCCAAACGTGCACTACACTAACGCTATTCATGTGATAAACGCGGATACTGTTGGTGTTTTTATCCGACAGTTGGACTGGAAATAATAGATAAGTATTAAGTCTTGTTCTGGGACGTTAAAGGCGACACTCGTGAGCGACGTGGCAGCAGCTCATTGTATTGCCTGATGACGAGCCGTGAAAGTTGGTTAACTCTGTCTGTGTGTCACTAAGTCATCTCGTCAATGTGACCGTTTAAAGGTTGTCTGACATTTAATCTGCGAGTTCACTGCTTCCCGACAGATGGCTGACATCCAGAATGAGTCACGGTCATTTTAAAAGCATCATGGTGTCATGAGCGCTACCACAGAGGAACGGGACCCAAATGCAGACACGATTTAAACAACATAATTTGATTTAAATAAGTATTAAATGAACAAAGGATGAACAAGAGTGTCCAGTGAACAGGGGGAAACGGTGCAGGGTCCAGGGAAAGGGTACAGGGAATGGCTCTGAAGACTTTTGGTGGTGGAAACCATGTCGGCTGTGACAGACAAGTGGTTTATCCAATCATATGCAAGGATTTTTGATCAGGCCCAGGCTCATGAAATCACTGACCAGTCGAGCGATCCCAGATGGACGAGTGAAGCAGGAGGAACCAAATTCATCTGGCGAGAGTGAGGTTAGCGGCGGGTGGCTCAGTGGTCAGAGCAGTCGCCCCGTGTAAAGAGGCTGAAGGTCCTCGAGTTCGGAGTCGAACCTGCGACTCTTTGCTGCATGTCTCCCCCTCTATATCTCACCCCATTTCCTGTCTGACCTCTCAAATAAAAGGCTTGAAAACTGCCAAAAAACATCTTTGAAAAAGAAAAAGAATAGCTTTAACTCAGTCTGAACATCTGGAAGTCTTGGAGAGCTGCAGGATTCAACCATTTAATCCCTATTTAAATTAGCCAGAGTGCTAAACCGACAGCCCCTGCCACACAACGCAGAAGCAGTGCCGATCATCTGGGTATTTATAGACACGGAAATGTAACTTTTTTGGCTTCGTGCTATACTGAGAAGCTTTCATAGGAGTGAACGGGGCTCCACAGCCAACCCTGTATCCAGGGTGGAGAGAGCATCAGCAGACCGGAGCATCGGGAGTCAGGAGACCAACGCTAAAAAAACAGTCGACAAGACGCACAAAAACTCAGAGGTCTACGGAAAGATTTGGAAACAAAGCCACGCATCACCATGACGTCATCAATGCGTGTGACGTGTTACGGCGTGATGACGTATAGGCAGCAAGAAGCATTCTCCGAGGCCCAGGTAGTGTGAGTACAAACGGGCCTGGAGGGGGGGACAAGGACCCTAAAGCACGGGGCACGGGACGGAGGCACAGTGGGAGGGCGCCCTTAGTGTTTAGGCTACCTTTATGTAGCTGCCTGCTGACGCTTGAGGCTCTAATGCACCAGGAACATCAATGACGCAACAACATACTATTGATGCTTTCAACAAGCACATAATAAAGACTCAACAATTACGATGAGTTCAAATTAAATCATTATTAGCTTCTTCAAAAACGCAGCTAAAAATACGACAAAGCGTCTTCTAATGGCTTTAAGTGCTGCATACACTGAGCTGTGATCGTGTGTGTGTGTGTGTGTGTGTGTGTGTGTGTGTGCGTGTGTGTGTGTGTGAGCGACAGCAGACGTTACATCCTTGGAGGTTCGGTTGGAAAGAGCAGAGCCCACAGGAGCGTGTGACGGCAGATGTTTGATCCTTCGAGGCCGATGTGAGGAAACACGGCTGCCGCTCATCAGACACACAAACACAACAGCACTTATTCGAACATACAGGGAAACATGTGAGCGTGACCTTACAGAGGAGCGTACGAAGCAGCAGCTAACATGAAAAACATGACTGGAGGAGGGGAGCGAGAGTACTACAGCATCACACGAGGCAACACGCCCTCATACTGTGTGCTGAGTCCGTCTATGACCTTTGGTGAATGTCATCCCGTCCGTCCGTCTGGCTGTGAACGGGCTGCTAATGCAGACGGACAGAATGAAGGTTTGGTCCTTTATCTCATAATTGATAAAGTGTTTTGTAGCTACATTGAGGTAGAATAACTTTTTAATAGTGTGCAACACGTTAAGTAGAACCTCAGAAATGACGCAGCCCGTTGGTTTGTTGTTTTGAAGCCCTGAGTTTGGCATTTTGGTCGTCGCCATCTTGTTTTTGTTTTGTTTTTTAAGCCAGTTTCCCTTCAGTTACCAGCTTACACTACTGCTAACTAGCTAGCCAACATTAGCTTTGTTAGCAAGATGCAGTCAAACGCTGAAGATATGTTGAGGCGACCACAAAGTAACTTTAAAGAGAAAACACTGTTCAAGGGTCAAAAATCATGCCGTATTGAAGACGACTTGAAACTAGAGATTGAGACATAAACTCATGAGGAAAATGTTTTACTGAGGAAATAAACCAAGAGAGAAGTTTAGGCTCATTTTCTCATTGACTTCTATACAATCACCCTTCAGTGGAGTCGTCCCCACATTAGAAACGTCTGCACTCGCTTCACTTTTCAGACCCTGCTAACATAAGATGTGTAACATTAGTGTGACAAACTGAAACACTGCTGCTCAGCATGATCAGGGCTGTCCAACCCTGCTCCCGGAGGGTCGCTGTCCTGCGTGTTTTAGGTTTCTCCTGCTCGAACACGCTTGAGTCTAACGGTTTTCAAACCTGTGACGAGCTTCAGCTGCTTGATAACGAGCACGTCATTAGACTCAGGTGTGTTGGAGCAGAGAGAAACCTAAAACATGCAGGACAGTGGCTCCAGGAGCAGGGTTGGGCAATCCTGAGTTAGTGCTTTCATTACTCAACCTTTAATCAGCTGAATTTTGTGCGTAGGTCAGATGATTTCCGCTCATTTTTACACAATAATCTCTGCGTTCTTTCTGCGTTGGGGCTGAGAAGATGCTTTGTTATTGGCTGTAGAGGACCCAGGCTGCTGGTAAACACATCCATCAAAGTGTGGACACTGAGACCTGACACTGAGACCTGACCCGCCATTAGAGCACAACACCAGCACCATGCGTCCACGCAGCTCTGACTCATACTCCGGTTAAAGTCTGCAACACAAACACTCACACGCTACACACTATGAATTATGGAGTCACCGGGGATGTCGGTGCATGAATATGGAGAGTTGAAAGTGAAGTGACACATGGTGAAGGATGTCTTTGTGACTCTGGCGGCTGTGACGCACACAAACATGATGGATGGGTTTCATTCTCGATAAAGATTAAAGTGGCCCCCAGTCGGTGTTTGTGATGACGGGACTTCTGATGCAGCCGGTGTGTCTTTCCACGCTGAAGTATCTCGACAGCTGATCAATAGAGTGTCATAAAATGTTGTACGGACATTCAAGTTCCCGTGAGGATGAATCCTGATAACTTCGCTGATCCTTTAGATCAGGGTTTGGGATGAAGGGACGTTTTTTCAGTTTCTTGTAAATCGGTGTGTGAGGGTTCTGTGTCTTGGTGTTGTCTTGCCTCTTTGTTCCTCCCCCTCTGCAGGGCTCGACTGACGGAGCTGACGAGGCTGACGAGGCACACCTGCAGCCATTCAATCAGTACCACCTCTATATATACACCTGGTTGTGGCCCGGCTCCCCTGCCAGATCATTCAGTCTCCTCGCTGCATTGTGCCTGAGTTCCTGAGTTTGGCCTGTGCCTTAGTTTTTAACATTTCCACTCTGGAGGGGGGTTTACCTTTGTTGTGATTTTAATCCCCAAAAACGCTGCACATTCACCAGATATCTCCGTTCACATGTTCATGTCCTTATTGGTCACGCCCCCAGAGAAGAAGTCTGCGTTGCTCTATCTTTAGATTGGCACACTTTCCCCCCAAAACTTTATTTCATATTATAGCCGTTGTAATCTCTGCTAGAGACACGGGACTCCCTCTACTGTTTAACTACTTACGTGTTCTGTTAGCCTAGCTCCGGAGCGGTGGAGCTAATGTGAGCTAATGGTGCTAATTCTGTAAACCTCACCCAGATGGACGTATCTCCCTCCCCCCAGCGTCACATACATGCCCTTTTTTGGTCAGAGGAAATGAGGCGGAGTCAAAGTCTGACAAGATGGAGACTCTCGTAGGTGAGGACCATTGGATCAAGTTGAGAGAACGGACCTGACAGAGAGGCTACGTCCATGTTTTATTCAGTCTATGATAACAGACCAAGGGCTGTGAAAGAGGTCATTTGGCATGTGGATGAGCAAGCGCTAAATAATTTTCTTGCACACTAGTTGCTGTAGTTTACCAATGGTTAAGCTGCCGTGGGCCAATGGAGGCACCAATGTGTCAAACCTCTGCATCAAAGGAATACTTCACTGAGTGTGCTAACACAAAATGGGAATTAGTTAACGAGCTAATGGAGATTAGTATCAGGACCGCTTTATCACCTTCACTAGAAATATATCTGCTACAACCATTCAACAAATAATTAGCGCTTAGTCGTTAGCTGTAACTGTTTACTTGTATCATTGTAATGTTAAATAATGAGTCTGTTAGCTCAACGCTAACACATAATGGGAAATATAAGGAGCGTAAAGTGAAGTAGCAGTCGTAAAGTATTACTATGAGAACAACCAGGTTAAATATGCTTTCCCCAGGTTCTTTTTCAGCGTTTTTAAATGTTTTCCAAAGAAATACAACCTCTACACAACTTTCCTCTTCTGTTTCCGTCCACATGCCGACGTTCATTTATAATAATGAAACCACTTCCACTAACGCGTGTCTGAGGGCACGTCATGTGTCTTTTCTGAGCAGCGGGCTCGAACCCTCCTGACCTCTGTCACTGGAGGTGAGACGTTGTTAATAAAGGTTAATTGACGGCGTAATTGTGTTTTCCACACGGAGATGTGATCGCTCCTTTTGTCCATAACGAGGTGAAGACATCATCGTTGCACCACAGTAATTTGCTTGTCGTTATTTCCCATTCATCATTTCCACTGCTTGTTAAAAAGCCTGTGAGTCTATAACAACAGCCGCACAGACCATTAAGCTCGCCGCTGTGTCTGTCACCTCGCTGCTCTTGGAAATTATTTTTTCCCGATGTTAATTTATCTTTCAGAGCGTATCACTGCTTCGCTCCGGTGACTGAGAGAGAGAAGTGTGGATGCCAGAGGGTCTGACTTTAATAACGCGCGGACGCCCGAGCAGCGTGGAGAATAACAGTGGAGGTGAAATGGAGCGTGACAGCACTGTACTATTAAGCGGGAAGGTGGCACACTTTCGATTTTTATATTTCTGGAGGTGTGAAGAAGGCTGCAGGGTGTTTCTGGGAAGGCACCTTGAGAGGACAGCGTTCCCAGGACTGAAGTCTGAAGCTCCTGCATGTGAATGAAAGAATCATCAGATGGGAAATTAGTCTTGTAGCAGGAACACAACACACAATATGAAAACATAACAATATTATAAACCAAAAAGATACATTTATTTTTTTAATAAGAAAAATAAGGCTGTTGTTCAAATGACTGCCAGGCCGCCCACACCAACAATGAGGACTATAGTTTATGTTTAAGTGGACTTCCATTCACTTTTCCACTGTGCAATGTGATGTCGGAGTCACCAGCGTGCACAGGAGGGTCGGCCCCCTCCCCCTCCTGGCCAATTGTTGCTTGCTAAAGATCCCAAAGAGCCAAAACGTGCTTTAAATGTCCTTGTGGGAGCCAAAACGTGTGCTAAAGTGCCCTCTAGGAGCCAAAACATGTGTTAAAGTGTCCTCTAGGAGCCAAAACGTGTGCTAAAGTGTCCTCTAGGAGCCAAAACCTGTGCTAAAGTGTCCTCTAGGAGCCAAAACGTGTGCTAAAGTGTCCTCTAGGAGCCAAAACGTGTGCTAAAGTGTCCTCTAAGAGCCAAAACATGTGTTAAAGTGTCCTCTAGGAGCCAAAACGTGTGCTAAAGTGTCCTCTAGGAGCCAAAACATGTGCTAAAGTGTCCTCTAGGAGCCAAAACGTGTCATTTTTGGATGTCCAATTTCGGTGCACTGAAGGGGTTGTTTTGTAACGTCTTGTTTCAACGTTGACCAATCGTCCAACGTTGGCGTCTGTGGTCATTTGTAGACGCCTTTTTTACATCAAAGTTTAGACTATTCTATAATAATAATGTCAATGTGACGTCCATGTTGGGTCGTGGTTGGACGTCCAAATAGTGAGCCAATATAGACGTGATCCGACCGCCACAACTATAACGACAACAGCAGCGGTGAATTATACAGTTGGATCCTTTCCCAGTGATTTGATGAACAACATAACACTGACAGCCAATCAGAATCTACCTGAATTTACAGGACATCACTTTTAAACTACAAATCATAAATTAAGTGTAATGGAGCGAAGGCTGTTTAGTGAAATCAACACCACCTCTCTGTCTCTCTCTCTCCTCTGTGGTGCTGAAAGTTGCACAGCTTTAATTACATCTTGCTGATGACACTACGGAGTCGTAAGGATCTGAATACTTCCTCCACCTCTGACATCATGTTTCCTCTGCCTGTGTAATAATCTGCATATTGGATATCAGCGGTGGTGCACGTAGAAACAACCTTCGTGTATTCGGGGACTTCAGACGCAGCAGTGTGCGAACAAAAGGTGTTGGATGCGATAAAGACGTAGACGGTATCTCCCGTCCTCCGCACGCTCCGCCGCCTTCGATTTGATCTCCACTTTAAAACACTCGTTCTCTTCTGCTGTAGTTTAATCTCAATCCTAATCTCCTGCCGCAGGCGTCATATCTTATCTCCTCAGATGTGTCCCCGGACAGAAAGCCGAGCCTGACTTACATTGTGCTGCTCATTGTGCAAACACTGCACGAGTTGGGAGGATTTGACTTCTGCCAGATCGGGTTCTTAGAGAAGTTCTGCTTTTGTTGCATCTCTGAAATGTGAAAGTCTCAGAAGAAGCTGAGAAACTGAGCTTTGTTTCTGGCTCCGTTACGTATTTTCTCAGCCTGCTTTTGTGTCAAGCTCTTTAGTCCAGATCTGTTTTTATCACGCAGCGACCTCCGGGGCTGTGACACGAAGCCAACATGAAAGTGCAGCTCCTCCAGTGGAAAAGCCCCAGTTTCTCCCCGTAGACCTCCATGTTAAAACGCCCAGCTTCAACAGCAGAAATAAACATGTTTACAGCTGCTACACAAACACTTTTGGTCTCTATAGATGATTTACCCGTTCATTACGACTGTGCAAGGTTGTTTTTTTATATGACTCACCGTTAAAGGGCGCACTCACACTGTCCTTCCGCACCGGGCCAAAACAGGTTTTTCGGGTCAAGCCTAGTGCGTTTGACCAGTGTGAGTGCAACCGTTCCGCACATAACTGCGGCCGTCGTCCACGGCCCGTTTGGGAGAGGTGGGCTTTTGTAAAGCACGTTTGCACATGTACGAGCACGAGCGTGCGCACGTGTACGAGCAAGAGGCCTACGGCGGTTCTGAGGTCATTTCCTGTGCGCCTGTTGGGACGTAGAGAAAAGAAGGAGGGACCATGCGCGGACATTTAACAACAATGGCGGCGAAAGGTTCACGTTGGTGTGATGTTGAGGTGGAGTGTTTACTGCAGATTTGGTCGATGAAAAGATTCAAAAACAGTCGACAAGACGCACAAAAACTCTGAGGTCTATGGAAAGATCTGGAAACAAAGCCACGCATCGCCATGACGTCATCAATGCGTGTGACGTGTTACGGCGTGATGACGTATAGGCAGCAAGAAGAATTCTCCGAGGCCCAGGTAGTGTGAGTACAAACGGGCCTGGAGGGGGGGACAAGGACCCTAAAGCACGGGGCACGGGACGGAGGCACAGTTTGAGTGCGCCCTAACATCCGCCACCTGACTTGGAAGCTAAGCTAAGCTACAGCTGAGGCAGAGGACGTGCCTGAGGATGAGGACGAGGTGCATTATGGGAGTTGTTGTTTTCAATCCACAAGTGCCATAAAGTCACTTTCAGCCTTTCCTCAGTCAAGAGGGCACCAAATTAGAAACGTGTTACTGTTGGACTTCATATATGACTCCACGTATGACCCACTTTCAACACAGACAAATGTTTCCACCGCTGAAGTATTCCTTTAACGAGTTATAGTGTCTGTGGTTGAATGTACCATCGTACATGTCTGGGGCAGATTTTGCTGCCGGGGAAACAAAAACAACACGGGCTGTGACACAGAGACGGGTCTGCTCCAGGGAAACAAACGAACAGTTACGTTCTCATAAGCTACAACAGCTCCACAGACAGAGACGGGATGACGAAGCTGTGAGACTGATGTGAGGTGAGTGGGTCAGGTGGGCTGCAGAGGAGGAGACGAGTGGGCCGATGAGGAACGAACCATTTCAGAAAAACACTCTGAGACCAGGGAGAAATTCTGAGGTCTTTGTTGTCTCCTTTCTCTCTATGTGTGTGTGTGTGTGTGTGTGTGTGTGTAGTGGATGAAATGCGAAACAGCTGAAGGCTCTCGCTATGTCGCTGTCTCATTAGCACATCAAATACGCAACAAAGGGAAATGCACCTTGACAGCTGCGTCACCTGTCTGACAGTCATTAGAGGAAACACAGTCAGCCCCGGGTGCAGAACATGAACCAGAAACACTGAATATACAGAGATCACACACACACACACACACACACACACACACCCCTCTACCGTGCTCCTGTTTTATTAGTACAAGCAAAACCCGGTTACAGTACTAAGACATCTGTATTTCCAGTAACTGAATAATAAATTGAATAGGTTTAAAGTTTCCGTCCACGTGTAATAAACTGATAAGACCTTTGTTTTTGTTGGTCACCAGTTTGGAGCCTGTGCGTGTCCAGTCTCATCAGGGGAAACTGCAGAAACGGGCGCAAATGTTGCCCAAATTTATAACGAGCTGCCCAAAATAAACACATACTCACTGCCAATTTGTCAAAGACGGAAGCTTGGTGTCACATTTCAACATGCAGGGTGAACCCGCTGTGAACTCAAACACAAGTAATTGGTGAACTTTAGTAAAGAAACAAACAAACAAAGGTCGAAGCTGAAGCCAACTGGAGCCAAAAGTGTCCAAACTGTGTCGGTCACATGATGACGGCTGCCCCAAGAAAACTTTTCCCCATTGACTAACATGGCGAACATGAACATGAAGCATAGCTAACCCTGCAAAATGACCTTCAAAAGTCTAGAAAAGCTGCATTCACGTCGCTGGCTCGGGCCCAACAGGGCAGAAGAAGTGTCGATCAACCGGTTATTTTTGATGCAGAAGTTTTTTGGCTCCCTTTGCAGCTCGGTGCACCAGAATGAGAAGAACATTACCTGATTTACGCTTTATTGAAGAGAATAGACTTGAAGGATGCAGAGCACAGTCGCCTCCCTGAGCTTCCCTGCAGTCTGCCACACTGCTTTCACACTCATGTACCTGACCGGACCTTCAGGTGATAAAAAACACTGTACATGCTCCTCTTTTCGCTCCATCACAGCTCTTCTACTTGGTGTTTATCTCCCAGCACACGATGACCTGATTCTCTCCAGGCCGGCACGTTTCCCCCAAACCAGCAATTTGCAACATGAACTCACGACCTTTAATTTCCAAGTCAGATTGAGTCGCTTCATTCAGATGAGTAGAGCAAAGCAGTGGTGACTGGTGTTCCGGCCTACATCATAAATGTGTTTGTTTATTCATATGTAAATTTAACCCTTCGTTCCTTTTCAAAAAAATGATCTGTGACCTTCTCATAACAACTTTTCCAGGGACTTGACCAGTGTCCTCTCAGTGGCAGCAGAGCTAGGCTGCTTAAACGGCCTTAGAATAGACTAGAATAGACTTTATTGATCCCACAGCGGGGAAATTCACATGAGCAGTAGCTTACAACACAGACACAGACAACACAGACCCTTAGTTTACATAAGGTAAACAAAGATAATTAAAAATAAAATAGAAGATAAAAATAAAAAATAAGAATAGAAAATATACTATATACAATATACAACAATTTACACTATGTGTCATAAATATGAAGTGGAAAAACTACAGTGGATGGAAATACTAAGTACAGATGTTACAAATATGCATTACAAAAGTGACTTGTGATGATGTGGAAGTGTAATTGCACATGGGTGAATTGACAAAATAAACATAACAATCATTACAAATTATTATTGTGCAGTCTGACTGCGGTCGGGATGAACGACCTGCGGAAGCGTTCTTTTTTGCATCTCGGATGCAGCAGTCTGTGGCTGAAGGAGCTGCTTAAGGCTCCCACAGTGTCATGGAGGGGGTGAGAGGTGTTGTCCATGATCGATGTTAGTTTGGATAACATCCTCCTCTCACCCACCTCCTCAATGGAATCCAGCCTTGGCTTAGTTCCCGCCTTATTCCGGGTATTTTACTGTTATGGTAACGCACCTAACGATTCATTATCGTGGTAATCAGCCTGTGAATGTTCTCATGTGTCCAGGTCGTCGTTCTCCTCAAAGCAGTTTCAGTCCAAAGCAACTGGACTTGGTTATTTGTCAGGAAGACGTTTCACCTCTGATCCAAGAGGCTTCATCAGTTCATGTACACATCTGACCAGGACCAGGACCAGGACCAGGACCAGGCTGGGACTGGTCCTGGTCCAGGCTGGGACTTGGTCCTTGACTGAAATTGCTTTGAGGATATCGTGGTAATCTTTACTTTCATGTGTGAAGTGTTTTGGAAAGTTTTGTTCATCCTCTCTCAAACTTTAGTTCAGTTTAGTTTTGGCTGCTCGACGCTTTGAAAAGCTCCGACCAGAAGGATCCGAACAGCGGCTCCGCTTCTTGTGAGCGCTGTGGACGCGTGGGCGTGCAGCGCTGACGGGGCGTTCGCAGCCTCACAGCTTTCTGCTGTCAGGAAGTCATTGTAATGTTTCTCAGCCAACTTATGCACACACTGTAATATATTATTCAAATAAACTAAACTGAGAGTCACAAAAACATGTTGCTTATTCACACCACAGCACCAAGTCCTGAGTGTGTTGATGTTTTGTTGTGATTCTCTTTTATTCACAGGGCCAATTATGCCGTGTTTCCCAGCAGCCATTGCAGCAGCAGCAGGCTGAAGGCTTGAATAGAGAGTCACCATGACAACCTCTCTCCGTTCTTTATTTTAGGAACGGTCACATCAGCATTTACTTCCACAAACTTCATCACCTCCTCCACTTCATGTGAACCAGAGACTCGTCTTTTCCTCTCGGCACCAAAGTCGTTTTCTTTTGATCTCGACTCTCAGTGAACTTCTGAGAAGAGAGTTTTGACTCTTGGCGGCGGCGTCTTTCTTTTTAGTTACTGACCAAGTGCTCTGCGAAGAATTGGAAAGTGGACTTATCGTCACGTGGATGGATGAAAACTTAGTGTACTGTATTTATCTTTTATTTTGCTGTTAGATTTTTACACAGCTAACAGCCACATTTAGCATTTCAAAAACCTCTTAGCGTAGGTGCTGGCAAACGCTAGTTGACGTTAGCTTAGCTGTGTTCGCGGGTTCTCACGAGAGTTTGTTGCGTTTTATGCGTATTATTTTGTTAGAGAAAGAAAATAAAGCAAAAACTGTGCTTTAAGTACTCGAACAGAAACCTACTTGGCTACATTCCAGCACTTAAACAAAGCATAAAGACGTGTGTATTAAAAAGCATTGTGAAGAAATGCATAATATGACATTTAAACAAAATAATGAACGATTAAAGACAAGAATCTCAAAGGCAGGAGAAGCAGTTTGCGGGAGGGTAACCTGTAACTATAAGTTTCAGAGAAATATAGAGAATAAAAACACTTCTACCGACTTCTTTTTGAACTTGAAGATTGAATTTGCTTTGTTCACGAGAATGTATTCATTGCTTTATGCATATTATTTTGTTACAGAAAGGTTAAAGTTTATGAATAATTAGGGGCGTGGCCTCTTGAGTGACAGCTAGCCTCTGGCCCTCACTTCTCCTCGGAGGTAAACGTCAGCCAGATGGACGTACGCCCCTCCCCCCAACGTCACATACATGCCCTTTTTTGGTCAGAGGAAATGAGGAGTCAAAGTCTGACAAGATGGAGACTCCTGTAGGCGAGGACGATTGGATCAAGTTGAGAGAACGGACCTCAACGGAGACGCTACGTCCGTTTTTTTATACAGTCTATGAAAACAGACCAAGGGCTGTGAAAGAGGTCATTTGGCGCGTGGATGAGCAAGCTCTAAATAATTATCTGCACACATGTTCTGTTAGCCTAGCTCCGGAGCGGTGGAGCTAATGTGAGCTAATGTGGCTAATTCTGTAGAGCAGGGGGATGGACGTATCTCCTTCCCCCCAACATCACATACATGCCCTTTTTTGGTAAGAGGTATGTCTGACAAGATTGCTGCTCCCAGAGGCAAATATAGTCGTTAGCGTACGGACAGCACGTGACGTTAGCGTACGGACAGCATGTGACGTCACTGGCAGCCCCCTCGCTCTAACATCTCTCCTTAATTGCATGTATAGGTCCTGTCTGTGTATGTGTGTATTTCGGGCCTGTGTGTGTGTGTGTGTGTATTTCAGGCCTGTGTGTGTAACATGATTAATAATAAGAGTGAAAAAAATTCAATTTCCCCGTTGCGGGATAAATAAAGTACTTCTTCTTCTTCTTCTTCTTCTTACTGTGTATCAGTACTTTCATTTTTAACACTGTCATCACTTATCGCTCCTTCTCACTTATTTAGTTTGTACTTATTTTATTTAATCTGCTGCTAAACTGCACGCTGCGTATTGTTGTATAAACCTGCGTTTAACCACAATGTCTGTTGCACTCTGTCACACTTAGTTATTGTTTGATTTGATTTATGTTTTTATGCTTATTGTCACTCTGATCCTTTCATCTTTGTGTTGAAACTGTTGCACAATCGTTTCCCTGGGGATAAATAAATGAAGCTTCTTGAATCTTGAATCTTGTAGATCTGAATACTTTGTACTTTGTAAGGATGCATAACGACCAAAGATAAAACGCTGTGCACAATAAAGACACAGCTTTGTTGTTGTGTTGCAGGAGCTGCAGTTAGAATAAACTCAAGAAAAGTGACCAGCATGTCCTCACACACACACACACACACACACGCAGTGAAACGTTTGTGTTGTGTGTGTGTGAGAGATCCAATTTAGCAAAGCGAGTTTTTCTCATGTAAAGGACTTGTTTTATTAAAGAATGTCAGCCTGTCGTCCTCCTCCTCCTCCTCCTCCTCCTCCTCCTCCTCCTCTGCTCGGATAATAACAGTGGAGCTGTGTGAGGAGGAGTTCTCTCTGGGGAAACATTCACATAAAGAGATGTGGGGGTATAAAAATATGATAATCAACACTTAAAAAAGTGTCCTCTGGCTTCTTCTACACATCTCATTTCTCTGAAGACCAGTTCGGCTCGTCTTAAATATTAAAACACATAAGAAAACGGAGTTGTTGTTCATGCAACTCAACCAAGACTCAGAGGATAAAAGCCTTTCCTCTGTGTGTGCGAAGGGTCCGACGCTGTGAATACGGACACGTTAGAACAAGACACAGGACTTTAAAGTGTAATTCCAGCGCAAAGTCACCCCCTGGTCTTACAAACACGGCAGTTACATCCATCAAATAAACCATGGAGACAGTTTTCTTTGTGTATAAACTATTAACGGAGAAATCTGAGAGAGTTACTTTAACCAACACAAGGTGACGGTTACGGTTAGGCATTAAAAACACTTGGTTCAGATCAGAACAAAGGCCGTGGATTGGTTTGGTACGGACAGGGAATCGAACCTCACTCCCCTCAAAGTGTAATTGTGGTGGAAAATCATCCCATGGTCCTTTTTTCAGCACTTACACTCATCAAATAAGCCATCGAGACGTTTTTTGCAAGTAACAACGATTAACGGAGAAATCCAGGAGAGTCGCTAACAGGCGGACGTGGCTAACAGTGATTAGCTCGGGGCAGTACGGTGAAGGCATTCAAAGGTCTTTTTTAACCACTAATGCTGCTGAAAATAACAGCAAACCTCTGCAGCAGCATGAGAAGAGTCCCTACACACACAACAAACGGGCCTGGAGGGGGGGACAAGGACCCTAAAGCACGGGGCACGGGACGGAGGCACAGTGGGAGTGCGCCCTAAGACACGTGCCTCATTGTAACAGAGGACACTGTGAGTGAGTTCAGATCCCAAACCTGCAGAAGCAGCCGTGTTAACTTCCATACGCTCACAGTGAAGCCGGCTGCAGACACACACCGCTGACAATCAGACGGACGTGCGGCGTACAAACACAGGCTGCCCACTCCTACTCCTGTCATTTCCTTGTGAGGAAACCCACAAAACAGAAACAATTTCTGTGCTTTTCTCTCGAAAGAGAAAGAAGTGACGACATTAAAGTTCTCCTGACACAGACCTCCGTAACGTCCTGAAGTCATGAACCAACTGTTGAAGATGATTGTTTTTGATGCTTTCGCTGAGTCCGTTCACTTCCAGCAGCTTCCTGTCGGCTCATATCTTTTAATCAAAACTGACTCAAAGCTGTTGATGACAGGAGAGATTTGCTTTTATACCTTATGAAGCTTTTGTTTCCACTCCAGGCGACACACCAAACTCTAACCGACGCGCCGCAGCGGAGAGATGGATTGTTACTGTATCTCAAGTTAATCAAGTGCTTTTTAAGGGTGAATATCGACTTCGAGGAGGTCGCCGCACCTTCAGTGAATCCCCCGAGGAAACGTTTCAGAGTAAACAAACATAACGGGGGCAGTTATCAGACTGAACCAGAGGGCGCGTCGGCAGCAGAAGATACCGCCGAATCGATCCCAAACATTTGCCTCGCTCACCATCTCCTGATCCTTTCCTCTCCGTCTGCTCCCCGAGGAGATCTAACAGGATTATATTTGGTTTATATTTGCTTCAGCGCTCGGGCTCTGCCGGTTTATTGATCGGCGTGCTGCAGTTTCTCTGGCTTTCACAGTGTTTACACCATTTTATGACGAGATTCACTGATTCAAACTTATTCTGAATGTGAAAATTGTTCGCGTTAATGAAACCGATGTCGTCAACCAGGAAGTGCAAGAGAACACCAGAAAACGATTTTAACCAAAAACAATTGCTTTAACCAACACAAGGTGACGGTTAAGCATTTTTACCTGGGCCTCGGCGAATGCTTCTTGCTGCCTATACGTCATCACGCCGTAACACGTCACACGCATTGATGACGTCATGGCGATGCGTGGCTTTGTTTCCAGATCTTTCCGTAGACCTCGGAGTTTTTGTGCGTCTTGTCGACTGTTTTTGAATCTTTTCATCGACCAAATCTGCAGTAAACACTCCACCTCCGCATCACACCAACGTGAACCTTTCACCGCCATTGTTTGAAATGTCCGCGCATGGTCCCTCCTTCTTTTTTCTACGTCCCAACAGGCGCACAGGAAATGACCTCAGAACCGCCGTAGGCCTCGTGCTCGTACACGTGCGCACGTTCGTGCTCGTACACGTGCAAACGTGCTTTACTAAAGCCCACCTCTCCCAAACTGGCCTTGGCCAGCAAGCGTGCCGCTCCTAGACGTGGTACGGTTGTCAAGGAACCAGACTTTAGCCGTGAAACCTGTGTGGGCACAGTACGGAGGCACAGTGGGAGTTTTTAATTATTATTATTAATCCATGACAGATAATCACTGGAACCAGAAAGGAATTGTTCCATTTCAATAGACACCAATTCTTCTGAGCACAGGTCACTCAACAGATCCTCTCACTCAAGCTGCGTCTCACTCGAGTCTTTTATATCCGATAATAGATGCACAAACACCAGGTTGATGCCCAATAAAACACCACTACTTTACAACATATCCTAGTTTTACTGTTTCTGAAGGCACGTTTTCTCCGTAGTTGCTTTGTAGTTATTGATCTGTATTGTGTTTCTCCTCGTTCCTGTAGGTTTTCTTAGGGGAAACATTTATTCATCGTCACCCGGGCAGACAGTTTGGCTTCTTTGCTGCTCGACGCTTTGAAATGCTTCAATCAGACGTAACTTGTAAAGACAGTAGACACACGAGCGTGACGCTGACGTGACGTCTGCGGTCTAGACGCGGGGTTTAGAGGCAGCCCTGCTCACGATGACGTGGGTTAAATGTGAATTATACCCAGACTCCTTCATCCTCTTCTCCTCTTCTTCCTGTCATCCCTCCACCTCACTTTCTGCATCTAATTCCTGTCGTCTTTAAGGTACAGTTTTCCTCCGAACCCCTCTCTCCTTCCATCTCTTTCCGTGCTCTCCCTCCTTCCTCTCCTCTGATTTGTAATTAATCCCCTCCTCTGCCTACGCCTATCTCTGGAGGGATTTGTGAGGAATCCTTTAATTACCTCGTGCTTACCAAAACCACTTAAAAACTAAACTTTTTACCCCCGATAACGACCTCGACTAATAGGAGCGTACCTCAGAGGGAAGTCTGGAAGGACATTTGGATTTATGCACTTCACACTGAAGCGTGAGCGTCAGTTAACATTAGCTGTCTGACGTTTAAGGCTTCGAACTCTCCCGGGAAGTAAAGCATTCACAAAACTTCACATTCTTCTCTCATCTGTGGGGTTTTTCGTCTGTTTGAATAATTTACGGCTTGAATGGAACAAGCTTAAAGAAAAGAAGGGATACGTGTGTATTTAAAGGGTAATGATGCAGCAGGTGCACCAATCACCGCAGTCATGCTGACTGACATTTCACCGCAGTGATTTGCACCCACAGAACGCAGGCTGGTGGATTATGACCCACCCAGAGGATTATGCATTCACACGAATACACACTACCATTATCTCAGACACCGGGGGGGGGGGGGGGGGGGTTCACAGCTTGTGGGGGTGAGGAGGGTGTTCATGTCAGAAATATGTCAGCCTGATGAGAGTGTAACAAGTGTCAAATCACTGATATGCTCCCACTACATAAGCCTTCTAGATCACTATGGTCGCACTCACACTGTCCGTCCGTCCCGTGCCCAAACAGGTTTTACGGGTAAAGTCTGGTTCGTTTGACCAGTGTGAGTGCAACCGTACCGCGCCTAGCTGCGACCAGCTTGCCGTCCACGGCCCGTTTGGGAGAGGTGGGCTTTTGTAAAGCACGTTTGCACATGTACGAGCACGAGCGTGCGCACGTGTACGAGCACGAGCGTGCGCACGTGTACGAGCACGAGGCCTACGGTGGTTCTGAGGTCATTTCCTGTGCGCCTGTTGGGACATAGAAAAAAGAAGGAGGGACCATGCGCGGACATTTAAAACAATGGCGGTGAAAGGTTCACGTTGGTGTGATGCGGAGGTGGAGTGTTTACTGCAGATTTGGTCACAAAAGCCACGCATCGCCATGACGTCATCAATGCGTGTGACGTGTTACGGCGTGATGACGTATAGGCAGCAAGAAGCATTCTCCGAGGCCCAGGTAGTGTGAGTACAAACGGGCCTGGAGGGGGGACAAGGACCCTAAAGCACGGGGCACGGGACGGAGGCACAGTGGGAGGGCGCCCTTTACAGCACTTACACCCCTGATGCAAGCTGTGTCTCACTGTGAGAGAAACTGGAAGTTATTTTATTTATGGATCAAATATGCTACGTTTTTAAAAGTTGTCACACAGAAATTAAAACATTTTCATTCATTAAGATGCATCAATATATACTTTTTCTAATTGCATCGTATAACTCTGAATCAGAAGGGAATTGTGACGTGGATCCGGCTGTTCAGTCTGACCTAACACCCTTTCAAAATAAGAGTTCCGGGTCCAAACGATTCATTGAAACAAAACAGACAACAGCGGCTGAACATGGGATTACCTAGGATCACCTCTTTCATCAGTTAGACTCTTTTTCATTGATAATGGGGCACTGCGGCGTTGTAGAAATACGTGTCTCGGACCCAGAAATCATATTTTGAAAGGGCGTAACGTCACGCCTTAACAGCGGGATAGAGATTCACACCCTAGCGCCACCATGAGGTCGACATTTTTGCTCTGGAATTAAATATCTCAAAATATTAGATTAATGCATCTCCACTTTTCAAATGTCCCTACTTTCCACAGTGTCCTCTGAAGGTAATCACCTCCCTGTGGTCCTTACAAAGATAGAAAGAAAGAGCACACACACACACACACACACACACACACACACACACACACACACACACACACACACACACACACACCTGTTGCTTAATGACCACTGACATAAAAGGATTAATCAACTGATGTTCAGATGAAAGCTTACTATATAATTACTGTTACGGTGTGTGTGTGTGTGTGTGTGTGTGTGCGTGTGTGTGTGTGTGAACAGCTCTTGGCCTGTGCTATTTTAAACAGCAGAAGACAGATGGGGCAAAGATAAATTGGATGGTTGGACAGAACTCGCTGTGGGCGAATCAGATAAGTACAATATATGACTCTCTCTCTCTGTCTCTCTCTCCCTCTGTCTCTCTCTGTCTCTCTCTCTCTCTCTCTCTCTGTCTCTCTCTCTCTCTCTCTGTCTCTCTCTCTCTCTCTCTCTCTCTCTCTCTTTCTCTCTCTCTCTCTCTCTCTCTCCTCCCAAATTTTCATCATCAGTTCCAGCTTTGTTCGTGTGCTGCTCCAAATTAAATTGAAAATGACTCATTGCTAATGAAGCAAAGCAGAAGCAGGTTATTCTTATAGTTATAGTTATATAAATATATATATATATATATATATATATATATATATATATTTATAGTTATATAGTTATAATTAAGGACATTGTGGTGTTTTTGATGCAGAGGAAAATGTAGAAACTGTCAGTGACTCAGTCCTTTTGTGCTGAATAAACTCCAGTCACAGCTGTAAACACAAATTAAGAGAGAGACGGTTTGATCGTCACTAAAATGAGACAACGAACCGTTTCCACCAGAGCAGATATTTGGGCTTTAGCTGGAAACAATGCTAGTTAGCTAACGTAGCATCCAGACTCCTGGGACTGATCTAACGTCATTCATTCATTCATTCATTTTCAACCTCTTGTCCCTGTCGGGGTCGCGGGGGGGGCTGGAGCCGATCCCAGCTGACATCGGGCGTGAGGCGGGGTCCACCCTGGACAGGACGCCAGTCTATCACAGGACACATAGAGACGAACAGAGACAGACAACCATTCACACCTACGGGTGATTTAGAGTCATCAATGAACCGAACACCTGCACGTCTTTGGACTGTGGGAGGAAACCGGAGAACCCGGAGAAAACCCACGCAGACACGGGGACAACATGCAAACTCCACACAGAAGGGCCCCAGCAGGGATGCGAACCTTGAACCTTCTTGCTGTGAGGCGACAGTGCTAACCACGACACCATCGTATAGCCACTATATTGTAAAATAGCAAAGGCGTTTAAATCTTTAAATCGTGCAACACACCAGCCTTTAAAGTAAACATTAACATTAACCACCACACCAAACAATTCAACAAACAGCGGATCCATACAGCGTAGCTAACCGTTCAGCCACCAAATCTGTCTCTTGAGAGCGGCTGAACCTTTCCTCAACCTTTCCCTGTAACACAGACGATGCTTCAACTTAGTCAAATGTCATAAAACTGCTGCTTCTCTGGAGAGTCGATGTGTTGACCAAGGAGAAGGAGAAGCCAAGAGATAAAACTACATATACGAGAGAGACGACTGAAGCATCGTGTGTTATTAAACCGCTCTATAAATGTGCAGAATAAGGGGGTGAATGTTGGATAAACAGGTTTTAGAGTGACCATGTTTCTGCAGTATTTCCCGGCTTCTCCCGCTAACCCACTTTATTTAGTGGATGTAAATGTGTGTGGTGCCGTTGCCTCGGGAGCGATGCTGGTTCAGGGACATCAAAGACCTCGGGGCTGAAACAGGAGCGCTGCGCTGTGAAGACGGCCAGTGATTCAGCAAAAACCGAAAAGGCTGAATAATGATTCTAGAAGTTTTTCTCATCATCCCTGCCCGTTAAACCCATAACTCCAGTTTGCTGAGTTTTAATTGAGGTCATCAGTACACGAGGTAACCCCCGGCTACAGACGTGATTTGAAATGAGAGGTTGATTAGATCGAGCAATTGTATATTTATCTATACGACGATTCACCATGACGTCACAACAGTAATAAATGGTCTCCGATGGCACCACTAGTAAACAAACCCTCCGTGTCATTTGACCCCATTGAGAAAACAGAGTAAATGGCTTCAATGACTGGGTGAGCTGCACTGAAGTGGAAGTAGAATTCATTTACACACTTCTATGGGCGCACTCACACTGTCCTTCCGCACCGGGCCAAAACAGGTTTTTCAGCTAAAGCCTAGTGCGTTTGACCAGTGTGAGTGCAACCACTCCGTGCATAACTGCGGCCAGCTGGCCGTCCACAGCCCGTCTGAGAGAGGTGGGCTTTAGTAAAGCACGTTTGCACGTGTATGAGCACGAGCGTGCGCACGTGTACGAGCGCGAGGCCTACAGCGGTTCTGAGGTAATTTCCTGTGCGCCTGTTGGGACGTAGAAAAAAGAAGGAGGGACCATGCGCGGACATTTCAAACAATGGCGGTGAAAGGTTCACGTTGGTGTGATGCGGAGGTGGAGTGTTTACTGCAGATTTGGTCGATGAAAAGATTCAAAAACAGTCGACAAGACGCACAAAAACTCAGAGGTCTACGGAAAGATCTGGAAACAAAGCCACGCATCGCCATGACGTCATCAATGCGTGTGACGTGTTACGGCGTGATGACGTATAGGCAGCAAGAAGCATTCTCCGAGGCCCAGGTAGTGTGAGTACAAACGGGCCTGGAGGGGGGGACAAGGACCCTAAAGCACGGGGCGCGGGACGGAGGCACAGTGTGAGTGCGCCCTAAGGGTCTACAAGTGAAATTTCATATTAGTTAATGGGCATTTACATGTCTAATTAGTAAACGAAAGTGACGTTGATGAGAGAAAGCAGTCAGAACGTTTGGGCGACGCTCGGCCTGAGCGGCTCAGGTGGGGGTTTACATTCAAAATGGAAATTAAGAAGACTTTAAGCTTTAGTTTGGAGCTGTTAAAGCACGCGCTTTTATTGTGAAGGACTGAAGTTTGGTCTCGGATGCTTGGACAACATTGACGTTAATGTGGACAACCAGCAGCTCCCAGTGTTTACGGTGGCGAGGAGATTGGGGGGTCCGACTGGGGTCGAGGTTCACTAACTACGTTGTTGCTGCTTTGGTTTGTGTGTAGGGACTCTTCTCATGCTGCCGCAGAGGTTTGCTGTTATTTTCAGCAGCATTAGTGGTTAAAAAAGACCTTTGAATGCCTTCACCGTACTGCCCCAACTAATCACTATTAGCCACGTCCGACTGTTAGCTAATCTAATGGATTTCTCCGTCTCGGTGGCTTATTGGATGCATGTAAAAGACCTTCGGATGATTTTGCACCGTAAACAATGACCAATGCTAGGGAGAGGACCCTCTTGGGGAGCCGTCCATCGTTATATACAGTCTGTGGTAAAGACTCTTATTACTGTATGCTTAAACATGTAAAAAGTCCCGTTGGCGGTTAGAACCAGCACTATTTTGACCACATCTCCATGGTACGAAATGTTGCCTCACGTTTTCCCTGTGTACACGACGATGTACCGTATTTGTTGTTTACTCTGGAGGACCCGTTTGAGCCTTTGGTGTACAGAATATGAAATAATAACAGCAGAAATGAAGTTCTTTACCCATAAATTGTCTTAATTTATCCACTTGAATGAATAAAACTCTTACACACGTGGAAAATGTTCTTTTTACTTTAATTCAAAAACAAGGAGACAAAAAAAAACCTGTTTCACAGTCGACATAGAAAAGAAACAAGACCGTCAACATCGAACATCAAATTCCAAAGTAGACACTAGTTTTAAAAACACACACACACACACACACACACACACACCTCCAGACTAAGTTGTTGGTGGATGCAAAGTCAGGTCAGCAGAAAGGTGCGGATGGTGTTCACGTCACTGCAACAGCAACAGAACGACACACAGAGAGCGGCGACACCATCTGATACAGATCCTTTAAAAGACCTGCAGGGCGACAAAGACCAGATGGTTCTTACTCACACCGCTACGGAGCAAAGTCAGCTTCTGTTGCTTTCAGATCCTGGGTTTAACTTCTGTGGTTTTGTGGATAATTATAATAATAATAATAGTAATTCCTGGGGTTGGGGCCAATCAGTTTGTTTACAGTATGATACAAAAGAGCAGCGACACGAGCAGCAAGTGTTTAAACCTAAATGATACGTTCATCTCTCAGAGTGCGCCCCCTTGCGTTCAACGTAGGAACTGCCGCTCTTTACAGGTGAATCGAAACGCCACCGAGATGGGGGAAAAGTTCATGTTTTTCAGTCATAATGCATAATTTATCGTACCAGATAATAATTAATTCCATAAATGAATGTAATAAAAGAACTCTCCACTTCAACTTCGCTTCGATTTAGGTGTTGTTGTCTATGCTAAACATGTCTTTTAGAAAAATACTCAAATCCACAATGTGTTAAACTAGCTGGACTAGTTAATTTGTCAACACACGGAGCAACAGGACTGACTGAAATAGCCTCTAAGTTACTACTTCCAAAATCTGCTGCAAACATTGGACTTTTCTGACGTACTCGAGACAAATTTTGGACCGAAAAAACCCCAAAAAACATCCCCTTGATTGTGTTCATGTTGTCTGTTCTCTCTTTGGAAAGAGGGCGTTCGTGGCTCTGTCGACAGATAACAAAGCACTAAAGATCAAAGATTAACACGTTATATCTGGTGTGTTTAACGTAGAAAAGGAACAGAGGTGTAAAAAGGATAAAGGTTGAGGTCTTATGGGCGTTTCATGTTAAACTAATAAGTGATTAGAGATGCAGAAGTCTGGAACCAGCCTGCAATTTTCTGTTGTTGATTGATTAAATGGGAAAATGAAATATATAAATGTTTAGTGTGCCAGTCCCAGCTGTAAACAACCCCCGGTTTTACCAAAAGTAGTGAGAGAGACAACATGTTGGTACGACATCCCGGTCTGTGCGCTGTAAACATCCATGAGACGGTGCAGCGGTGCACAAACACAGACCTGTTAAAGTCCAAAATAGATTTTGTTTACTGTCGCTCCACTTGGATATTTGAGCTTCGCTGCGCAGAACGTTGTCTGAGCAGTTTGTTTTTCCATCCACCTGCTGAAGGGGGAGCGTCTCTCTGTGCTCACGTGTGCTTAAATCTGAGTTTAAGACACGAGAGCACAGTTTGTGACATCACAATTAGTGTAGGTTTCAGATTCACCTCCAACTGGTTTTAATCGTTTGACCCAGCTTGTCGCCACATTTCCAGAACTCTTTAAATTCCATAATGGAGAGAAATAAGGCCTGAAAATACAGCTCAGATCATCAAATAACGAACCCAGCATGCTCTCATTCCCAGGGCGCCGTTTTGTCACAGTCCTTGGCGTTTGATGGATGAAACGAACACTGAAAACCAATCAGATTAGATCAGAATTAAATGCAATGAACTAAATGGTAAATGGACCCGGGTTTCTTGCCTTTCCCATCTTCTAACCAGTCAAAGCACTTTCATAGAGCACGCCACGTTCATCCATTTACACGCCAGCCTGTTCGGCAGGAAGAAAATGTTGGCATTGTGTGTTTCTGCCAAATACAGATACGTTAATATTTAATGTTTTTGGCGACCTTTAACTCCCCGTAACATGCCGGGCTTTCAACTGACTCCAATGTAAAATTATCAAAGCTCTGGATCTACCGGTCAATCTTCGCTCCTACCCTCACCTGTGGTCATGAAAGCTGGGTCAGGACCCAAAGAACCAGGTCGCGGGTACAAGCGGCCGAAATGTGTTTCCTCAGGAGGGGTCTGGAGTCTCCCTTAGAGAGAGGGGGAGAAGTTCAGCATCCGTGAGGAACTCGGAGTAGAGCCGCTGCTCCTTTGCGTTGAAAGGAGCCAGTTGAGGTGGTTCAGGATCATCTGGTAAGGATGAACCCTGGGCGCCTCCCTAGGGAGGTGTTCCAGGCACGTCCAGCTGGGAGAAGGCCTCGGGGAAGACCCAGGACCAGGTGGAGAGATTAGATCTCCACACTGGCCTGGGAATGCCTCAGGATCCCCCAGTTAGAGCTGGTTAATGTGGCCCGGGAAAGGGAAGTTTGGGGTCCCCTGCTAAAGCTGCTGCCCCCTACGACCCGACCCCGGATAAGATGAGATGAGATGAGATGAGATGAGATATCACACGTTCAGAGCAAGTGCTCCAGAAGTCAGGTGACGTTGTATGGAGGTCGGGGCTCATGGTTGGGACAATCACACACATGACTTACACCCAGGAGACCACGGTTCGTGTCCCGTTGGTGTCCCATCCTATGTGACAGTTAAACTTTATTAACAGATTTTTTTTATCCCAAACTACGATCTTTTCCTGAACTGTGTTGTTTTGAAGCCTAAACCTAAGTCACAGTGGGGAACATGAAGACTTCATGGAAGCTACAGAGAAGGGCGTGTTCTTTCTACAGGAAGTGGCTGTTCATTGGAGGAACCGTGCGACCAGGGGGCGGAGGAGTCAACTCGTGAATGAATTAGAACCAGTACGGGAGTGATTGACAGTCCAAAGCCTGAACCAAGGACCACCTCATCAACATCCTGAACCAATCACAACAACACAATGAACTTTATTGCTGTATAAATGCGTTGTGAAGGCGGGGCTCTGGGCTCTTTCTGGACCATCGGTCGCAGCAACAGCTTGGATAAAAGCAGGAGGACTGGGATTTCGGATCCCACAGAGACCCCCTTTGGCCAAGCAGAAGGTTCTTTGCTGTTTTTATAATAAAGGCTTTAAAATATAAGAAGTAGTCTGGATTTCCTTGAGTAAGAACACGACATAACATAAACAGTTTTGGTTTGAATCGTGTGTTTAAGAAGTGTCCGTGAAACCTTGATATTTAAGATACTGCTGGTTTGTAGAAACCTACTATGCCAACGTTTTTTTCTGGCGACTGGCTTGCACACACACATTAAGAGTCTCGCCAGGATCTAATCTAATCCTCATCCATACATCGATGGCACAACCTTCAGCAGCACTTTGGTTCAGTGTTAAGTCCAAGGACACTTCGATCCTCTGATCAGTGGAGCACCTGCTCTACCTCCTAAGTCTCCAGGGCCTCAGCCTCCCAAAGTTCATGTAGGGAGGAGGTGGGAGTGCATGGACGAGTCAAACGGACACAGGACTTTCACCCAGGAGACCGCCGTTCATGCCCTGCAGGAACGTTACAAACGCACTTATTTGGACCCCACCCACAATCTTGTTCTGACTCTAACCAGGTGGTGTTGTCGCCTAAACCTAATCACAGAGCAGTGACCATAGTGGAGCGTTAGTGTTTTACACGCAGGGCTCAGGAGTGCGTTGACAAGTGCCCTGACAAAAGTGCTGTATGTGATGAGTCGTGATGAGGACGGCCTGCAGCACCAGACTCTTCTGTCTCATTATGTAAACACGGGTTGTGACTCAGCAGGTAGAAGAAGAAAATGCATCACGACTAAATGTTGCTGTTCGGCTAAAAGCAGCCACCTGCTGAGCTAATATTTCTCTCCCTTCATTACTGTTGTTCGTGAGCCATTACCTCCTGTTTCACCTGCTGCTGCTGGAAATAACAGCTGTGGGTGACGATAAATAACCTCCCCACTGCTCAATTTGGCTGAAATTTTTTTTTTCTCCCACTAACAAGAAAGCGTACAGCAGTCATCTTTCATGGACTCTTAATAGACCCGGAGCTCGGCATCAACGTGAAGACTTAAGACGTTTGTATGATTTATGATAAACCTCTCACATGCTGGATCCTGTAAATGGAAAAGTAACATGTTGGCAGTGAACTTCTACCCATCATTTAGAGGAAACATCAGAGAACATAATCTTCATTACGTTCCACTTCTACTCCACATTCATTTACACCTCTGTCCGTCTTGTTGCCTTCGGTCGGCAATGTTCTCTCATTATGGTATTTGTGGAGAGATCGATGGACGCACAGGAACCACTTTCCCTGCTCTTATGAAAGACACATCTATAAAACTGTTGATATGAAACAAGGTCCATTATCCGACCTGTCGGGGTCGCTGGGTCGCTCAAATCATTCATTCATCTTCAGCCTCTTGTCCCTGTTGGGGTCGCGGGGGGCTGGAGCCGATCCCAGCTGACATCGGGCGTGAGGCGGGGTACACCCTGGACAGGACGCCAGTCTATCACAGGACACATAGAGACGAACAGAGACAGACAACCATTCACACCTACGGGTGATTTAGAGTCACCAATGAACCGAACACCTGCACGTCTTTGGACTGTGGGAGGAAACCGGAGAACCCGGAGAAAACCCACGCAGACACGGGGACAACATGCAAACTCCACACAGAAGGGCCCCACTGCCCCATGCTAACCACCACACCACCGTGTTGTCATTATTATTATTCGTATGATAAATTTTGTATTTGAAATCTTTAATGCAGGACTTTTTCGATGCAGCTGCCCCACGGCTGAAGCTGGATCATATAAATATTTGGAGGAGTTTTATTAACAAATCAGTACCGATAAAACTGCACATTTTAATGTTAATTGTGCCCGCTGAGTTTGAAAGAACAAGAGGCCTCAGTCATCCCACCATCTACGAGATAAAAAGGTCTTCTTCACACGAGCATTGAAGCGTTTATGTGCATATGAGGAAGTTTTAACTTTAAACTTTTCAGGAGCGTACCCATCAGACCCTTATCCTTAAAAGGGTCCTATGTTCTGTCTGTTATTTTTTCCACATCAGTTTGATGTTCCACAATTCCACGGCAAATAGGCTCATGTAGACTCTAACCCTTGGACCAGTCCCAGCCTGGTCCTGGTCCTGGTCCAGTCTCAGCCTGGTCCTGGTCCTGGTCCAGTCCCAGCCTGGTCCTGGTCCAGTCTCAGCCTGGTCCTGGTCCTGGTCCAGTCCCAGCCTGGTCAGATGCGTACATGAACTGATGAAGCCTCTTGGATGAGAGGTGAAACGTCTTCCTGACAAATAACCAAGTCCAGTTGCTTTGGACTGAAACTGCTTTGAAGAGAACGACGACCTGGACAAATGAGAACATTCACAGGCCTAACCCTACCCCCCCAACCCCAACAAGATGCGGATTTCAATCAGCGAAGGCCGAGGCTTATGCGCCCGGGGAACACACAGGGATGACCCCAGCTTTTCTAATGTGAATCTCCAAAATGTTCATGAAAAAACATTTATGTAAAGACGACTCGTAACGCGCCAACGAACGCGGCAATCCTCAAGTAAAGGAAGTGAAGATGAAGACTGCTAGCAAACAAACAAAACTTAATAAGATAATGATATAAAAGTTCAAATCTAACCGTACAAGAAACCTGTACAGGGCGTCTTTGATTCATGTAAATTTGATGAGTGAGCGCAGAGCGAATTTGTGCTGCGTCCACTCAACTTTTTCCTTCGATTTTGCCGTCAAACAGCTTTTATAATTCAGCCTGAAGCACTTTAAGGGCGCACTCACACTGTCCTTCCGCACCGCTCCCCGTGCTTTAGGGTACTTGTCCCCCCCTCCAGGCCCGTTTGTACTCACACTACCTGGGCCTCGGAGAATGCTTCTTGCTGCCTATACGTCATCACGCCGTAACACGTCACACGCATTGATGACGTCATGGCGATGCGTGGCTTTGTTTCCAAATCTTTCCGTAGAGCTCGGAGTTTTTGTGCGTCTTGTCGACTGTTTTTGAAACTTTTCATCGACCAAATCTGCAGTAAACACTCCACCTCCGCATCACACCAACGTGAACCTTTCACCGCCATTGTTGTTGTTGTTAAATGTCCGCGCATGGTCCCTCCTTCTTTTTTCTATGTCCGAACAGGCGCACATAAACGACGTCAGAACTGCCGTAGGCATCGTGCTCGTAGACGTGCGCACCCTCATGCTCGTACATGTGCAAACGCGCTTTACTAAAGCCCACCTCTCTCAGGCGGGCCATGGAGAGCCCGCTGGCCGCAGTTATGCGCGGAGCGGTTGCACTCACACTGGTCAAACGCACTAGGCTTTAGACGAAAAACCGGTTTTGGCCCGGTGCGGAAGGACAGTGTGAGTGCACCCTAACACATCCACCGTTCAGGTCTACCTTCATGCACGAATCCTGCAGCGCATTTATTTTAAACCCATATTAAAACAAGTGGCAACCAACTACCAAACGTTTTGTTACAACGTGAAAAACTGAAGAAAGAAGCTTAATGTTCCTGGAAAACAACTATGCTCTGGAAGTGTGTGTGTGTGTGTGTGTGTGTGTGTGTGTGTGTGTGTGTGTGTGTGTGTGTGTGTGTGTGTGTGTGTGTGTGTGTGTGTGTGTGAGGAGAGACTTTTACAGTGGAAACATCTGTAGTAAATCCTCTTCATTTCCTTCTATCGTAATCTCGTTTTACAATCTTCACACTGCATCACTTTTAAATAACCTGTCTTTTTAAACCTCAACAGTCAAATACATTTATTCACATATACATCTGCACAAAATACAAATATAGATCTATTTACGTCGTCTCTCTGGAGAATATGTATCCTTGTTATTTTCAACAGAAAACACAGCAGCAGCAGCAGCAGGAGCCTTTTTCCTGCCCATGTACATTTGGCAGCTTCTGTCGGAGTCTGCAGTCCCCCGTGTGTCAGGCTCATCCTGGCTCTCCCTCCTCGACTCCGAACATCTGATAAAGTGGCAAAAATCCAGCCTAATCTGTGCTGATCCACCCAAAGGTATGATGGGAGGTAGAGGACTGGTGATTGGTGACGGGGAGGAATGGCAGGGCAGCTGAGGACGCTGCAAAGAGTCTACAAAATCTTTTTCTACCATTTTGTCCAAAGACTTTCAGTTTGTTCTGTCACAGAAAGTCTCGTATCCTCCACATGGACCGTCCTTCCACTCTCAACAAGTAAACAACTAGGCTCTGACACCTTTAGGGATTCGAATCCATGAAACAAGCACTGGTTGACATAATCTGGGGTTGTTGTAATAAGGAACTCGCTAAAGCTAGACACACGCTGTACTTGATTTTGGAAATGTTTAAGCCTAACTCGTACTTTACGAGTTAAGCGTCAAAGCTTGCGGTTTATGTGCTCACACCGCACGTGACATATATAAAATAAAATGTCCCATTCTGGCTCTCGACAATAAAAAGGTTTGTTGGAAAACGCTGAGGCAGGTAGAAGTAGTAGGTAGTTTTCTAGCGAAGGTCTCTGACACCACGTAAGTGTCGGCTTTGAGCTTTTACCTCTCCCATATCTTCCCCACATGGTTACACCTTTGTTCATCACTTGTTGTCTCCTGCAAGATCTATTGTTTTGAACAACCAACAACCAAGCTTTGTACATCCCTTTGACGTGTCGTGTCGTCACGACACTTTGAGACACTCTTCGCGCAGGTGCAGTGAGAAAAAAAGGCACTGACCGTGGAACATCGACTTGTAGCTTTTGGACGGACGACCGAAATGTCTGTTGGAAATTCCTCCAAACGTCCGATGGGCTGCCAGAAGCAGTTGGTCAGGCTATGATCCGACAAACTATGCCTGGCGAAGTGAGTCGTGCGGTTCAGTGTACGCCCAGCTTGACTTGATCTAGACCCTGTTCATGAGGAATGGATCTGAGGACTCAGGATGCACTGAAATAAAAACACTGTACCTTCAATTTTCTTGACAGGCTGGGGAACCTAATGTTTCTGGAAAGTCCTGACTGGGAGGCACTTTGTCTTTGGCACTTTAACCCTCAAACCTTTGACCGTTTGTCAGTATGATGTGACCACAGAAGGTTCAGTTCTTATCTCCTCTTTGAGTCTCACAGGATCGACCTTCACACACAGCTCTCGTCCTTGTCTCCGTGTCTTTTGTCGTGCCTACGCTTCTCTGTTTTCTGTCCAGGTAAAGAGAAGTCCTTCACCTTGCCACTAGAGTGCACCACTCCGTTTCGTAGCTTCCCGATGTCGCCCAGCGGCAGCTGAGTGGAGCTGTACGCAATCGGCGGGATGGTGTTCACCAGTATGAGCTGCAGAGGCTTCTTCTCCGGCTGGTACTGGCAGCGAACGTAGCGCAGGAACGCTGCTCGGTACGTTTTATTAAACAGTGTGTAGACCAGCGGGTTCACTGCGGAGGACAAATATCCGACCCACACGAAAACGTTCAGCAGACCCCCCATGAGTCCTGCGTCGCACACCGCCGGGTCACACACCACCACCAGCACGTTGGTGATGAAAAACGGGCACCACATGACCACAAAGAGAAAAAACACCACCCCGAGGACTTTGGACGCCTTCTGCTCATTGCTGATGGATTGCATGGTGCGCCGTCCAAACAGCGAGCCAGAGACGCTCCCGCGGGTGCCGCCCAGGCCGCCGCTGCTTCCTCTACCCCCGGCCTCGCGGCTTATCGAACGTCTGAAGAGCTTCTCGGAGGACAGCGAGGTTTGCGGTAAGAAGCTCAAGGTGAACGTCGTGCTCCACTTGGGCCGAGGCACCAGCTGGTCCAAGCAGAGCGTGGCTTCGTTCTGCAGGGCTCTGATGGTCAGGAAGTAGGTGACGACCATGATGGTGAGGGGCACGAAGAAGGCCACGAAGGAGCCGACCAGCACAAAGTTGTTATCTGTCAGCAGGCAGCTGCCATCTTTGAAGACTTTGGAGTGGTCTCTGAGTCCCAGCACAGGGATGGGCATGGAGATCCCTGCAGAGAGGAAGGAAGCAGCACAGAGAGGAGAAGATTACACACCCATCTCTGACTCACGTACGTGTGTGGTGGCTCAAACTGACAGCTGGTTTATGTCAGAGGTTAATGTGCCGGGAACCGCCTCAGGTACGTCCCGTGAAACAACATGACCTATTTTTTCACACGTCTTTAGTCTTAGTTGTTAGAAAGAACACAAGAGAGGTGTGTTATTAGTGAGATATTAGACATTTATGAAACATATTTGCATCAATCAGCTGCAAGTAGCAAAAAACAAGAGAACAAACACACAAATAGTGACTCACTCTAAAGGCCTTTACACAAAAATGCAGATTGCACTCGTGCAAAAATTCATACCAGTGATGTGCTCTTTTATTGTGAAAGGGAAGAACAGGAGGTCTGGGTCTGGTATGCGCTCAGAGGAGTTAAGTTTACTGTCTTCCATTTTGTTTTCTAAACCTCGTGCTGCAAAAATTCACCTTGTTGACCTTGTTACAGAGAAAAATTGTCGCCCTATCTCTGCGTAATATTTGCGTTCTTTGTGAAAGTACTCATGACAAAAGGAACATCAGGCATGAGGCGGGGTCCACCCTGGACAGGACGCCAGTCTATCACAGGACACATAGAGACGAACAGAGACAGACAACCATTCACACCTACGGGTGATTTAGAGTCATCAATGAACCGAACACCTGCCCGTCTTTGGACTGTGGGAGGAAACCGGAGAACCCGGAGAAAACCCACGCAGACACGGGGACAACATGCAAACTCCACACAGAAGGGACCCAGCTGGGATTCAAACCAGGAACCTTCTCGCTGTGAGGCGACAGTGCTAACAACCAATCACACTGCACATCAAAGTCCCTTTTGTAGACTAATTAGACATGACCACTGTAGATTATAGATTTGTGTGTAAGTGTGTAAATGAATTGCACTTGGACTTCAGTGGCAATCGCCCCGAAAGCAGCGCGTTATATGCTGCTTATCATTTATTCTTAATTCAGCATTTTTGTTTCTGTTGCAGTTTTGTCGTTTCTCTCTCCGTCCTTCTGCGCTCACAGTTTATCAGGAAACTAATGAAAAGTGAAGGTAAGATAGCCGTAAGTACACCCTCCGTATCAACAGGAACTGGGCAGGAGACGATAGCCGAGCAATCTCCCTCACACCGCGCTCTCATTACCTGCTCCTAACACACACGGGGAGGCAGAGATGGAGATAGAGGCAGAGCCGGGAGACGAGGAAGAAGAGGAGGAGGGTGCGGAGGTTGGAGATTGACAGGCGCAGTGAGGGCGGGCAGAAATCGTTGCTGCACGTCGGGAGAAGGAGCGTCAGAGACAGATAACTCTCATTAAGCCGGGATGGTTTGACAGGAAAGCAGCTGTGTGGTTCCAGTCTTTAAAACCATAAAAGACGTATTTCTTCGTCCTCCTCTGGCCTGTTTCACACTGAAGAGGCAAATGCTCAGGTTTCCAACTATCTGCTCACATCATTGTGTGTGTGTATATAATTATTTGCATCTTTGTGCAGCCACCATAGACGTATTATTAGACTTAAAATGGTCCTATTCAGTCCAATTGCTCGAGTGCCAACAAAGCGTCTGGTGTGTCCAGGTTTACTGCTGTGATATGTGACCCAGTGCATATGTGCACAGGTGTCTTGCCGGCACTTTCATATTGACCCAAAGTGTGCACACACTGAAAAAGGCAGTTCATTATTTATTATAGTCTGCTTATCAAGCAATCTCTAGGACTTCTTATCACTCTGGTACTTTTTATCTCACTATTAGTGTGAAAGTGTCAGACTTTGCAACAAACGTGTCTGCTACAACACTTTGAAAAACAAGTGCACACGTTGGCACAAGATCTGCTTAAAGGCTCATTTATGCTCTACGTTAGATACGCATACAGATGGAGCCTTCTGCCCGTACTTTGCGTGCATTGCGTCTGTATTTCTGCACGTATCCCGTAAGCTTGCATTGCAGCACCACCTGAAATCGTGGGGGCAGTGTCGGGCACTGGACACAATAAAGTGGTGTGAATTTCAGGAGCGAGCGAGTCGTTGAAGCCCCGACGGACATCCTGAAATACCGAAAGGTCGTCACTTTGTCTCATCCTTCATTCAGGAATCCACCGCAATTCCACTCTCGACTGGAGGAAACACTGAACAGCAGCCAGTTAACACGATGCACGGCAAACGCTTTACATGGACGAAAGCTAAAGACACATGAATCTTAAAGAGATATGAAATCTGCTGTTATTCAAACTCCACGGTGACGAGATTCAGAGTGAAACCAGGCTGTGACTGTGAGGGTCAGTGTGTGTTTAAGTTTTATCCACCTGCAGTCTTTACATGTTCTGAGACTTTGCACGAGACCTAAAGAGACAGAAAATATAATGAGTCGGCTTCACTTCCTGCTGATTAAGTGTTATTAGTCGAGGTGGCGTTATTGATGGAGCGCCTGGATTCGCTGCGTTCTCCAGATAAACCGCCCCAAGCATCCGTCACTTCTGCAGAGTCCACAGATCGATCAAACAAAAGCTGCTCTCTGTCAGTGCGCTGGTCGTCCTCCCTGCCTCCCTGACGGCAGCTCTCTGCTCTCAACGCATGAAATCAGAGACGGAGGAGAAGGAACTTGACAGAAGTGGGAGGGAAGATGAAAGAGGATCAAGTGAGAGAAAAACAAGAGGGGAGGGAGACGCCGCAGACACAAAGGCAGAGACAGATTAAGACTTTCGGTGTCATTTCAGAGGAAAGCTGCAGCCTGAGAACTTTTTAATTCAGAAGAGAAACCGACTCAAAGGTTTTTTTTTATCACACTGCAGCCTCGTTGTAAAAGCTGCGATTTATTACAGACTGTATAAAATATGGAGGTAGTCTCTGTGACGTCACCCGTATGTTCAGGACACCATCTTGACTCCAAACATGAGCAGGTGGAGCTGAGGCGAAAGAAGCCTACGGTCACCTGTCACTCAGGGCGCACTCACACTGTCCATCCGTACCGTGTCCCAGCACGTTGCACTGCTAAAGTCTGGTTCCTTTGACCAGTGTGAGTGCAACCGTACCACGTCGAGGAGCAGCACGGTTGTCGTCCACGGCCGTTTGGGAGAGGTGGGCTTTAGTAAAGCACGTTTGCACATGTACGAGCACGAGCGTGCGCACGTGTACGAGCACGAGGCCTACGGCGGTTCTGAGGTCATTTCCTGTGCGCCTGTTGGGACGTAGAAAAAAGAAGGAGGGAGCATGCGCGGACATTTCAAACAATGGCGGTGAAAGGTTCACGTTGGTGTGATGCGGAGGTGGAGTGTTTACTGCAGATTTGGTCGATGAAAAGATTCAAAAACAGTCGACAAGACGCACAAAAACTCAGAGGTCTACGGAAAGATCTGGAAACAAAGCCACGCATCGCCATGACGTCATCAATTCGTGTGACGTGTTACGGATTTCTCGGGTGTGAGAGACAGAATAAAAGTATTTTAGTCCTGGAGTACTGAAGCCGTCTGGATCAGTGCGTCTGCAGTGTCGACGTAACCGTGTCGTCAGCTGTGAAAGGAATGGATCAGTTTTCATAAAAAGGGATAGAAGCAGCATTAACAATTACACACACACACACACACACACACACACACACACACACACACACACACACACACACACACACACACACAGCCGGTGTGATTATCAGACTGTGGGGGTTCAGATCACAGCAGCAGCTCTGGACGGATTAAAGCCGGAACCGACGACGCTGCTGCACCACGCTGCTGCACCACGCTGCTGCACCACGCTGCACCACCACGCTGCACCATCACGCTGCACCACCACGCTCCACCACGCTGCACCACCACGCTGCTCCACCACGCTGCACCACCACGCTGCACCATCACGCTCCACCACGCTGCTCCACCACGCTGCTCCATGCTCCACCACGCTGCACCATCACGCTGCACCACCACGCTGCACCGCGCTGCATCTGCATCTTTTTACTGTTTTTTCCAATTGCTTAAACGAAATTGTGCAAACTAAGCTGTTTTTTAGTTATAAAGTTATAAATATAAGTGGTAATTGATATATTTATTATATTAGTTATAAATTAAAATTATAATAATCATTATAAACAATATAATACTACTAATTATGGACAAGGGACAACATTTAATGTTAAAAATGTAGATTAAATTATAAATGTTCATTGTTTGTTTCTCCTTTAAATTATTTTTTAATGTGTTTTTTCTTTATTTTTGTCTGCTTGAAATGATTTGATCCTTTTTTCTTTATTATTCTGATTTATTTTGTTTTGTTTCCTGTTTTAATTTCACTTAAATATTCAAAATAAACATTTGTATCCATCCAAACCTCCGGTGGGTGATCCCAGTCCTGCTGCTGACGGGGCAGAAAACGTTAAATAAATAAATAAATACTTTCCAGTGTGAATATTCTCTATATTCAGAACATTTCCACAGCTTCAGCTCTCTGTCAGACGGCGTTCCTCTCCCCGGCCTCATGAAGGATCCTGTCGTCTCCACAGTGAACTCGTTTCCCCGTCACTGTCAGAATCACTCACTTTGATTTCCTCGTGTGTGTTTGTTCCGTAAACCGCGGAAAGTCTGAATCACACAGCGGCTCTTTCACTGTAATACGGCACAGTTGGACGTGTGTGTGTGTGTGCGTGTGTGTGTGTGTGTGTGTGTGTGTGTGTCCAACCGATTGGTCTCATTCCAGTTTCTGGATGAGACATTTTAACACTCCTGCTGAGAAACAACACAAACACAGACACACACACATACACACAAACACACACACACACACATACACACAAACACACACACACATACACACAAACACACACACACACACATACACACAAACACACACACACACACATACACACAAACACACACACACATATACACAAACAGACACACACACACACACACATACACGCACACACACGCACGCAAACACACACACACAGTGACAGTGTTGGAAGACGTGTTCAGAGAGTTAAAGGGACAGTTTCACCCCAAAACCAAAAGCCCTTATTTTCCCTTTACCTGCAGACACGGGCGTATCCTGAGCCCATGGGCCCCTGGGCACAGACCAGTTAGAGGCCCCCGCACCGAGGAACAGAACACTCAGACTCAAAGAGTCGACTTTTAGTGGTTTTGTGGTCATTTTGTTTCTCTTTATGGTCATTTTACCTACATTTTTAGTCATTTGCATCTTTTTCTTATAGTTTTGCATCTATTTTTAGTCATTTTGCATCTTTTTATGGTGGTTTTGCATCTATTTTTAGTCATTTTGCATCTTTTTGTGGTGGTTTTGCATCTATTTTTAGTCATTTTGCATCTTTTTATGGTGGTTTTGCATCTATTTTTAGTCATTTTGCATATTTTTGTGGTGGTTTTGCATCTATTTTTAGTCATTTTGCATCTTTTTGTGCTGGTTTTGCATCTATTTTTACTCATTTTGCATCTTTTTGTGGTGGTTTTGCATCTGTTTTTAGTCATTTGCATCTTTTTCTTATAGTTTTGCATCTATTTTTAGTCATTTTTCATCTTTTTGTGGTGGTTTTGCATCTATTTGTAGTCATTTTGCATCTTTTTCTTATAGTTTTGCATCTATTTGTAGTCATTTTGCATCTTTTTGTGGTGGTTTTGCATCTATTTGTAGTCATTTTGCATCTTTTTATGGTGGTTTTGCATCTATTTTTAGTCATTTTGCATATTTTTGTGGTGGTTTTGCATCTATTTTTAGTCATTTTGCATCTTTTTGTGCTGGTTTTGCATCTATTTTTACTCATTTTGCATCTTTTTGTGGTGGTTTTGCATCTATTTTTAGTCATTTTGCATCTTTTTCTGGTAGTTTTGCATCTATTTTTAGTCATTTGCATTTTTTCCCCAGTGGTTTTGCATCTATTGTTAGTGAACTTGCCTTTTACAGTATGGCGTTGTTTTGTCTCTCTCAGGTAATTTTCTATCTGCTTTCTATTTTCAATCATTTAGCATCTCTTCGAGGTCGCTTTGCATCCCTGTAGTCATTGTTGTGTCTCTTCGTGGTCATTCTTGGTCGTTTCTGTGTTCACTTGTGGTCATTTAGCATCTCTTTGTGATCGTTTTGTGTTTTTTTTATGAGTCAGGGCCCTGAGTTAATGGGCCCTGGGCCTGTGCCCAGCAGGCATCCATCCATCCATCCATCCATGCCTGTAGGTGAATATCATCAGCAACACTGACTTAAAGTACCACAATAAAAGTCCTCATTACACAGTTTTATGTTATAGAATATAATATTCTGTAGTATTTTAATGAAATAGTGTAATCATTTTAGATACTGTCGGGTAGAATACTGCTGCTTCATGTCCCCGTGGTGTTTTTCTGTGTGTCAGATAAATGTATGTAATGAAGTGCAGTGAAAAGAACGACATTTCCCTCTGAGATGAAGTGGAAAATGACAATAGTTCACCTGTAGTTTGCTCCGTTTGACTCAAACCTCGTATATCAGTGGTAAACCCGTCCGCTGGGCGACCTGCGGCGGTGTTCATCAACAGTGTTTCTGCAGTTTTCTGTCCACACTGGAAGACGGGTGAGTCTCCACTGCAGCGGCCATAACGTGCGAGGTCCCATTTCCATCCGCTGCTGCTGCGTGAACGTTAGTGTGATACATATGAAGAGCTCATCTCATCTCATCTTCATCCGCTTATCCAGGGTCGGGTCGCGGGGGCAGCAGCTTTAGCAGGGGACCCCAAACTTCCCTTTCCCGGGCCACATTAACCAGCTCTAACTGGGGGATCCTGAGGCGTTCCCAGGCCAGTGTGGAGATCTAATCTCTCCACCTGGTCCTGGGTCTTCCCTGAGGCCTCCTCCCAGCTGGACGTGCCTGGAACACCTCCCTAGGGAGACGCCCAGGGTTCATCCTTACCAGATGATCCTGAACCACCTCAACTGGCTCCTTTCAACGCAAAGGAGCAGCGGCTCTACTCCGAGTTCCTCACGGATGCTGAACTTCTCCCCCTCTCTCTAAGGGAGACTCCAGACCCCCTCCTGAGGAAACACATTTCGGCCACATATGAAGAGCTGCTGGAGCTAATCCCAGCTCCGGTCACTTTCATGTATTCACGGTCTCCTCGTCCCTCCACACACGTTCAATCTGCGTCTGCTTTGACTTTCACACCTCGGTTTTCTCCCTGTGGAGTCGAAGTACTTAAAGAGTTTCAACGTTCAATAAATAAACTTGTTTCAGACGTCAAACTCTGTTCCCGTCTTCACTCCCTGGTGTTTGTTTGTGCTTTCCTTCTTTTTGTCATCCCTTGTTTTAAATGAACTGGTGTAAACTCTGCAGCAGGATGAAGTGAGAATAAAGACGCAGACGTCGAAAAGTGGGAACAAGCTTCGCAGGAAATGGTTTGTAATGACTGTAGTTTGTGTCTGAATCCACTCCAGTGAATCGATGTTTGTGTTGTTCATGTTCAGAAAGCAGCGCTGCAGATCCACAACAGTGTTCACACTCCTGTCTTCATGCGTCCTGAACGTAACAATGCCACCTCTTCTGTCCCAGTATCGATTCAGATGAAGTGACGGTGTGCAGCATGAATGCTGATGAACGACTGTTGCATGGATGCTGATCAAACTCGGCTCTTCGTTCACGTTCCCCTCAGGACGGACTGGAATAACTTTGGTGATCTTTGGACTTTTCATCCAGCGTATCATCACGACAACATTTTAATATATATACATATACATGATGACATCAATCAGCCTAAGAAGCAAAAAAAGTATTTATTCAAATTAAAAAATGGGGCGGCATGGTGGTGTGGTGGTTAGCACTGTTGCCTCACAGCAAAGGGGTTCCTGGTTATAATCCTGACTGGGGCTCTTCTGCGTGGAGTTTGCGTGTTTTCCTCGTATCTGCGTGGGTTCTCTCCGGGTTCCTCCCACAGTCCAAAGACGTGCAGGTGAAAGCTAATGACGACTCTAAAATGCCCTAAAAAGACTTCCATAGATGGTTCTCCCTCAACACTTCCAGGTCTAAACTACAAAACTACAAGGTGCTATAAAAATAAACACAGAGGGGAGGGAGTCAGTGAGAGAGGGAGAAGAGGAACAGTGGGATTAAAGTAATATACGTACAACGCAAAGGGTAAAGGGAAGGGAACAAGGCTCCAGCCCCCCGTGACCCCCCCTCAAATATTGTTAGAAACATTTAGGATGTTGTAATTACACAATTAAATAAAATATATGACGTGTTACCATCATTTTTACAGTTTAAAGATGTTAAATGTTACATTTCTGTATTCACATATGTGAAAAGTTCTTAAAGTGCAGCAGGGAAGTGAAGTAAGAGTGTGTGTGTGTGTGTGTGTGTGTGAGTGTGGGTGTGTGTGTGTGTGAGCATCTCCAAAATTACATAATCAATACTGAAATGTGTGTTTCATCACAAATGTGCTTCTCTATGCCACACACACACACACACACACACACACACCCACACTCACACACACACACACACACACACACACACACACACACACACACACACACACACACACCCACACTCACACACACACTTCCAGTACCAGCATGCATTGATGCGTGCCACTGTGTGCATGAACACTCCCACTCCTCCTCTGTGCAACAATGTGTAAATCCTTTACGCGGCGTCCAATCAGATCAGAGCGTGACCACGACTCACTGAGCCGGCTTGACTCAACGCCAGCCGCCACGCTCCCACCCGGAAACATCATCAGCGCTCCTTTCCCCCTCACCTCACGACCAACCGAGGAGGAAACCCAAGTGTGTGGGTGTGTGTGTGTGTGTGAATAATAAAGAACAGATAATCTCATGGGGCTCGTGGGTGGTGTTGTGCGCGTGGCGTAACGCTGCACTGAGGCCTGAGGGCGGGACCTGCTGCCAGCCACGGTGACATCACAACACGTGATGCAGCTGCGTTCAGTATATTCAGATTATTTACAGAAACGTGAAAAAACCAACAATGTACCGGTTCAAATCTGTGTGGGAGCATGGAAGCAAACGCTCGCAGCGATGGTTAAATCCGCTCTTTACGCAGAGAAGGAATGAAATGAACACGCCAGAGACCCGAGTTACTAAAATCTAAAACAACAAACCTGCGTCCTGACACCAGGAACCCGAAAGTGAATGTCAGCAGCTGCCTGCTGCACCAGCTCCACCTGCTGCACCAGCTCCACCTGCTGCACCAGCTCCACCTGCTCTACCTGCTCCACCTACTCTACCTGCTCCACCTGTTGCCTGATCCACCAGCTCCACCTGCTCAACCTGCTGCACCAGCTCCACCTGCTGCACCAGCTCCACCTGCTCTACCTGCTCCACCTACTCTACCTGCTCCACCTGTTGCCTGCTCCGCCTGCTCCACCTGCTACAAACTCCACCTGCTCCGCCGGCTTTACCTGCAGCACCAGCTCCACCTGCTGCCTACTCTACCTGCTCCACCTGTTGCCTGATCCACCAGCTCCACCTGCTCCACCTGCTGCCTGCTCCACCTGCTGCACCTGCTCCACCAGCTCCATCAGCTCCACCTGCTCCACCAGCTCCATCAGCTCCACCTGCTGCACCTGCTGCACCAGCTCTACTTGCTCTACCTGCTGCACCAGCTCCACCTGCTCCACCTGCTCCACCTGCTGCACCAGCTCCACTTGCTCTACCTGCTCCACCTGCTGCACCAGCTCCACTTGCTCTACCTGCTGCACCTGCCCCACCTGCCCCCCTGTGACTGCCAACAAAGTGCCATTGAAGCTGAACACAATGGCTCCTTCCAGCGTGTGTAATTGGACTCACTGTAGCGCTGCTCTGCGACTTCACAGGTTCATTATAACCTGGACTGTGTAATTATCTGCTACAGTGTTCATTCATTGGTTGTAATCGGCCTTTTTTCCCCGCGTACAGCTTTGATGTCATCCTCACATATCAGAGGAGGACGGATCTGTGTGTCTTCTTCTTTAGCTCCGTCGTGTTGAGACGTACGGACACAAATAACCGACCCGTTCCTTCCTCCACCCTGACGCGTGACTGTTCTTTGAATTAGGTTCAGCCGATTAGGAGCAAACAAACCGAACGTCTGCTGGATTAGTTCATTAACATTAGAAAGGACTGGCGGTGAGGAGAATACAGTCTCCAACTGTTTCCGTCCTTAAAGTTATAATCCGTTAATTGTGTTCAGTTCCTCTCTATCACAGTGAGTTAAAACAATGACCCACTAATGAAAGCGCTTGTGTTCGCTGCCTTGCGGAGAAAAACCATCTGAGTGTCTGCGGAGACTTTCCCGCGCTAAAATCAAATGCTCCGCACAGTTAGTGACGCTTTCTACGTCGTTCCCCTTCTCTCTCCTGTCAGTGTGGAGCAAGTGAAGGCGTCACGACACATCACACCGCATTAAGCCGCATCATGTCTCATCACGACACATCACACCGCATTAAGTCGCATCACGTCACATTAAGTCCCATCACGTCGCATCAGACCACATCACGTCGCATCACGTCTCTTCACGTCGCATCACGTCGCATCACGTCACATTAAGTCCCATCACGTCGCATCAGACCACATCACGTCTCTTCACGTCGCATCACGTCGCATCACGTCACATCAAGTCGCATCACGTCGCATCAGACCACATCACGTCGCATCACGTTGCATCCTGTCGCATCAAGCCACATCCCGCCGCATCAAGCTGCATCATGTCGCATCACGTCCCATCATGCCGCATCACGTTGCATTAAGCCACATCCCGTCACATCACATCGCAATCTCGCATCACATCGCATCATGTCGCATCACATCGCATCCCGTCACATCAAGCCGCATCACGTTGCATTAAGCCACATCACGTCACATCACATCGCAATCTCGCATCACATCGCATCATGTCGCATCACATCGCATCAAGCAGCATCGCGTCTCATCACGTCGCATCATGTTGCATCGCGTCTCATCACGTCGCATCACGTCGCATCACATCGCATCACGTCACATCAAGTCGCATCACGTCTCATCACGTCGCATCACGTTGCATCATGTCACATCACGTCGCATCACGTCTCATCACGTCGCATCATGTTGCATCGCGTCTCATCACGTTGCATCATGTCTCATCACGTCACATCACGTCGCATCAAGCAGCATCGCGTCTCATCACGTCGCATCATGTTGCATCGCGTCTCATCACGTCGCATCATGTCACATCAAGTCGCATCACGTCTCATCACGTTGCATCATGCAGCTGAGAACCGCCGATCTACCCACGCCATACACTCGACACTGTTCTGATTCCACAGGAGCTCCGACAGAGGAAGTCCCGGTTAAATGAACAGAGTCTACTGGGAAACATCTGCTCCTTCTAAAGTATCATTTATGATATTTACTCAGAGAGACACTTGATTTGATTTGACATAATTCGGTATTAAAGTGGTTTTAACGTATCATCATGACGTAAACGTTGATTGCACAGTGTTATGGCTTCAGAAAAATGTCCCCACTAGCGTTTTTATTTGTCCTCTCTCAGCTTTTGCTTTGTCGTCCACCAGCTACGATCAACCGGGAAAATGATGCCTCAGTTTACGGCACAAAGAAGAGGAAAGCGCTTGAGGTGCGCCCGTACTTATGAAGGTATTAAACAATAACACGGAGGCTTCGCAGCGCTCAGGACTGGGGTGTTTTATTAAAGTGCGTTAAGACTTTCATGACTCTTTATTTGTGCAGGGTTTGCCGACTTTAGGTGAATCTATTTTACTGCTGACGGGTGATTTATTTAAAAAAAAGGGACGTGACGCTTTATTCCTCGACGGCCGTATCTTCACACATCAGTCATTATTTTCATTGTCACATTTATTGGTGTGTTTCCTGACGGTCAGAAGAGATTCTCCGTATGCGACGCACAATGAAACTCAAATGACCCCGAAGTGTTTCTTCTCCAGTTCACCATGAAATATCGATCTGGCTTAAATCTCCTCTCATCTGATCGTTGCAGCTCTCCTTAATTCTCAATCAATGGATCTTTACAGCTCAGTCCACTCTCTGGTATTGACCATCGGGCTTCAGACCACATCACCCCCCCTCATATGTGACCGGTGGGTTCAGAAGGGGATTATCGTCTACACCCACAGTGTAAAAGGTTTAAAAACAGTCAGGTTAGTTGAGGTTTGCATTGTACGTTTCTGTAATCTCAACGTTTCTGAACCGCTTCCTGTCGCCCTGATACAACGAGGTCTGTATCTCAGGGCGCACTCACACTGTCCTTCCACACCACGGCCCCTGCTTTAGGGTCCTTGTCCCCCCCTCCAGGCCCGTTTGTACTCACACTACCTGGGCCTCGGAGAATGCTTCTTGCTGTCCATACCTCATCACGCCGTAACACGTCACACGCATTGATTGACGTCATCAGCTCTTGAGTGACAGCTAGCCTCTGGCCTTCACTTCTCCTTGGAGGTAAAAGTCAGTCAGATGGATGTACGCCCCTTCCACATGTCCTTTTTTTGGTCAGAGAAAATGAGGCGGAGTCAAAGTCTGACAAGATGGAGACTCCCGTAGGCGAGGACGACTGGATCGAGTTGAGAGAACGGACCTGACGGAGACGCTACGTCTGTTTTTATACGGTCTGTGGTAAAAACTACAAATCAGTTGTGGATCCCACAGGCAGCCAGATGATGTCTCTATGTTTGGTTCAGCTGCAGCATTTTGAACGTGCTGGAGACGTGAGATTGATTTCTGGGTGAGAAACATGAATGACCTTCTCTGAAGCTGCCTGATATTAGAAAAACTACCAATGACTTTTGACCCGTTCCTCGAAAATCAAGTCACTGACGAAGAACCTTCTCTTGGCCACGGGCTTTATATCAGATCAGAAGTCACCTCAAACGTGTTAGGGAAGATTACATACGCCGCTCCCCCCAACATCACATACATGCCCTTTTTGGTCAGAGGAAATGAGGCGGAGTCAAAGTCTGACAAGATGGAGACTCCCGTAGGTGAGGATGACTGGATCAAGTTGAGAGAACGGACCACGCCTGGTATACTATGTACAGTCCTACAGTCTCTATACAGTCGACAGTCTATGCTCCTAGTGCTCGTTTTGAGGTTATTTTCCAATTCTGATTGTTATGCATCTATTTTCAGTTGTTTTGCATGTTTTTGTGTTTTTTTTTTTTTTCTTTGTCATTATTTCTGGGTCCCTTGCAGTTGTTATGTGCACGTTTTGTCAATTTTGTGTCTATTTTCGGTCTTTTAGTGTCGTTTGTGGTCAATTTCAGTCTCTTTTTGATCGTTTTTGTTTTTTTTTCAGTAACATTTTGGGATTCTGGGCCCCCGGGCCTGTGCCCTTTAGTCCCGTTCAGTAATCCATCCATGTAGCCAGCAGATGTTAGCTTAGCTTAGCATGAAGGCTGGAAACAGTCCAACCACATGAAAGTGACGTTACACTATAAGGTGACATTTCTTCACTTCTCATCTTGTAGATTTGATGTTTGCATCTCCCCTTTAATCCTGTGAGATCAGGATAACTGAGTCACCTCGGCTGTAAACCATTAACAATAACATTAATGAGCTGAAATGCTTCTGCCATTTATTCCCTGGATAAAATCGGAGGCTGGGCGCGCTGCCACCTGGATAAAAATAAGCTTTTCCACCATTTCTCATCTTAATTAGCTTAGTGTGAAAGCACGTCAGCCAACGACGGGGAAAACAGACCCGTTAGGACGGATAAGTGGAAAGGTTTTGCGATAATTCGGCTTGAATCAAACAACAACTGATGGTTTGTTTGTGCAGCTTTCCAACTGAAATATTATCGTCTGAAAGTGAAATACATTTCCACGTTGTTCTTCATTTCCCTCCTTCCTCTTTGTGTTGATACTGTGAGGAGCTAATGTGCACTCCGCTGGTCGCCGCATAACTACCCCCATTGTCCGCAGCCCCATCATTACATTTCCTGCTCATCTGGCTCCATTGATCTGAGCAGCTGGACACCAGCCAGCCAGCCAGAAGCAAATTATCAGATTGTTCCCTCGCCTCCATAAAAATGATACGGAGTCATAAACATCGCATTTGTCTTGAACAGGAGAAAATTATATCCCCTGAGCGGCTGACTCCCCTCCCACGCACTCTTTAACCGCAGCCTCTCAACTTTATATTTCAATAAACCAGAACCGCTCTGATTTTCATCCATCTGCAAAGAGGAGAGCGTTTCACTGAAGGAGGACGTCAGAGATGGACCGCTTCACCCTCCACCGCCAAACACACACGCCGTCGTTATTTTCAGAGCCTCGATTCGCCTCCACATTCAAACCAAATCAACATTTTTGTCCGTTTCAATTCAAAATTCAACAATATTTCACATCATTCAGCTGTTTTCAGGTGTATTGTCAAATACTTTGGGATGCGGCAGTAGCGCAGTCCATAGGTTCAAGTCGCTGTGTGGACCATGTATGGCTGGAGAGGTGCACAATAGCAATAGCGTTGGGCGTTGCTGGTTGCCAGGGTTGTCTGTTGTTGGGTGCAGCTACTGTAGGCTGGCACTGGGTGAAATGGAGTTAGCCAATCCTGCAGCTGCTTGGGAGCCTCAGTGAAGGGGGTGTTCTTTGTCCCAGCAGCTGAGTGAGCGGAGACGGGCAACAACCAGAGTCACTATAGGCCGAGCATTCACTCCATGGACTGAGAGAAAGGAGAGGAACGCCATTCAAACGCACGCCCACATGGCTACGCTGCTCCTTGATGCTAACATCACTTTCATCTGCACTTAGCTGGAACGGCTAACGCTAACGGCTAACGCTAACTGTCAGTCAAACTCCTCTAATCCTTGTTTTGATGCTGTGGTTTTCTGGAGGGGACGGGTTCAAACAGGCTCAAACAGACTCCGGTCTCCTGGAGCTGCTGGGCCGGATCTGACCAACCTGGCAACCGCACTGCTGGACTTATTTTTTGTTGTTGGGACTATGATCTTGAGACACCTATATGACGGTGTTCTGCTCATTCTCCATATTCAACCTTTGGACCAGCTGACTCACTAAGACTAAGACTTGAAGAAAGTTTGTGAACTAGTGACATTGAAGCCACACACAACCCATAATGCAACACTCTCCGGTATGTTCCCTGGATGTTTAACAGCGTAAAGATTCATAAAAAAGCATCTGATGTTTGAATATTACAAAAGTTTAGAAATCGATCACAAAGACACAAACATGTCACTAGTTTCCACGTGTGTGTGTGTTTTCTCCGTGTGTGCTCTTACCCACTGAGATGGTCCACACCGCCATGATCTTGATGCGGGCCTTGGTGTGGGAGTTGAAGCGGCTGTGGTGGATCGGGTTTCGTATGCCGATGTATCGATCCAGAGAGATGGCGCACAGGTGCATGATGGACGCCGTGGAGAAGAGGACGTCCAGGTAGATCCAGATGGGACAAAGGTCAGAGGGCAGCGGCCACCCGTAATCTGCAGAGGGGAGTAGAAGATTGTTAGGGCTCATTTATGCTCTACGAGCGAGTGTTTCTGTACGTATCCTGCAAACTTGCGGACCAGAGGTTAAGTACCACTAGAAATCGTGGGGGCAGTGTCGGGCACCGGACACAAAAAGTGGCGTGAATTTCAGGAGCGAGCGAGTCATCGAAGCCCCGACGGACATCCTGAAACACTGAAAGAGACGTTCATTTTGTCTCATCTGTCAAACCAATGTGTTGAACTCTCCGTCCACACTCTGGGACGTCTTTAGTGTCTCACAGACCACCGCCGTCTACAACGCTGCCCGCCATTTTGCCTCCTTCTCAACAGACGCAGGATCTTTATCTCCTCCATCGTCGCCATGTTTGTTGTTGTCAACCTTTATTGGAGTAACTTTTGAATCTGAGCGACGCCCTCTAGAGGATGTTTTGGTCAACGTTCAGTCCAAAGAAAAGGTCGCATAAAAGCATGAGAACGAGGCTAACGTACGTCTCTATTTACGCGCAAAATGGAGCTGAAATGAACCTTTCGTGAACTCATCAACAACCCTTTCAAAAGGCCGACTGTAGAGTTAAAAAAAACTCTTTCTTTTAGGCGTAATGAGGCTGTTCAGAGAGCGAGAGAGACGCTCAGGACGAAGCACTTAGTGAACGATACAAAGGGCATCGAAAGTGCAGCCAAAGCTTTTACCTTGTTAACTTATGTCCACACATGACACATAACGCTTGTGATGTTGTAGAGAGCTCCAACTGTGTGTAGGGAGGAGGTCGGAGAGGATGGATGAGTCAAACAAGCACAGGACCGGAGGCCAAAAGACCAAAAGTGAAGACTTTCTGCTAGTTCTAATCAGCGAACAAGAGATTGATTCATGTTTTCTTGCACCAACATCAACGAAACAACATCAACGTAAAACTGAACACAGTCACACACGGTCATCACCGCAGCTCTCACTCAGGAGCTCATCAATCATCACAAATGACTCCAACCAACAAAATAGTTTCCAATTCCTTTTCTGTCAATCGACCGATTGATTAATTGACGAAAGTGTTTCAGTAAAATGCCTCCGGACACTTTTTCAAATTGCAGCTAAACAGAAGCAAACGTGTGTTTCTGAAAACACTTTATGTGGGAAAGAGTCAACGCGGTGACAGAATATCCAGTCACATTTGATCAGCGCTGTCAGAACGGACCTGCAGACTTAAACCCGCCTCACATTAGATAAACGGCTGTGATTGGTCCGTACAGGTGTAAATCTGTCTGTGTGGGAGAGGGGCCGGACCTATCTGCCTGAACAAATGAAAGTGAGTTTGGTAGATTCATCTGGGGAACTGTTTGTAAAAGAACCTAAAATTTGCACTGAAATTGAGTTCTTGAGTAAAAGTACTTGAACACAGATCAGAAGTAAAAGGAAGTCTGAAACCGTAACGAGTCACTAACTTCCTGTGTTTTTAGCTTTGTATGATTGGACAGTTGTGTTTTTGTCTTTTTTGTTTTAATGTAACTGCAATCTGACATAAAAAGCATCAGGGGGGCCACTGTGGAGCTCGCCATGGACTCTGCAGCCTCTGAAACACTCGTTACGCAGCCACCACGCAGTCACCACGCAGTGACCACGCAGCCACCACGCATCGAACACGCAGCCACCACGCAGCCGCCACGCAGCCGCCACACAGCCACAACACAGCTACCACGCAGCCACCACGCAGCCACCAAGCAGCCAACACGCAGCGACGACATAGCCAACCCGCAGCCACCACACAGTGACCACGCAGCCGCCGCGCAGCCACCAGGCAGCGACCACGCAGCCACCACGCATCAACCACCAAGCCATCACGCAGCGACCACTGAGCCACCACGCAGCGAACACGCAGCCGCCGCGCAGCCGCCGCGCAGCCGCCGCGCAGCGATAAATGCAGCGTGACAGAGATGGAACATGACCAACAGCTTGAAACCCCTGAGAACACTCTCTAAATACCCCGCTGCTGTCTGAGCTGCAGGTGCGCGCTTGAACACACACACACCCACACACACACACACACACACACACACACACACACACACACACACACACACACACAGCAGCCATCTCCATATATATACTGCTGTAAATTGGTCTTGAAAGCACTCGGCTGCAAATGGAAATGTCTTTATACAATACCTGAATATTAAGGTGATGGTTGCAGATTGTATACATTAAGGTGAGGCGGGTTTATTTATAGAAGCCATTTCACACCAGGCGGTTCAAAGACTCAGCGCATGAAATCAGAGTACGATCGATAAAGGAACAAATAAAAAAGGATGCAACATGTCTAAGTGTCCAGTCCCATAAGGAGCTAATACACCTTGTGTGTCCTGTCAGAGGAAAGATCAAAGGTTTATCCTCTCTACGGTGGCCATTTAAGGACACTTTTCATCAGTTTTAAGGCATTTTCCACTCCTCCCCTTGTTCCCTTTCAAAATAAAAGCCCTTCTTAAAGTGTAATTCTGGCGTAAATTCCTCCCATGGTCTTTTTCAGCACTTACACTCATCAAATTAGCCGGGAGAGTTGCTAACAGCCGGACGTGGCTAACAGTGATTAGCTCGGGGCAGTACGGTGAAGGCATTCAAAGGTCTTTTTTAACCACTAATGCTGCTGAAAATAACAGCAAACCTCTGCAGCAGCATGAGAAGAGTCCCTACACACACAACAAAGCACCAATGGGCTCCTTCCACTGTAATGGACTTTACTATGAGAGGAGCTGGTACAGGGGCCAGTAGCTAAGTCTTTAAAACACTCTTTTAATAAACTCTGGCTTCACTAACTACGCTGTTGCTGCTTTGTTGTGTGTAGGGACTCTTCTCATGCTGCTGCAGAGGTTTGCTGTTATTTTCAGCAGCATTAGTGGTTAAAAAAGACCTTTGAATGCCTTCACCGTGCTGCCCCGAGCTAATCACTGTTAGCCATGTCCGGCTGTTAGCCACTCTCTCATTGCTTATTTGATGTAAGTGCCGAAAAGACCATGGGATGATTTTACGCCGGGACAACACTTAAACTGTTCATCTTGAGGTATAAATATTCGCATGCAAACATTTCATATTTTCGTTTTTATGCCTGAGGAACAACACTAGATGACTTTGAAAAAGACTTTAAAGGGTAAAGTCTGACACCGTCTCACATCTAAAGACAATATATCATAGGAGTTATTCCACATATTATACTGGGGATCTTGCAGGGTCACTAGATACCTTTTGAGATTATTTCCCATCATGCCTCTGGTGGAAATTTAAAAGTGTATGGGGGAGTGTATGATGTTACATATATTAAGAGTAGTATTATAAATATTAATTGATTATTATTGTTATTTTAGATGATTATTTTTATTTATGTGTTCTATTAGGCTACACGGTGGTGTAGTGGTTATCACTGACGCCTCACAGCAAGAAGGTTCCTGGTTTGAATCCCGGCTAGGGCCCTTCTGTGTGGAGTTTGCATGTTCTCCCCGTGTCTGCGTGGGTTTTCTCCGGGTTCTCCGGTTTCCTCCCACAGTCCAAAGACGTGCAGGTGTTCGGTTCATTGATGACTCTAAATCACCCGTAGGTGTGAATGTTTGTCTGTCTCTGTTCGTCTCTATGTGTCCTGTGATAGACGGGCGTCCTGTCCAGGGTGGACCCCGCCTCTCGCCCGATGTCCGCTGGGATCGGCTCCAGCCCCCCCGCGACCCCGACCCTGGGATAAGCGGTTGAAGATGAATGAATGAATGTATTTTATTATTTATTGCTCAGTTATCTGTTGACGAAGTTCTTGGTTTTATTTTTCCTTTTAATTAATTAATGTATTTACCTTTTCTGTATTATTCATATTTTCATTATTGCCATATATTTAAATATTTGGATGTTAAAGATAAAGATATGTTTTTAAAAAAAGATGTAAAGCGACTAAAATCAGACTCTTTGAGTTTGGGTGTCATGCTCCTGTGTGGACGGGGGTGGGGGCCCTCTTATATGTTTGTGCCCAGGGGCCCGTTGTCTCATGGTCCGCCTGTGTCTAGATCCACAACAGATCCCCCTTCCCTCTCCTCCTGGTTCTGTCGTTTCCCTCCATGAGACAGGTGAACGCCGACCCGATCAAGGCTTTTATTATTACGGAGGAGATGACTCATCCATGTTGCTCGATGTCACCATGGTCACCGCCAGACTCTCCTCCTCCTCCTCCGATTGTTTCAGCTTCCCTTCCTCCTGTACTCAACCCGTGTTTGTCCTCCGTCTCTCTCTCCTGCTCCGCCTCTTTCACCTTCCTATCCATCTGTGAATCTCTCAAATATTAAACACCCAAACAGCCTTCATGCTTCTTCTCTTTCTCTTTCATGTTTCATTCAGTCTGCTGCAGTAAAAACACACAGACCGACTGTTGAGGAGTTAAGAAGTTGTCGCAGTAACAGACAGGATATCGCTTGTAATGTAGCAGCTTTATGCAGAAATGAACCCACCTTAAAACCCCATAATGACAACGTGTAAACAACATGCATTAAAAGTGTGAAATATCACATTGACGCAAGTATTCAGACTGTAGAAACGTATCTCAGGTGTCTTCCGTTTCTCTCGATCACCTGCAGCTTCAGTGGCGTCCACCTGTGCGGCGTTCAGCTGATTGGACCTGATGAGCAAAGGACACACACCTGAGCTGCTCTATAAAGCTCCCACAGTGAGCTGGCTGCAGAGCTCAGAGACAGATCTGGGAAACTGGGCAGTGGCCTCAATACGTCCCTCAGTGTCAGACTTTGAACCGTCCTGTCCTAAAGGGACGCATCTTAGGACGCACTCACACTGTCCCTCCGTCCCGCGCCCCGTGCTTTAGGGTCCTTGTCCCCCCCTCCAGGCCCGTTTGTACTCACACTACCTGGGCCTCGGAGAATGCTTCTTGCTGCCTATACGTCATCACGCCGTAACACGTCACACGCATTGATGACGTCATGGCGATGCGTGGCTTTGCCCACCTCTCCCCCCCAAGCGGGCCATGGTCGTAGGGGCGGTACAGTTGCTTTCACACTGGTCAAACGAACTAGGCTTTACCCGTAAAACCTGTTTGGACACGGTACGGATGGACAATGTGAGTGAGACCTTAAAGGTTCAAAAGGAAAAGAAGGATTCGAAACACGATGGAAACGACATTGTTTCATGTATTAATGTGAGGAAGGGTCCAGTCTCCTTATCCCTCCTCACAGATCTCATGTTTTTTGGGGGGTGCGTCACCATTTAGACTTTTTCTTAATGTGCATCTAAACCAAGCCCCCACCACAGCAACTTCCTGTTTGATCCAATCAGGAAGCTCCAAAAGCGTCAGTTCTGAGTGTCCACTAGGGGCAGGTTTCATAACAGAGCAGTTTCTCATTGAGCCCCATGTTAAACAGGCCGTTTACACAGCATCATTAAACCTGTTTAAGGCCTGGGACAAAAAATGAGGGGCGTGGCCTCTTGAGTGACAGCTAGCCTCTGGCCCTCACTTCTCCTCGGAGGTGAACGTCAGCCAGATGGACGTACGCCCCTCCCCCCAACGTCACATACATGCCCTTTTTTGGTCAGAGGAAATGAGGCGGAGTCAAAGTCTGACAAGATGGAGACTCCTGTAGGCGAGGACGATTTGATCAAAGAGATGAACGGACCTCGAAGGAGACGCTACGTCTGTTTTTAGACAGTCTGTGGTCTGAACTAGTTGATTGAAAAACTCTTGGTTTCCAAAAATGGTTTCATCCTCTTTTCAAAAATGATAAATGATGCACAACAGTTCGTGTCAGGTTCTTTGGTGGGGCTCTAAGGGTTAAAGTAGACATGAGTGGTCACTCCACACACAGAAGTCTGAAACTGTGTCCGTATGTGACGAGTATGGAACGAGAACGTGCAGCAGCGGCTCAGAGAAGTTGAGATTCAACGTATGTGAAACCTTCAATGCCAGCTGTTAATTCTGTGGACTGGAAGCGAGGAGGATTCAAATTCCTGTCTGACTTTAAACCCTGAATGTCAGAGCGCGTACTATGATGGATCACTCGTTAAGCAAAGTCATAAAAACTAATTGGCTGCACGGATGGGAGGAAATCAATTCCGAGTTAGTGGGCTAAAACGTGCACTAACACGAGTTTGGGTGCTTGGAAGTGGCTGACGTGTGTTTGTTGTTTCCACCTAAGCAGCGGGGAGGATGCTCTGCTCTCTGTTCCCTGTTGAGACCCACAAAGACAGAAGAGAATCTCCCCTCAGGGACTGATAGAGCGCCACGTTTAATAGCTGCTCCACAAACCTCCGCCGGTGATGACCTGAAACCAGAGAGAATTATCCTTCGTGGAGAAATTCTTCCTCCCCACACTGAAACAAAACTCCCACAGGACCTGCTGAGACTTTCCTGTCGGCTGCTGCGGACAGAAACCGCTGCTGTGGCTTTACCAGTGATGAGCATAGAGGACGCTAGGGCGCCGCCTCTCAGGCTATGATTACAATAGTGTGGGCAATGAGTAGCTCATAATGCATTTTCTGCAATAAAATTAACTAAAAGCATCGACTGCACTGAAATATTTATCTTATCTCTCATCTCTGTCTCTGCTGAGCTGCTTCCGAGGAGGTCTGGGAGCGCCCATCATGTGTTGCCAGGGTCCCAAATCTGCCCTTACGCCTGCAGAAGCAACAGTGCAGGCGCATGGTAGCGTAAAGTCAATGATAACGGACCTGTGGCATTAACCAATCAGCGTCAAGTTTGGTTCACTGGCGCCTGCTAGCAGGCCTACAGCGTCATCGCGTGCACGTCTTTTGATTGGATACACGAGAGAGAGAGAGGCAGAGCTAAGCAAAGCAGACCGGAGCGGACATGTCAATGTGATTAGCGGGAAATAAGGACATTTCTAATTAGTGTAGCGCGACAAGTTGTTTTAGTTTATTCAACCCACCTTGGCTGAAGGAGGCGAAGATAACGGTTTGATCGCAGATTTGATTACAACGCCATTCTCTAGAAATACTTTTCAAGATAAGCTAGGCACTGTAAAGAGAGGCCGCCCGACCCCGACGCTAGCAAGCTTGACTCAGCAGGGAAAAGGAATTATCTGTTGTATAACTCTGTTGTACTTGACTATATGTTAAGGTGATGCAACGCCCAGTTGTACTGCGTTTTGGTCTAAATGCATAATGTGTAGAGCCATGGCATCATAATTATGGTTTTAAGAGGTGGATTGAGTCTGGCAGGGCATCGCTGCAGGCGCAGGGCTGAAATGCACGGCCCGCCACTGATAACTGATGACAAAAACATCTGCAAAGAGCCCAACGCGTTCAAAATCTCCCTCAAATCTTCCTTGAAAATATAAAAGTAAAAAGTCCAAACTCTCATGTTTCGGTGACTACACGGAGCCCTGATTAAAACCCACGCGTGAGCCGCAAAAAGACCCACATATTTAAATGTGAACTTGTGAAACTATGTCATTTACATCTGTCACACGTCAAAATGTCTCCCGAGAAGAAAGCCTATAATTGTGTCTGGAGCTGCACGAGACAGAAAGCACTCAACTGCCGCACAGAGAAAAGAAAGAAGATGACAGTGGAGATATTAAACCCTAAAAATGGCCGACAGGGTTGTTTCTTTGGTGGGGTGTGACAATGACGACACACAAAGTGGCAAAAAAATGACCATTTGTGAAGTCCCACGGCACGGCGTCTCGCACGAGTGTGATCAAGGGTTGAGGCGGCAGCTGGACAGTAGACCGCAGAGAGACGAGGGTGTGAAGAGACGAGGCGAGACAACCGGGAGTTCACGTCCAGGTGGCGCGCTGAAGCCGGGATCACACCAGCTGTGACACAAACCAGGACCTTGGGCGTAAAGTGGTGGGACAGTGGCCTCTTCCTTCCTCTTTTACCCGCCCTACTGTCGCCGCCAGAGCTCGGATCAAACTCGTTTTCGAACTCGACCCTCATTTTGATCTCAACGACACACCTGTAACGTTTCATGACTTTATCTTCCACGGTTGTGACACTACAGCAGTGAGCGCCATGATGACACACAAACTGAAAACACCAGCGTTGCTGTGGGGGCTGGTATTAAAGGATGATGGCAGCAACTTAAGATGGAAACGCTGCAGATGATTTCAAACTAAACACGAGTGAGGACTGAGAGAACGAGGCGTGACGGATGAAGACGGAAGAACGGGGAAAAGATAAAGTTGAAAAACTGTTTCTTCTACCTTGGAAACTGAGCATGTGAGCCGAGCGTCACGATCTTGGATGGAGCGCAGATTTTTTAAAACAATTGGAGCTGTAACTTTGCTCCGGACACGGATGGATTACTGAACAAAAATGACCATAAGGATGCAAAATGACCACAAAGAGATGAAAAATGATGACAAAGACACGGAAAATGATTATAAATAGATACAAAACGACCATAAAAACATGCAAAATGACTAAAAACAGACAAACAAAACAACTCAAAATGGATGTAAAATGAGCACAAAGAGAAGCAAAAGTACCACATAAGTGCACAATGACCATAAAGAGACAAATAATGATGCTAGGAATGCTAAATGATTGGAAATAGACACAAAACGACCACATAGAGACAATAAATGCTGACAAAGATACACAAAATGATTATAAAGAGATGTAAAATGAACACAGAGTGAAATAAACGACATAGAAACGTAAAATCTCTAAAAAATAGATTCAAAACCACCATAAAAAGATGCGTAATGACTAAAAACAGATGCAAAACCACCATAAAAAGATGCTAAATGACTATAATAGATGCAAAACCACCACAAAAAGATGCAAAATGTCTAAAAATAGATGCAAAACCACCACAAAAAGATGCAAAATGACTAAAAATAGATGCAAAAACACCACAAAAAGATGCACAGTGACTCAAAATAGATGCAAAACCACCACAAAAAGATGCAAAATGACTAAAAATAGATGCAAAACCACCACAAAAAGATGCAAAATGTCTAAAAATAGATGCAAAACCACCACAAAAAGATGCAAAATGTCTAAAAATAGATGCAAAACCACCACAAAAAGATGCAAAATGACTAAAAATAGATGCAAAACCACCACAAAAAGATGCAAAATGTCTAAAAATAGATGCAAAACAGTTACAAAGACATACAAAACAAGTAAAAATGGACGTAAAATGAGCAGATTTTCTTGGTCTTGGCGTGAGCACTGAGCGATATCGAGCGGAGGAGCAGAAACTCACATCGCTCCACTTTCATATTACTACTCGGTGGTATTTTTGTACCTTTTACTGCAGTAAAGGACGTGAACTCTTGCTCCGCACACACACACACACACACACACGCAGCTCCACTGTTCGCTGAACTCACGCTCGATCCCTTTGGGGAAAATGTGGTAAAATCTTTAGTTTGACTCCGTTCAGGGATTTGATTCCATTAGTGCTCGTCTCAGTTTTTATTATCTCCTCCCAGGTGATCACACTTCGTCGTCTGTGTGTGTGTGTGTGTGTGTGTGTGTGTGTGTGTATAATCTCTTATACTACTGGACAAATCAGCCTAATACTGTGCACATCTATAACTGTATGCTGAAGGACATCTACTGTAAGTCTATTTGAGGATTGTTCTCTCAACGCTGCTTCAGAAGCAAAAGGCCCCGAGGCTAAAAACAAGCCTTACCTCATCTCTCGTCGTGGCTTAAAAATTAAGTCCTGACCCCAAGTGAAGGAGTTCAAGTACCTCGGGATCATGTTCACCAGTGAGGGGACGATGGAGCGTGAGTTTGGCCGGAGAATCGGAGCAGCGGGGACGGAGCTGCAGTCGCTCTACCGCACCGTTGTGATGAACAGAGAGCTGAGGAAGACAAAGCTCTGGATCTACCCTCAGTCCTGGTTCCTACCCTCACCTGTGGTCATGAAAGCTGGGTCAGGACCCAAAGAACCAGGTCCAGGTCAGGACCCAAAGAACCAGGTCCAAGCGTGTGAAATGTGTTTCCTCAGGAGGGGGTCTGGAGTCTCCCTTAGAGAGAGGGGGAGAAGTTCAGCATCCGTGAGGAACTCGGAGTAGAGCCGCTGCTCCTTTGCGTTGAAAGGAGCCAGTTGAGGTGGTTCAGGATCATCTGGTAAGGATGAACCCTGGGCGCCTCCCTAGGGAGGTGTTCCAGGCACGTCCAGCTGGGAGGAGGCCTCGGGGAAGACCCAGGACCAGGTGGAGAGATTAGATCTCCACACTGGCCTGGGAACGCCTCAGGATCCCCCAGTTAGAGCTGGTTAATGTGGCCCGGGAAAGGGAAGTTTGGGGTCCCCTGCTAAAGCTGCTGCCCCTGAGACCTGATCCTGTATCAAAGTCCACATGATCGAGTACTTGCCACCATTGGGTTGAGATTTTTGTCATCGGTGTATCGGCTCGAGGTGTAATTAGTAATTTCTTGTATTTAAACCTGATGATGAAGGAACCGTGTTCTGAAAACGTTGTTTCTTTGATATTCAGTAAATGAGTTTGAACGTCATGCAATCGCTCTCACAAGGTCTCAAGTACTCTCGTCCTCATCCTTTCTTTCTCCGCCTGACGTTAAAAGCCCTGTAGCCGCGTGGTAAACGTTCACACGGCCCACGTCTCTAAGTGTTAATGTAATTGCTCGACAACAGCTCTGATGACTGTAATCAACACACTGAGCTGTGGCTGCAGACACAACAAAGACGCGGTAAGAGCAGCGCGGTGACAGCCAGGAGCTCCTGCCATTAAGGTTTCCACCCCCACTGACCGCTCAATGTACACATGCAGCTGAGAGACGGACGCCTCTAATGTCCAGCAGACTCCACTTAAAGCTGCATTCTCTCTAATGTCCAGCAGGAGGAGACTCCACTTAAAGCTGCATTCTCTCTAATGTCCAGCAGGAGGAGACTCCACTTAAAGCTGCATTCTCTCTAATGTCCAGCAGGAGGAGACTCCACTTAAAGCTGCATTCTCTCTGATGTCCAGCAGGAGGAGACTCCACTTAAAGCTGCGTTCTCTCTAATGTCCAGCAGGAGGAGACTCCACTTAAAGCTGCATTCTCTCTAATGTCCAGCAGGAGGAGACTCCACTTAAAGCTGCATTCTCTCTAATGTCCAGCAGGAGGAGACTCCACTTAAAGCTGCATTCTCTCTAATGTCCAGCAGGAGGAGACTCCACTTAAAGCTGCATTCTCTCTAATGTCCAGCAGGAGGAGACTCCACTTAAAGCTGCATTCTCTCTAATGTCCAGCAGGGGGAGACTCCACTTAAAGCTGCATTCTCTTTAATGTCCAGCAGGAGGAGACTCCACTTAAAGCTGCATTCTCTCTAATGTCCAGCAGGAGGAGACTCCACTTAAAGCTGCATTCTCTCTAATGTCCAGCAGGAGGAGACTCCACTTAAAGCTGCATTCTCTCTAATGTCCAGCAGGACACAGACGCTGTAGTTCCCTTAAAGGAAATCAAGTGTGTGAGGACGGTTCAGTGGATATTAATGAGTTGCTGTTTGGTAAAGAAGCTCCTCTCTGTCTCTGTAAACAAAGTGCAGCAGCCAACATCCATCGAACGCCACATTATGGAACCAGTGATAAACAGTTCCCGCTGCACACGGGCATGGAGAAGGTACATAAGCACCAAAACGCAACAAACATTACACGAGTTCAAGGCTGTGCACTAATTAAGTCATCAATGAGAACCAATTAAAACGTACAAACAGTTAAATTAACTCCGTTAATCGCCGAGAATAAAACGGGACTTGTGTTTGTTCAGACGAAATGTGAGGAAGAAAAGGTGAAGTCGTTGTTTTCTCAGTGCTAATTAGAAGAATAAGCGCTGCAGCTTGGTGATTATAGTAATAAAGTCAATATTTATGAGAACAGGAGAGAAGAGAAGCAGGAGAGGAGCCAAGGAGAAGTTGTTTGAGGAATTCAAAAGGAGAATTAATGTAGTCGACAGTTACAGAAGCAATAACACAAGCCGTCTGGGGGGGGGTGCAGGACCGGGCGGCAGAGACCCACAGAGCTGCAGGTGCATGTGAGGACCCGTGGACTGGAAGTTCAATCAACATTTAAACACATTTCTAGGTCCTTTTCACTGCTTCATCAGTGTTTAATGCCAAATCGCTTTATTTCCTTGTTTAAAATGGTCTCAAGATGCAGTTCCTTTCCAAACCGCGACCGGCGGCAAACCTATTTTTAGCCTAAATGTGATACGTCCTCTCGACCAATCAGAATCCAGTGAGCGTTCTGTGCGATCCAACATGGCGGCGATCTGAAGCGGGAGAGTTTTTTGTGTCGTCCGTCCGTTCAACATGTTCAGACTGAGTGAAAGTGAAAAAAACGACTAAAAACAAATGAAAAACACCACAAAAATGTGACAAAATTACTATAAACAGATGCAAAATACCACAAAAAGTGAAAAAAATGACTAAAAACCGATGAAAAAAACACAAAAACGATTAAAAACAGATGAAAACACCACAAAAATGTGACAAAAAGACTATAAATAGATGAAAAAACACAAAAAAGTGAAAAAATGATTATAAACTGATGAAAACTCTCGACCAATCAGAATCCAGTGAGCGTTCTATGTGATCCGACATGGCGGCGCTCTGAAGCGGGAGAGTTATTTGTGTCGTCCGTCCGTTCAACATGTTCAGACTGAGCCATAAAAAACATTTTGACAAGATAAACTGAATATTAACCAAATGTGTGGGTAAAAAGGTAAAAAATGTCATTTTCCTGAAAACTATTAAAATGGATTTAGAGCGTTTTGGGAAAGAGCTCTTCATATATAGCTAACGTTCGGCTCGCAGCGACGGAGAAACTCAGATTTTTAATGTGAAACTGCAGACTGTGGCTCAGTGGAAGAGTGGGTCGTCCTCCATTCGAGATTGGCGGTTCCATCCCCACCTCCCCCGGTCCACATGTCGAAGTGTCCTTGGGCAAGACACTGAACCCTGAATTGCTCCCGTGCTGCACATGGGTGTGTAAATGTGGTGTGAATGGTCAGATTAGATGGTCTGTAGATGTCCACTGCCATCAGTGTGAACGTCTGTGTGAACGGGTGAATGTGACCAACACTGTGAAAGCTCCTTGAGTAGTCAGAAGACCAGAAAGGCGCTTTATAAGTACGAGTCCTTTCACCATTTACCATAAAAACCTCCTGAACTCTGAACACTGAAGGAATCCCATCCTAAGAGAAGCTGACTGTATAAAGACAACATCTCCCATGATCCCACGCTGCTCCACCACGTCACCAAACTGTCTTTTTGATTGAGCGACCCCCTGGAGATGGAAAACGTCACATTGCGTGTTTGATAAAGTGTGTTATATAACACGTTAGCTGCTGTATGAGCTGCACGCTTGTCTCCAGTCTTCATCTGTTACCCTCCTCCTCGCCGCTCTGATTCTGCCGTTTCCTTCCACGCCTCGACCTTTTTGCCCCGCTGTCTCACATCTGGCCAGCTGAGCCCCATAATGACTCTGCCCTTTTATTTGCATCTGTTTCATTTTGTTCCGTCTGGTCACGGGAGAGGAGGGCTGATGTGAACGGCTCTGCTTTTGTAAAAAACTTTTTTTAATCACGCTGCTTTGTGCTTCGCTCTGGAGCTCAGAGACACACACAGAGAAATCTCCTCTATCTCGTGCAGTTGAGCACAAAACTTGGGTCTCTCTATCCCTTCTTCATCCTCTCTTCTGTAAAGAGAGGGTTGTTTTTGCTGCGGGTGACTGCCTCATCATCGAGGCGTCCGTAAAAACCAGCGTCTGAGGACTTTTTCCACTGTTGTATAAGACTTTTTTTCCAGCCGTCCTGCTTTTCGGAGTAAAATGTGAGCTGAGACTAATAAAGGCTAAACTGTGTCCAGAGCTTTAACTATAAAAGACTCCAGGGGAACGTTAAGCAGGATTTACTCAGCCCTCTTTGATCTATTTGACCTTTTCTGCTGCTATGATGGTAAATGGACTTCTGACTACTCAAGGTGCTTTCACAGTGTTTGTCAGGGCGCACTCACACTGTCCTTCTGTACCGGGCCAAAACCAGTTTTTCAGATAAAGCCTAGTACGTTTAAGCAGTGTGCGTGCACCCGTTCAGCGCATAACTGCTACTACAGCGGTAGCGGTATGTGCGCCTGTTCGGACATAGAAAAAAGAAGGAGGGACCATGCGCGGACAACACAACAACAATGGCGGTGAAAGGTTCACGTTGGTGTGATGCGGAGGTGGAGTGTTTACTGCAGATTTGGTCGATGAAAAGATTCAAAAACAGTCGACAAGACGCACAAAAACTCTGAGGTCTACAGAAAGATCTGGAAACAAAGCCACACACACGCGATCAATGCGTGTGACGTGTTACGGCGTGATGACGTATAGGCAGCAAGAAGCATTCTCCGAGGCCCAGGTAGTGTGAGTACAAACGGGCCTGGAGGGGGGGACAAGGACCCTAAAGCACGGGGCACGGGACGCGGTGCGGAAGGACAGTGTGTGTGCGCCCTCAGAATTCACCCGTTCACACTGATGGTAGTGGACATCTACAGACCATCTAATCTAACCATTCACACCACGTTCAAACACCCATGTGCAGCACAGGGAGCAATGCGGGGTTCTTTGCCCAAGGACACTTCAACATGGGGATTGCACCGCCGATCTATCAAATGGAGGATGACCCACACTCCCACTAATCCACAACCGCCATGATGGCGATGACATGTATTTTGGAGGATGCCGTTTGTGTTGCATTAGTTTGAGCTCACTGAAGATGTTTTCTCATGAAATCCAGACAATGTCATGACATTGAAGCACACAGAGAGAGATTCTCCGTGTGGTTGGTGCAGGCGAGGGGTGGCGCCCGGGTGGAGCGGGACGGGAGACAGCAGACGCGACGGCCCTCATTCCCTGTTCATACATATTTGATTTGTTTTTTATTTATCTGGAACAATCAACATCAAATCAGATAAAATGACAAAGATAAAACGCAAACAGATGAATCAAGCAGATTCCATCAATGAGATAAAAACTGATGCGTTTGAGAAGGAGCAGGCAGGAGCTAAGTGCTCACATACAGTAGTTAGTATTACAGAGGAAATAAATAAAGCTCCAGCAGGGGACCCCAAACTTCCCTTTCCCGGGCCACATTAACCAGCTCTAACTGGGGGATCCTGAGGCGTTCCCAGGCCAGTGTGGAGATCTAATCTCTGCACCTGGTCCTGGGTCTTCCCCGAGGCCTCCTCCCAGCTGGACGTGCCTGGAACACCTCCCTAGGGAGGCGCCCAGGGTTCATCCTTACCAGATGATCCTGAACCACCTCAACTGGCTCCTTTCAACGCAAAGGAGCAGCGGCTCTACTCCGAGTTCCTCACGGATGCTGAACTTCTCCCCCTCTCTCTAAGGGAGACTCCAGACCCCCTCCTGAGGAAACACATTTCAGCCGCTTGTACCCGTGACCTCATTCTTTGGGTCCTGACCCAGCTTTCATGACCACAGGTGAGGGTAGGAACCAGGACTGAGCGGTGGATCCAGAGCTTTGCCTTCCTCAGCTCTCTTTTCGTCACAGCGGTGCGGTAGAGCGACTGCAGCTCCGCCCCCTTTGCTCCGATTCTCCGGCCAAACTCACGCTCCATCGTCCCCTCACTCGTGAACAAGATCCTGAGGTACTTGAACTCCTTCACTTGGGGTCAGGACTCATTCCCTACCTTCCTACTTTCTGTTTTGGTCAAATATATGATCAGTAACAAACTGTATTTATTACTGTAGAAATTAAGAAGGCAATCAGGCGACGTGGTATAAGAGCGATAAAATCCACGTAGGGTTCTGGGTGGAGGATGGGTCCCAAAACACCTTTCACCTGGAGGACCTTTTTGTCGCCTAAACGTGACCGTTGCGATCCACCTCCAGTCTAAATGATACTTAAGGTTAAGGATAATCAATATGTCAATAAATCAGAATACTATTACACTCCTGGTCGTCAGCAGGAGCAGCACAGGCCACAGCAGCGGCTAAACAAAGAAAAGTGCACAAGACGCCACAGCCTTTGGACTGACAGGTGATGGAGAGAATAAATAAAACCAGCTTTCCTTTGTTTGGCTTCATATGAGACTATTTGCTTCTGAATAAGTCCACAAACACAATACTTAAAGGGAGATGTGGGTCGCACAGAACAAAACCCAACCTGAGAGCTTTGAAGCGTAAATGTTTCTGTTTCTTCTGTCTGTCGTTCGTCCTCTGAGAGGAACGTTAACAAAACGGGAGACAGTGAGGAGAAGAAGTAGGCAGGAGTGATGGACAGATGAGGGTTAGAGCCTTCAAAGGAAAGAAAGAGAGGAGACAATCACCGGCTGACTGACATCAAAAGCGCAGAGAGACGAAGAGGAGGGAGAAAATGAGCTCCCAACTTGAGAAAAATCAATATGACACAGTTATTTGTGTGTCTCTGAAGAGCAGAGGTGGGACTGAAACAGGAACAGAGATCAGAGCTGGCAAATCGGAGGACTCTGCAGCCTTTCACCGAGCTCAGACTGGAATACTCTGTTCCCAACGTTCCCTTTTCTTTTTCAGCGTTGCCTCTAGTGACCAAAGCAACCAAAGGCTGAGAGGCTTTACAGCGAGAGCCATTGATTACCGAGCAACTGAAGGACAAAAGCCCCGTCCACAGTGGAGAGAGCGGAGGTTGAAAACAAATTGTTTAAGTGTGTGAAGAAGTCTCCAAGTGCACATCAAACACATCCACTTAAATGTATGTCCAGCGCACCTACGGGAGTTGAGTAATGAAGCTCACTGCACGCTCTGTCCATACCCATGTAAACACCTTACCCCGGGTAAAATCAGAGTTTTCATACCGCGGTTTACAGACCCAGAGAACTCCTTCAGTAACTAGAGTATTCATGCATGTAAACAGCAAGAGTAATATTGGATTATATGGTTTCCCCCCTCATGGCCCAATTGTTGAAAGATGCGTGCTAAAATGTGCCCTGGGAGCAAAAATGTGTGCCAAAGTGTCCTCTAGGAGCCAAAACGTGTGTTAAAGTGCCCTCTAGGAATCAAAACGTGTGTTGAAGTGCCCTCTAGGAACCAAAATGCATGCTAAAGTGCCCTCTAGGAACCATAATACGTGCTTAAGTGCCCTCTAGGAGCCAAAACGCATGCTAAAATGCCCCCTAGAAGCCAAACCTTGTACTTAAGTGCCCTTTAAGGTGCCAAAACGTGTGCAAAAGTTTCCTCTAGGAGCCAAAACATGTGCAAAAGTGCCCCCCTGGGAGCCAAAACGAGTGCTTAAGTGCCCTCTAGGAACAAAAATGCATGCTAAAGTGCCCTCTTGGAAGCCAAAACGAGTGCTAAAGTGCAAACTAAGGAGCCAAAACGTGTGCTAAAGTGCCCTCTAGGAGCCAAAACATGTGCTTAAGTGCCCTCCAGGAGCCAAAATGCGTGCTAAAGTGCCCTCTAGGAGCCAAAATGTGTGCTAAAGTGCCCTCTAAGGAGCCAAAACATGTGCTATAGAGCTCTCTAGGAACCAAAATGCGTGCTAAAGTGCCCTCTAAGGAGCCAAAACAAGTGCTTAAGTGCCCTCTAGGAACCAAAATGCATGCTAAAGTGTCCTCTAGGAGCCAAAACGTGTGCTAAAGTCCCCTTTTTGGAAGCCAAAACGTCTGCAAAAGTGTCCTCTAGGAGCCAAAACATGTGTTAAAGTGTCCTCTAGGAGCCAAAACGTGTGCTGAAGTTCCCTCTAGGAACTAAAACGTGTGTTGAAGTGCCCTCTAAGGAGCCAAAACATGTGCTAAAGTGCCCTCTAAGGACCCAAAACGTGTGCTGTTTCTGTCGTAACTCTGTCCAAAAGTCGACCAGCTATACATTGGTGGAGCGCCACCTACTGAACCAGAGGTCGAGTGACTCTTACTTTTCTGATGAGCCGTCCTGACGTATGTCCCTCTCTGCTCTGTGGTAGTTTTGTGGCATATTTCTAAATCTATGATTCTTTCAAGGCAAATTGCATCAAGAATGACTTTAAACCAACACACATGAGGGTTTCAGAGGATTTGTATTTCAGCTGAGCGACCTTCCAAAACAATAAATAAGGAAAAAGAATAAAACACTTTCTTTTGTTATGAGTTCCCAGTTCCCAGTTCAAGTTCTCCACCAATTAACCAAAGTTAAAAGTTTCTCTCTGAAGGACGCGGTCACTTCTGTGCCTCCTAAACGTTTCACACTGCGGTACATTTTTACTCAGTGAGATTATTTCCTGCCTCCCGAAGCAGCTCTGCCACTGACAAATGTTGACGTTCACCAATAACAAATGTGATAAACTACCAGAGCTTAGAGTCTAAATGTGCTGTGTGCTGACCTGAGTCAGTCTGACACACTGAGGCGTGCCGTCACCTTAAAAATGAACGACTGTGCCATCGATCTCTTTGGGGAACATGAACGTGGCTCTTAAATTTCTCCACGGGTGCAGATTCTAGTCAAGTGAAGCCCTGAGTTGTTCAGGCTCTTTAAACCAGTGGAAAGAGCGTCGGCAGGATTGCGTAACGGTGAGAAAGCGCATCAGTCTGTCGAGTTTGTTCTGACAGCTCATCTCTGGGGGAGTGCACGACAAAAACAAGGCGAGGACGGGGAGAGACAAACCAGAACTCCACGGTACGGAAGATCCTTCCCTCTGTATTCACCAGGGAATCGAGCTCTTTGTCCACACGGCTTTGGTGGTTCGGCTAATCCCAGATCTCCCCAGACACTTGAAATGCTTATTTTTAGATTTGGATCCCTCTAAATCGTTGGTGTGCCACCTGACAAGGCTGCTAAGCTGCTAAGCGACATGCTCAATATGCTCCGTCAGATCAGATTCATGACTGTACTTCCTCACCGAGTAAATTACAGCGAGTCAGACAACAGAAGGTGTCATAATGTGAAGACGACGCGTTCTGGGAGGATAAAAGGTCGACAACTCAGAGGATTACTAAAGTTATCACAAGTCATACTGAGGGGAACATGAAGCTCGAGGTCTTCTCACAGCTAAAGGAAATGAAAATACAGAATTAATGGTTCGTCATTATGATATTCAGCGCTCACTGGATCGGTTCGCAGCCGAGTGTGAAGCGGCTGGGATGAGGATCAGCACCTCTAAATCTGAGGCTGTGGCTCTCAGCAGGACACCGGTGGATTGTTACTCCAGGTAGGGAATGAGTCCTGACCCCAAGTTAAGGAGTTCAAGTACCTCGGGATCTTGTTCACGAGTGAGGGGACGATGGAGCGTGAGTTTGGCCAGAGAATCGGAGCAGCGGGGGCGGAGCTGCAGTCGCTCTACTGCACCGTTGTGACCAAAAGAGAGCTGAGGAAGGCAAAGCTCTGGATCTACCCTCAGTCCTGGTTCCTACCCTCACCTGTGGTCGTGAAAGCTGGGTCAGGACCCAAAGAACCAGGTCCAGGTCCAAGCGTGTGAAATGTGTTTCCTCAGGAGGGGGTCTGGAGTCTCCCTTAGAGAGAGGGGGAGAAGTTCAGCATCCGTGAGGAACTCGGAGTAGAGCCGCTGCTCCTTTGCGTTGAAAGGAGCCAGTTGAGGTGGTTCAGGATCATCTGGTAAGGATGAACCCTGGGCGCCTCCCTAGGGAGGTGTTCCAGGCACGTCCAGCTGGGAGGAGGCCTCGGGGAAGACCCAGGACCAGGTGGAGAGATTAGATCTCCACACTGGCCTGGGAACGCCTCAGGATCCCCCAGTTAGAGCTGGTTAATGTGGCCCGGGAAAGGGAAGTTTGGGGTCCCCTGCTAAAGCTGCTGCCCCTGAGATCTGATCCAGGAGAAGCGTAGCCATGTGGGCGTGCGTTTGAATGGCGTTCCTCTCCTTTCTCTCAGTCCATGGAGTGAATGCTCGGCCTATAGTGACTCTGGTTGTTGCCCGTCTCCGCTCACTCAGCTGCTGGGACAAAGAACGACCCCTTCACTGAGGCTCCCAAGCAGCTGCACGATTAGCTAACTCCATTTCACCCAGTGCCAGCCTACAGTAGCTGCACCCAACAACAGACAACCCTGGCAACCAGCAACGCCCAACGCTATTGGCTGCTACCATGGAAACAACGGGACAGGAAGTCAGTGTAAAACCTGGAAAAATGTTTTAAATATTAAATATATTAATATATAGTTTTTATGTAAAAGCAATACTTTCATTCTGTGCCCTGTAAAACGCCCCGTGGGTGTATTTTTCTTTAAAATATAGCTTTTAATAAAGATTCTACATATTTAACCTTTAATCTTAGAGACGTGGACAGAAACTGCAGCGGGTCAGAGGCCGACGCTAGCTTCAACCACCTGCTTGTTCTTTTAGTGCTGCATCTCCAGTCGTCTTAACCAGCTCAATATCCTCTTAATATGAAATATTAAAGAGACCTTTTAAAGCGGTTTTATGGGTAAGATATTAACATCTCCGCAGTGGCTGAGCAGAAACAGCCTCTTTCAGCTCCCGTGTCCCTTCGTTCTGTTGCTGTTTGAACCGCAGAGCCCTTACTGTAGTTTATATCCAGACACTGCGAACAGAGGGATGATCCCACTTTAACCTTTTTTTATCCCCGTCATATTATAATGTCACGCATCGCCTAATATACGAAGTTGTGCCTAAAACGGCCACCTGTGAGCTCAGCTGTTATTTCATGCTCGAGCGCCCTGTTAATGATCCCGTCTTCAAACTGCAAACTAATCCGTGACCTCACCCGTAACCACGTCACCTCAGCTCTGGATCTCCCCCCCCCCGTGAATCATCTTCTCCGTGACTCACAGGACTTTTTTTTGTTTCCTCACCAAAGACGTTCGATTTCAGGATCAAGGAATTCTGTCACGGGAACATTTGAACAGAACGGAGACGTGGTTGAGTCTTATTATCATTATTATAACACCTGTGATCCTCCCTCGACCTGAAACAACGCTGTTTGCCCTCTTGACTTAGGGCGCACTCACACTGTCCAACCGTACCGTGCCCAAACAGGGTTTTACGGGTAAAGTCTAGTTCCTTTGACCAGTGTGAGTGCAACCGTACCACGTCTAGGAGCGGCACGCTTGCCGTCCACGGCCCGTTTGGGAGAGGTGGGCTTTAGTAAAGCACGTTTGCACGTGTACGAGCACGAGCGTGCGCGTGTGTACGAGCACGAGGCCTACGGCGGTTCTGAGGTCATTTCCTGTGCGACTGTTGGGACGTAGAAAAAAGAAGGAGGGACCATGCGCAGACATTTCAAACAATGGCGGCGAAAGGTTCACGTTGGTGTGATGCGGAGGTGGAGTGTTTACTGCAGATTTGGTCGATGAAAAGATTCAAAAACAGTCGACAAGACGCACAAAAACTCTGAGGTCTACGGAAAGATCTGGAAACAAAGCCACGCATCGCCATGACGTCATCAATGCGTGTGACGTGTTACGGCGTGATGACGTATAGGCAGCAAGAAGCATTCTCCGAGGCCCAGGTAGTGTGAGTCCAAAAGGGCCTGGAGGGGGGGACAAGGACCCTAAAGCACGGGGCACGGGACGGAGGCACAGTGGGAGGGCGCCCGCAGTGAATGAATGTGAAGCACCGCGGCCGCTTGGCAACATGAGAAAATAAGTGTTTGTGTTTGCTGTCGTCGTGGCTAATAACTCCTTTTGTCTTCTCATAAAAGAGCAGGAGAGGCGAGTAATAAGCAGCGGAGGTCGTTCTCCTGGAGGCGCTCTTCCCCTCTGACTAATTTACCGCAGCTCCTTCTCTTACTAATGAATTTGCTTCTCAGGGCTTAAAGCTCCTCGTGTGAGCAGCGGCTCGTGACATTTCCAGAGACGCAGAGGGACGCTCGGCAGGGCGAGGATCGGTTTGAAATGGGCAAGAGTTGAAGGACGGTGGAAGGTGTGTGTGTGTGTGTGTGTGTGTTTCAGACAGATAAACAGAGAAAACGAGGGCCAGCAGCGGAGTAACAGGAGTGTTCAGATACAGAGCAGAGCTGCAGGTCCTCGTGTCAGAGCTCCTGACTGTAAATTCAAAGCCTGGCTTCAGTCGAAGGGTTTCAAGGATGGGAATGTTAAGTGTGTTTGTCAGCAGCACCACTTTGTTCAGACTGAATCAACTATTTAGATGAACCGCTACTACACACGTTCATGTTCTCCAGACAACCTTCCTCGTGATTGACAGGTCGCGACAGGGTGGAGGTTTGCCGATACATATACACGCCACTGTGGACGTTAAAATAGCCATGAGCTGGTTTTTGAGAGGTGTCTGTGTTGAAGTTGTTCTCAGATCTGAGAGTCGTTGTTTCTAGCGGCCTCTGTGGCTGTAAGATGTAACTGCAGGAGAGCCTCCATCTTCTCACGTTCATGGTCACCGTGTGTGTTGACTGTTTTTTTTGCTCTTTTGTAAACTTTATTGACACACATTCACCTCTCTGCTCTGTCGTCTATATGTTCCCCTCTTAAATCCACACACACACACACACACACACACACGTTCCTATTAACCTTCTGCCCTTACTACAAGCCTGACTCAGAAGTTGGGAATTCCAGATTTCGGATTACAAGTGAATGCAGCATAACCGTTAGTGACGAGCTCCAGCGACAGACCAACGGCTGTCAGCAGCGTCACCAACATGGCGGCGTTTTTCCATTTAGAGCAGGAACGTCTCCACAGACACACAGATGTGAACACTCAGCAAAGAGGCAACGAGTGCTTTCATTAGTCACATGATCAATCACCATTGTTTTAACTCACTCTGTGAACTGAACAGACAATTAACGAGATGAAAATGTTCTGGAGTACGACTTTAAAGTCTCTGGACTTTGAACTTCTCACAGTGTGTTTCACTCTTCACTGGAACATCGTGGTGGAGTGAAAATGTCTCGATCAGCGTTCGGTTGCCAGCTTGTGACTGAGGACGTTCAGCCGGCTCTGTGTCACTGTGGTGAACGATTCCAGCGACCGCAGCTCGCAGCTCATCCGCCAGTTATCGTCCACCAGCTGAAAAACCTGCAGTTTCCCTATTTAGCATTAGCTTAGCACAGCATCACCGAAACAACACCGGAGCAAAGTGAGACGCTGCTTAGCGCTCCTACCCAGGACCCCAAATATGGTCCTGTCGGGTTTGAAAAAAGAATCAATGCAAGTCAACAAAACAACAGGTGACGTCACAGTAGCTACGTCCATCTCTGTTATACAGTCTAAAGCCGTATTCAGACGGGACTAGTTGAATGTGGGGACGTGGGTTGAGGTCATGTTCCTAGAGGTTTCAGTCCCGTCTGAATGCTCCACGCCAGTAATTATTCTGGAGAATGTCAGTAAAAAGTCCCTCAGGTCAAACTGATCCCGTCTGAATACGACTCTCTGTAAAAGACGTGTTTATATTCTGTCACATCCTGTAAATACAGGGTTTCCGCATGTTTCTGAGCGTGAAGACGCACTTTTTAAGATCATCCGTTCTGTCCTTTAGTTTCTTGTTTAGTTCATTTTGTGATATTAGGAAGCTACGTAGCACGCACATGGGGACAGGGACCCCTCCCTCCTCTGGGTGAATACAGAGATTACTTAACATCTTGACAGTGGCGTGCACAGACTTTTTGAGGGGCAGGGGTGAAAAGGAAAAAAAGGGCACCTGTAGTGCATCCTCGCCACTGAAGAGGGCACTTTAACGCACGCTTCAGCTCCTGGAGGGCACTTTAATGTGCGTTTTAGCTCCTAGAGGACACTTTTGCACACGTTTTGGCTCCTAGAGGGCACTTTTGCACACGTTTTAGCTCCTAGAGAACACTTAAACGAGCGTTTTAGCTCCTAGAGGGCACTTTAACGCGCGTTTTAGCTCCTAGAGGGCACTTTAGCACACGTTTTAGCTCCTAGAGGACACTTTAATGTGCATTTTAGCTCCTAGAGGGCACTTTAGCACACGTTTTAGCTCCTAGAGGACACTTTAATGTGCATTTTAGCTCCTAGAGGGCACTTTAGCACACATTTTAGCTCCTAGAGGACACTTTAACGCGCGTTTTAGCTCCTTGAGGGCACTTTAACGCACGTTTTAGCTCCTAGAGGGCACTTTAGCACACGTTTTAGCTCCTAGAGGGCACTTTAACGCGCGCTTCAGCTCCTAGAGGGCACTTTAACGCACGTTGTAGCTCCTAGATGGCACTTAAACACACGCCTTTCAACAATTGGGCCATGAGGGGGTGCACCCCCCTGTGCATGCCCCTGCGTCCTGAGGTTAGACTCTTTGACCCTCATTAAACTAGTCCCGTCTGAGTAGGGCTTATGTGTAGCAGACATCCAGGCATTTCACACCACACACACTCTACATACTATGCTGTTTGAACGCACTATACTCAGTTGTACGTGAGGGTGTGATTTTGAACTTTATGTAAATAGTAAAGATTTGTGCAAACACGAGCAAATGACAACAGCCCCTAACCTTCTCCAATGTTTCTCCTTGGTTTTATTTCTGCAAATCAGGCTTCAACAACTGAAAGCGACAAACCAGACAGACTGATGGGGGATTCCTCCTGTTGTCAGATCTTGTGGTGTGTGTGTGTGTGTGTGTGTGTGTGTGTGTGACCCCCCCCCTTTCAACAGTCAGTCGTGTAGTGTGAAAACAGTTACAAGAGTCATGATTACGAGACAGCAAGCTGTGGAGTGTGAACTTTAATCTGCAGATCTTCTCGTGCCATGACCGCTTCTTCTTCTTTCATTTCATTTCACATGCAGATATTTTTGATGCGCATCGTCCCGTGGCCCCCTTTCATCCGTCCGGGTACATCACCGGTGTCTCTGTGCACTGAAGCAGCACTCACGTCAACACGTCACAGTCACCTCCACCTGCCCGCAGAGTCATGCAGGTCCTGAGGTTGTGTGGCCGCAGTTCAAACACCTGAGCTAAAGGCTTTCTCTGATCTTCCTGCTGTCATGATCGCTCTCTTCTGCAGAGAGTGGCGCCTCAAACATGCAGGCAGGTGCCGTTTGTTTCCTCAGCTAACAATTCAACTCGAGTCAGCAGCACACCAAATGTCAACCTAATAAAGCCCGATATCAGCGTCACTCAATGCTTACCGTAGAGAATGGTCACCATGGAGACCGGCATGACCAGGATGCCTAGGAGCATGTCAGCGACCGCCAGTGACATCAAAAAATAGTTAGTGGCGTTCTGCAGCTTCTTCTCCAGAGACACCGCCAGGATCACCAGGATGTTGCCCATGACCGTGACGGCGATGACGAGTAAAATCAGCAGCGCCGCCCAGTTCTTCTCCGCCGCCATCTCTTGCGAAGGACACGGAGGCCCGTAAATCCCGCCGCCCTCCTCTCCGCCGTAAACTCCCCCGACGTCACGGTAAGACCAGTTCCCAAACTGCACGTCAATGACGCTACGGGCCGCGTCGTTCACGCGACACCCCGAGTTTGTCGATGTCGCGTTATTGCTCCGCAGGGTGCTTTCCTCGAATCCACGTGGAGACCAGGTGTTGGCCTCCAGAGTGGTGACGGCTCTGACCATGTTGGAGATCAACTGTGACACATTGCCGCCACGCGGGTTCATGGTGTCGCCTCGGTAACGTGCGTCACAGCCGGAGACGCCTCAGGACTGCTGCCTGGAAAAATGGGTCAGAGCGGAGACAGAAGAGGGGGAAGTCTCATCATCATCTACTCGCTCTCCGTTTCCGTTCCCCAGGTGAACGCCGTAAATACAGCACCATTTATCACTCCAGTAATGAATTGTGTCGGTGAGCCGTCCGTTATTTACTCCGTCCTCTCAGGGGGGAAACTGTCAGAAAGGATCAACAGATGATCTCCGCACCGGAGGGGAAACAAAAATAGCAGGCTGCTGAATTCAGCGCAGCAGAAAAAAGGAGCAACTGTTCGATCTCCAAGGACGACGGCGGATGGGTGAAATTAAAAGGGGCTCGGTTAAATACGCGCCCGGAAAAACAAACAGAAAGAAGCGCTCCCCCTGGGAAATACTCCGCACCTCACATGCTTTCAGTCACTCTTTCCAGCCCAGTCCAACTCTTCTCATCTTCTGATTTATAGAATCCATTTGAAGTTGGAGCGACGGGCTCACAGTTGCAGGTTTCTCCTCCTTGAAGTCCGCACTCATGATAAAAACATGAGGCCCGTCGGGGAGTCTCGCAAATCTGAATTTCCTCTCTCCCCAAGTGTGTTTCCTTTTCAAACACACAAAGTCTTTGATTCTCAGGAAGCAAACAGCTGAGCGTGTGAGTGTGCAGAAGTACACCTGCGTGAAGGTGGGTTCACCCCGCGCTACGTACCTGCGCAGATGTGACTAACACGCGTGTCCCTGCCATTACGTCTCAACTAACCCCTGCACCTGCGAGAGCGCGTCAGAGATGGATGATGAACGTGACGATATCTGACAAGGACGCCAACTTTCTTCTCTCTTTGGCGATAAGAAAGTCCCGACTCGTGGTAAAAAACGACTCCATAAACAATGTCGGCCCTCCGGAGATCTTTTAAATACTCTCTTAATTTGCCGGCTTCCTGCTGGCACGAGCCCTCGGTGGAAAATGTCAGTCACTCTCCACGGACCCGGCTTCCTTCAGCTCCGCAGATCTCCAAACCACGTGGGATATTTCCACGTCTTCCCTAAAGGAAAGGGAAAAAGAAAGGGGGGTCTCCTGCTGCTTGTGTAAAGAGGCTCCATGTGGATTTCCACATTGACTCAGTGAGTTGTTGAGTCGTCTTCAGTGACGATCAGGAGCTGAATGATTCTCAGCTTTCCTCTCCTCACATTCAGCCTCTCTCTCTCTCTCTCTCTCTCTCTGCAGCTCTCTCACTCCTCTCTCTCTCTCTCTCTCTTTACCCAGGGTCTCTCTCCCTCGTACCGTATTGGCTCTCTCTCCGTCTTAAGCGTCTCTCGTTCTCTCACATTCATTGCATCCTTTCTCTCTTCTTTTTAGCTGAATTAAGTCCTGTTCTCTCTGTTCTGTGTCTCCACCTCACCCCTTAAGTCCACTGCACTCTCTGAACCTCTCCTGTATCTCCCTCTCTGTCTCTCCGGTCCAGTTCAACCCAAATCGAATGCACATTTTGACCAGATTTACAAAAAATGACACCGCATGTTTGTGTCTAATCACTACTGCTGGAGCAACTGCCTCATGATTGTGCTGTTGCAGGACACATGCAACAAAAATGTCTATTACTAGTCCGTCAATACTGAGTGAATGCAGTGTTGTTGGATGCTTTTACATCAATATATTAAAGGTTGAATATGGAGAATCAGCAGAACACCGCCATCTAGTGTCCTAAGATTGTAGTCGCAACAACAAAAAATAAGTCCAGCAGTCGGGTTGCCAGGTTGGTCAGACCCAGCCCAGTAGCCTCCAGGAGACCGGAGTCTGTTTGAGCCTGTTTGAACCCGTCCCCTCCAGAAAATCACAGCATCAAAACAAGGATTAGAGGAGTTTGACTGACAGTTAGAACCGCAGCTATTTGGGCGCGCGTTTTAATGGCTTTCTACGTGACCGGGGAACATCCGACCCTTTTCTGAAAACAGGGTCTGATGTTCCCTGGTCTGTTATTTATAATATGTCTATGTAGTCCCTAACACTACCCCCTAACCCTGACCATAACCGTAACCTCCAAATAAGCAGAGGGATGACCCCTGTGTTAGCTAGCTAGCTAATTATCACCGCATTTTCAAAACACACTGATGTTACACAGCTTGAAAGCTCGTACTGAGTAATAGTTGACATTAGCTGAGTATCAAAACTGTTATTTTAAACGTATACAGTTCCCTACCAACACTGCAACAACACTGCAATGTCCCGTATGTATGTATAGACTGCCGCGGGCGCCACTGTGCCCACATTCATAAAGCCGAAGAGGTGCACAATCTTGGATAAGTCATTGCCAGGAATGATTGTGTCCCTACTTTCATTCTCCGTGGTGTCAGCAGTACAGAGAGCAAGTAAGGAGGACGTGACAGTGTCCATGATAAACGCGGCAGGTCTTTACCGTGGGTTAGACTGCGCGGTGCAGGCACGTCATTATGGCAGCAAGTGCGGTGCAGTGAGTAAAGAGCAGAGGGATTTCTGGCAGGACAGTTGTTTATGAGTGTTATTTGGCAGCCTTCCGGTCGGCTCCGTGAGCAGCTGCTCCGTGAGCGATGCAATTCTTTTGGAATAAAGTAGCTGAAATTACATTAGGGATATAACTTCACCCACTCCACAATGGATGCAGTGGTTGGAGTTGCACTTAGACGGAGGGTTGTGCTGTTGTGGGTACAGGAGGGCGTGTCACAGGCTGACAGCTGCTCTGACTCATCGGGCTCATACAGTAGGACACCACTGGTTTCATTTTATCTTATATGAGAAGAGCAAAAATAAGAAAACAACGGTGAATCCCAGAAACCAACGATACGACAAAAGGTGTTAATGATTAACTCTTAACCCACAATGAGGATTTTGGTGAATCAATACTGTCAGTGATTCATTCATTCATTCATCTTCTGCCTCTTGTCCCTGTCGGGGTCGCGCGGGGCTGGAGCCGATCCCAGTTTCCTGAACAGGAGCGCCCGTGACGACGTCAACGCTTTTCTGAAAGGTTAAGAGATTTTGGGGCCTTCCTTATGTTCCCCAGGTCCTCACATTGGACCCTTGTTTGGGGGGAAGAAATGTTCCACTGTGGCATAAGCCTTCGTTGACTTAGTTCAGCATTTTGTTACGATTAGGGTCAGGGTTAGGGTCATGGTTAGAGGGTAGTGTTAGGGTCTACATAGGCTTATTAGCCGTGGAATTCGGCACTGATCGTGGAAAAAATAACAGATATAAAGGTATACTCCAGAGATTTTCATCTAGAAACACTCGGAGCAGCAGCACAAAATAGGCGCTCGGAAGAAAGACCTTTCTCTCTGCGGCCGCATGCGCTCTCTCCTCATTGGGAACAACTGAAAAACACTATGTTTACGCCATAATACGCACAAATATAAGAGAACACTTGCTTGTGCGTCGCTTCTTGCATTAATGGTGCGTTCCAGTTCTACTCCGAAAGTCGGGATTTACGATCGCCGAGTCGGAACTTTCAACTGGAACAGCGTCGATCCACACAACCCCTGAGTTGACATGTAAAGATGGCTGCTCCGGCTGCAAACAGTAAGAAGAAGCTCCTGTAACAATCCTAAGTTACCTTCTGTGGCGTAGTGTTTCCTCTTCATCCACCGTGCAGGTCGCAGAAGAGCCGCACATTTGTCCAGAAGTTGTTAATTTTCGGACAAGACAAGCGTGAGAGTAACTTTCGTATATGTAGCCATCTTGTTTCCTCTTTCGCTTTTGTCCGTTGGCTACTTCTTTCCGACATTGCGACTGAAACGATGATTACTCGGGTGTGACGTCATTCCGTCATTCAGCTTCGACCCCTGAGGTAAATGGGACGCAACGTGAGTCTAATGTAGAACCGCAGAAGAGGCTATAATGGGGTAATGTGAGGGCGTCCGTCCCCTGCCATTGGAAAATCATCCCTGTTGAGACAACACTGTCACAAATGAGCCTGTGTGTGTGTGTGTGTGTGTGTGTGTGTGTGTGTGTGTGTGCAGAGAGCGTGATCAGAGGATGTCATGTACCTGATGGTGGAGCTGCAGGTCATTTCCCAGACGGGGTCGTAGATGTCCACGGCGCCCTCTTCGGACACGGCGCTCTGGATGAGTACGCTGTACGGGAACAGCATTAACTTAATCCTGAAACACAGTACACAGTCATACTTATACTCAAGTAAAATGTTATTTCCAAAACAATTTCACCATGTAATTGTACTCGACTGACAATAAAGATATCAGGTGCAACTTTCTCTGTCTCCATAAAAACTGCTTTACACGAGGAGCCGAGGACGAACGCTTCCCTTCTTCATCTTCCTGACATGAATCCTGAAACCGTGTATTATTGCTTTTTTAAATTCAGTTTAGTGCGTATATGTATGTTCTCCCTCTGTGACGTTAAATAAATAAAAGTGTGACTCAGGCTGAGTGATTTGTCAGACTGAGTCTCTCTCATGCTCAGTCACAGGGGTAATTACTGTCTCCCCCGTTCACTCGCCGGGTCTCAGAGTGTCTCTTACGCTCTCCGTCGTTTACTGAATCTCCTTCTCTCTCTCTCTCTCTCTATCTGCGTCTCTTTCTCTCTCTCTGTCTTCTGAGTTGTCTCCACACATGCACCGCAAACCGCAACATATCCTAACATTACCTCCCGCGGAGCTGTACGAGAGAACGCAAATACCTGAATCAATCATTCGCATCCCGGCTGGGGCCCTTCTGTGTGGCGTTTGCGTGTTCTCCCCGTGTCTGTGTGGGTTTTCTCCGGGTTCTCCGGTTTCCTCCCACAGTCCAAAGACGTGCAGGTGTTCGGTTCATTGATGACTCTAAATCACCCGTAGGTGTGAATGGTTGTCTGTCTCTGTACGTCTCTATGTGTCCTGTGATAGACTGGCGTCCTGTCCAGGGTGGACCCCGCCTCACGCCCGATGTCAGCTGGGATCGGCTCCAGCACCCCCCGCGACCCCGACCCCGGGATAAGCGGTTGAAGATGAATGAATGAATGAATGAAATCATTAAAGGGAGTTCACCCTGCAGCTCCTGATTCCAGGTCTGACTCACACAGGGCTCTGCAACCCACAGCTCTTGGGCCGCATGCTGCTCTTCAGCCCCTTATCAGCGGCTCCCTGTAGCTTTCCCAAAAAATTATATAAACAGCGTGTAAATAACGTGGTTTTTTTTGCACAGTGGACAAAGGAAAACATTTGATCTTGGAGTGAAATATTAGGTGAAACTAAAATATGCGTCACATCCTCGGTGTATGGCCCAGCGTGTTTACCTGCAGGTGCTAATGTGGAGTTGGTGACCGGCCCTGCTGCTGGATAAACCCCCCCAAAAAAACATTAGCGAAGGAAAATAGTGTTTCGTGGACACATTAATATCCTTTCACATGATGGTGGCTCACCTGTATGTTTGATATGTGGTGAGAAATTAGCGAACAACCACACTTGTAGGACAGGCAACAATGACAGGTAACCGTAATTTTATATACAACTTTATCAGCTGTGACATTGAATCTGTTTTGCGGCTCCAGACAAATTGTATCTGGTGGAAGAGGAGGCAAAATGGCTCTTTGGTAGTAAAGGTCGCAGACAACCGGACTAACCCATAAGCCATGTGTGTATTCATGTGTGTATTCACGGAGAGCGAGTGCACGTATTGATGACGTTTTGGGTCAATCTTAGATGATAGATCCCACCCACTACACAGCGAATTTCAGCCTCTCCCATCAGGCCGTAGGTACAAAATGGCCGCCTGCAGAACTAAAAGATACAGAGGGGGTTACTTATTGACTGCACAGCATCTTAATGTATTTATATATGTATTACTTATCCTGGTTTAGCTGCGAGAATCTGTTAGGATGACTTTTATTCTGTATTTGATCCCCTGAAATATACACATATATGTATATATCAGAGATTTAACCATGTCTCTATGTCTGGAGCACTGTTGCCACTGTTACGTCAATGTCTTCTTGTTTTTTGTCAATGTCATCAATGTCGAGGGCGACTGTTGCTCAGAGAAAGAGTCGGTCGTCCTCCATTCGAGAGATTGGCGGTTCGATCCCCACCTCCCCCGGTCCACATGTCGAAGTGTTCTTGGGCAAGACACTGAACCACAAATTGCTCCTCGTGCTGCTCATGGGTGTGTAAATGTGGTGTGAATGGTTAGATTAGATGGTCTGTAGATGTCCACTGCATCAGTGTGAATGTGACAAACACTGTGAAAGCACCTTGAGTAGTCAGAAGACTAGAAAGGCGCTTTATAAGCACAAGTCCGTTTACCATTAATGATGTGTGTGTGTGTTTGTGTGTAAGCCACTGCCACTACCTACTCTTTTTACCTGCAACCAAATCTACCAATAAAAGTGACCTCACCTCATAAAAAGACTCATATTCTGTGCATTAATGGGGAGAACGTCTCTCATCAAAGAGACGGCGACAGATCGACAGTAACAGAGAACAAGAGCACAGGATCTAACACACACACACACACACACACACACTTTTAGCTTCCTGCCCCTTTTTTAATACTCTTCACTCTTGCAGACAGTGAGGATCGAGTCCAGACATGTTTTAAGAACAAACCCTTGACTGTAACTTTGTTGATTTTCATATATTTGGACTCCGTCTGAAGGATTACACGCTCTCATTTTTAAAAGGACTCCTTCAGCCTCCGGCACACACAGTCTCTTTCAAAGCCTCCGTCTCTCTCTGTTCCTGGAGAGCCGACGTTTTGTTTCCTTTCACCAGGATATAAACGGTCAAACCTGTTTCATTGTTACACTGACAGTCAATAATTGATCATCTCTCCTGTTTTCCAGGACGCTGTTGAGGACGTCGTCGTGACTCGCAACGTCCTTGAAACCGCAAACGCAAATATGCATTTTGCAAACAATTCACACGACATCTATGAGCATTTCCTGCCAGATTTTATGTTTGTACCATTAGAAAGAAGAAACACAGAATGACTCACAGTTGAATCAATACTCCGGCTGATTTACTGAAGCACCATTGCATTACAGTAATGAGGTGCACATAATAAAACTGCTCTAGAGCATCACAGTCTGATGCTGCAGGCGGCTACAGGGGGTCCAAAACTATTGTTTCATTAATCCCTTTTGTCTTCAGTCCTTCCACCATCTGAAAGTTTAGATCTGTATGATTCATTTCTATTAAAAAAGATCAAATCTACCGTATTCTCCGCACTATAAGTTGCACCTAAAAACCTTAAAATGTCTCAAAAGCCGACAGTGCGCCTTATAATCCGGTGCTCCTTATATATGGACCAATATTGAGCCACAACAGGTCTCCAACTACGGTGAGCAGCCGCCGACTCTATTTTCCCCCGTAGAAGAAGTAACGCGCGGTGCATGTTGAGATATACGACTGTGTGAAGCGTGCCGTTTCATTTCCATGTGTGTGTTTGTGTAAAGAGCCCAAAATGGCTCCTGTTAAGAGACACGCTTACGACGCAGAGTTTACACTCAAGGCGATTAGTCACGCAGTAGAACACGGGAATAGAGCAGCAGCCAGAGAGTTGAACATGAACCAATCAATGGTGCCGAAGTGGAGGAAGCAACAAGACGACCTGCGCCAAGTAAAGAAGAGTAAACAGAGTTTAGAGGGAACAGAGCGAGACGGCTGCAGCTGGAGGACAAACTCCAACAGTGGGTTGTTGAATAGAGAGCAGCGAGTAGAAGAGTCCGTACCATCACTATTCAACTGAAGGCAACAGAGCTAGCACGCCAACTTAACATCAATGAGTTTAGAGGCGGTCCTTAACGTAACCCCAGCCTCGACTGTAGCGTCTGTTCTATGCGCCTTATAGTGTGGTGCGCCTTATAGTGCGGAAAATACGGTAATTGGCGCTAAGAGCCCGCTGACGTCGTGCTGCCGGATGCCCAGGCTGCGTCGCTGGGCTCCTCTGGAGAGAAGGGGGGGCATCGGGAGAACCAGGACCAGAATCATTTATTGACATTATTTCCTTGACTCTGCAGCAAGGCAAGTTTATTTGTATAGCACATTTCCGCAACAAGGTTATTCAAAGTGCTTTACGTGATATTAATCATAAATGCTTTATTTTTGGATAGTGCACATTAATGAACATCGATCTTTGAACGTCTCTGTAAACATGCAGGATTATAGCAAAGCATCCATAATGAAGAAATAAAGAAATAAAATACAAATACAACAGACAGCAGAACATTAAAAAGCATTGGATAGAAACGCATTTAAAGACATTTAAATATAATTCAATTTTATTTTATTTATGGCACCGAATCACAACAAAAGTTATCCCAAGACCAAACTCTGTGACTTATAATTCATTTAAAATCCATAAAAACAAGAATAGCAAAGTCGAGCAATCGTTCAATTATAAAACATTAAAAGTTTAGGAAAGAAAAACGTAGAAAATGACATTTATATTTACATAGACTTGCATTTTCCAAGCATAGCTTGATTTGGCATCGCAAGCCACCCATGACTGGATCCCATAATTTGCTGGCTTGCTTTTTTTCTATCGCTGGTGAGATGAACAGGTAGAACGTAGGGATAATGTCATGGGCATGAGAAACGGCATACCTTGTGGGTCCTGGGGTCATCTTCATGACGTTCTGTTCTGCATACGCTCATACGCGTATGACAGGCATGGTCCTCATACGCTGCTGAGGACCGTGTCATCTTGCCAAGTCTCTCTTCCAGCTTCGGGGTTTTCTTCTTCTTCTGAAGGTGATTCCTCATGCTCTGGGTTGTATTCCTCCCCATCTTCTTCTTCTGGTACATCCTCCACTTCCTCTTCTGAATCACAGTTGTCTCGCTCTAGAGCCTCTTCAGCGTTGTAACGCACACTCACGGCTTCAGCACAGACAGAGTTCGGGGCCCTGTCGTCTGCAGCACCTTTATAATCTCTGCAGTCTGCGATAACACCTGTGCGTTGTTTACGTCTGCTACTGTCTCGTTCACGTCTGCTACTCATTGATCTGAGACTGATCAAAGGCACAGCGGTCCGCGAGAAGACCACGTCATTTGTCTCGTTTACGTCTGCTACTGTCTTGTTACGTCTGCTACTGTCTCGTTCACGTCTGCTACTCACTGATCTGAGACTGATCAAAGGCACAGCCGTCCGTGAGAAGACCACATGATCTGTCTTGTTTACGTCTGCGACTGATTAAAACAACTCAAACATTGTAACATTCAGTGGTTTGTAAATAACTCTGTGACCTTGAGTTCAACTCTTTGTGCCTCACGGGTCATTTTGACCCCAGGACGACCTTTGTACCTTTTTTTGTACAGCGTACATGGAAATGTGAATAAAAGCAACATTTCACTTTTTCTACTGTTGTTTAACAGTTCAAGTTAAAAAAATATCATTTAGGGGATTTTTTGTTTTGGTTTTCAACACAGTGGCGAAGACAACAGGAGGGTTAAGGTGTCAGTGAAAATGCTGAGGACACACACACACACACACACACACACACGCGCACACACACACACAAGCACACACTCACGCATGCACACACACACACACGCACGCGCACTCACACACACGCACTTACACAGATACGCGCAAGCACGCACACAAGCACGCAAACACGCACTTACACACAAACCAGACACACACGCACGCACGCACTCACATGCACGCACAAACACACACAAGCACGCAAACACGCACACCCACACACGCACACACTCACACACACGCACACACTCACGAATGCACACCCACAAACACACACACACACACACACCTACACACACGCACACACTCACACATGCACACACACACGCACACACACGCACTCACACACGCACGCACACACACACACACATGCAAACACACCACACGCACACACACACACACACACACACACACACACACACACACAGTGGGTACAGTACGTTTGTATGCGTTGGCAAACTTTTGCTCGCTCCCTGAACCTGACGGAGTTTTTGAGCTCAGCTGCAGAGAAACTGTTTTTGTAATATCGACCCGACATATTAATTTTGTTTGCACTGTTTCTCATTAACACGGATTCAGACTTTATTCAAACGCTGCTGAATCGGTGCAGTGTCTCCTGTTAAAGAGGCGATTTAACGAGTTCTCATAAACGCTGGAGAGTGAACGGTAAATGTTGTTGTGGGATGTTAAAATATAGTTTTAATAAACAACAAATGACGAGTCTGTGTCCTGCACTGAAGCGTTGTGTGTGTGTAGGGTTGTTGAGCTGTGCAGGTTTCCTGGGGTCTGTGCTGAACCACACATGAATAACTTTTCTGTTTGATGGTTCGATATGCAGCCACGGGCAGCGGCTCGATGCCTGCAGGCGAACTTTACCGCTCAGCTCATGTGTCCTGAATCCTCAAAACCAATCACCTGAGCTCATCAGGAGGACAGTTGTTTGATGAAAGGCTCGACGCTGCAGTCACACCGCGGAGCGACGTTCCCCAGAAACAGCTGGAGGTCGCTGACGACTCACAGCACCGACCGTTAACACACTCGCTGTGTTCTCCCTCCTCTGTCTGCTTTCCTCTGGTGTTTTATCCAATAGAAGTTTTTCAAACGGGAAAATAAATCCCTGCGAGCTAACACACTCGTTAGCTTAGCTCGGTAGCTAACTGGACGATAAGTTCATTCATTCATTAATTCATCTTCAGCCTCTCGGGGGGGGGCAGTAGCTCAGTCGATAGGTGACTTGGCTGGGAACCGTAGGGTCTGCTGGTTCAAGTCCCTGTGTGGACCATGTATGGAGCATGGACTGGTGGCTGGAGAGGTGCCAGTTCATCTGGGCACTGCCCAACTGCTCGGGGCGCCGGTCACTGGCAGCCCCCTCGCTCTAACATCTCTCCTTAATTGCATGTATAGAGGTGTGTGTATTTCGGGCCTGTGTGTGTGTGTGTGTGTGTGTGTGTGTGTAACATGATTAATAATAAGAGTGAAAATTTCCCCGTTGATGGATAAATAAAGTAATTCTTCTTCTTCTTCTTCTTGTCCCTGTCGCTGATCCCATCTGACATCGGGCGTGAGGCGGGGTCCACCCTGGACAGGACGCCAGTCTATCACAGGACACATAGAGACAAACAGAGACAGACAACCATTCACACTAGTCTAGCTTAGTGGAAATAACGTTGTTGTTGTTTTTTTTTTTTATCCCTTCCCCTTCTCCTCCATCCGCGTTGCTCCTTGTCTTTTGCCAGGTAGCATCAGAGTTACTCCGGTTGTTCCACTGTCTAGGGCTTTTATTGTGAAAGGTTGGTAGAAGGTAGCGAAGGTCTAATGCTGCTGCTGACGATGTGGAAGGAATTGCCGTCATGGTTCAGACTACAAAGCCTCCGTCCACAGGCACAACTCAACTGCTTCCATTGAGAGACGTCATCCTCCTGAGAGATCGTACCCGGGGGTCGACAGAGAGCGAGGCTTACAGGGAACCAATCTCAACACTGGTGCTGTCGTTATTCTATAGCCATTACATTGTGCAATCAACATTTACGTCATAATAACAAGTTCAACAAGAAAAGTGATCTATTGCCACTTTAATGGGTGTGTTTGCCTTCATTATACTGTATGTGTGTGTGAGGCTTCAGTGTAAGCAGAGGTAATACCCCCAAGAACAAACACATTCCCTCTCACACACACACACACACACACACACACACACACACACACACACACACACACACACACTCTCTGTCACAGTTAGAAGATGAGTTAACAAACAGCAGGACCTGTTAACACTGAGCTGACACCACCAAAGTCCATAATGCGTCCCGAGCCACAGTGACGGCACTGATCCGCTCGGCTGTCGTCTCACCGTCACTAAACTCACCTGCGGCTCCACGAGGAGCAGCAGATGGAGGTGAAGCCCGAGGGAACTGATCAAAGAGCGACCGAAAGATCAGCTGTGTTTGTCCAAACTCACAGAACACATTCAGTGTGTGGACACAGATGACTCAGAGGAGGAATCCCGTTTTCCTCCGCGTCCAAGTCGCAGAATGAATCATCACAAAGGATTTTGATGATTTCCATCGCTGCGTTATTTCACCTTGTCTTGCACCTTATTCGTAACATAAGTCTGGTTATTTCTTTTTGGCTCCAACAGATGTCAGATTTGAGTTTTGTCACATGTGGCATGGATGAATCCAATCAGCATACCAGAATAAACTGCGTCACAGCGGTCTTGAACAGGTGTCACTGTGTGTGGTGAATATTTACCAAAACATATTCAGGCATAAACAGACCAAACATGAGCGCTGCAGCATGGTCTGGCTGGCTCTTTATGTCATTTTAGGTCCCTTTCACTAACAAGACCACACCACTCTACGATATTGGAGAAGTTTAATTGGAATAGCCGGGGAATGCAAGAAGGTGGGGTGAGGGTGCGTTTAGGTGGGATAGGGGGGGCGGGGGGGGGGGTGATGAGGGTCGATCGCCAGGGATGAAGGACGTGGGACGCTCATCGGGGTTAGGCCTTTGTAATAAGACAGCAGCTCACTAGTCCACACTACAAGAGGCTTCTGGACATGAACCCGGGGGGGTTTGATGAAGCAGCACACATCAAAGCCTAACCCCACTCTGAGCCACACTCCCGGGGCAGGTGTGACATCATACACTCCTGAACATCGATCGTCGGGGATGAAGGCCCGGGGTCGATCGTTAGGGATGAAGAACGTGGGTCGATGGTCGGGGATGAAGGACGTGGGTCGATCGTCAGGGATGAAGGACTTGGGTCGATCGTCGGGGATGAAGGCCGGGGGTCAAACGTCGGGGATGAAGAACGTGGGTCGAACGTCGGGGATGAAGAACGTGGGTCGAACGTCGGGGATGAAGGACGTGGGTCAATCGCCGAGGATGAAGGACGTAGTTCGATCGTCGGGGATGAAGAACTTGGGTCGATCGTCGGGGATGGAGGACGTGGGTCGAACGTCGGGGATAAAGGACGTAGGTCGATCGCCGAGGATGAAGGACGTAGTTCGATCGTCGGGGATGAAGAACTTGGGTCGATCGTCTGGGATGAATGACGTGGGTCTATCGTCGGGGATGAAGGTCGTGGGTCGATCGTCGGGGATGAAGGCCGGGGGTCGATCGTCGGGGATGAAGGACGTGGATCGATCGTCGGGGATGAAGGCCGGGAGGTCGATCGTCCGGGATGAAGGACGTGGGTCGATCGTAGGGGATGAAGGACGTGGGTCGATGGCCGGGGATGAAGGACGTGGGTCGATGGCCGGGGATGAAGGACGTGCGTCGATCATCGGGGATGAAGAACGTGGGTCAACCGTCGAGGATGAAGGCTGGGAGTCGACCGTCTTTGCAGTCATCTTGCGTCCCTCTGTGGGGGTTTTGCGTCCACTTTTCGTTGTTTTGCACCTTTTTTGTTGTGTTTTTGCATTTCTTTGTGGTCATATTGAGTCATTTATGTTTTTTTGGTTCTTTAAGTGTCTATTTTAAGTTATTTTGCATCTCTTTGCAATACGTTTGGGTCAGTTTGTGGTCGTTTTGCATCTACTGTTTGTCATTGTACCTGTCTTTGCAGTCATTTTGCACCCCTCTGTGGGGCTTTGCATCCACGTTTAGTTGTTTTGCACCTTTTTGTGGTGTTTTTGCATTTCTCTGTGGTCATTTTGAGTCAATTGTAGATGGTCTGTGTATATAACTTTAGGTCTCTTTGTCTCGTTTTGGCACGTGAGCTTCATCGAGCAGTGCTCAGGATTTAAACCTGCACTGCACATCCGGTGAGCAAGATTGGAACATGGTGTAAATGTAAAATGGGTGGTTTTCTTTGACTTTATCTGATTAGGTGAGTAAAAATTGTCACGATCAGCTTATTTTGTGAGAAAATCGTGCGTCTTCTATCTACTTGCTGAAGACCTCGTCCCCGTAACACCCGGGGTGTTTCGTGGTAAAGTACATACGTGTCCACTGTGCTGGATGTATCAGTATAATTATCCTCACCATTAACATGACACGGTACTTCCAACATCATGTTTCACATCAGTAATCAGTTCTCTTTTACTTTGTGAGAGAATTTAATTAAAGCAGAAATGAAAAGAAGCCGTGCGATGGAGCGATGGGACACTTGTACTCGATATTGTTTCTTTCTGCTCGAGAGAGAAATTGGGACGCAGGTTCACTCGTGTTCCTGTTCCTCCTTTATACCACATCATGTTTCATAATTATATTTGTGCCTGAGTGGTTTTATTCTATGTTTTAATTAGGCCGGCATGTTGATGGGCTGTCTGAATGAGCTTTGTTAACAACGAGGAACCAAATGAGAAACAAAAAGAAGCAGCAAATCCGAGTGTGAAGCTGCGCAGCAACCGCCCTGACAACCGCCCTGACAACCGCCCTGACAACCGCCTACCTTCAACAGTGTTTCCTTAAAAAGCAAAGTGTTTTTAAAAAGCTCTTAGGCCGCACATGAAGGACATCTCCGTGCAGCGGCAAGAGAAAGCGCCGTTAGGAAGGAGGGATAAAGAGAATCACAGTGCAGCGTGGTGCATTTCAGACGGCGGCCCTCGGTGACCAGCAGCTGCGGCAGGAGACGGTGAAAAAGACAGTGAAGTTCAGCTGTTGGAGCTTTGGACACTGGAGAGACACCAGGAGTTAATGTTATCAGGTTAAATCACATGAATCTCAGACGCATGTTAATAACCTGACTCCTCCAGATGGATGTCTTTTCACCGTATCCGTCTGGAAACTTAGCAGCCAGTCGTTTTACCGTTTTGTTTTAATGCATGATTAATAATGTGAGGGGGGAGGGGGGGGGGGGTACGCAGACACGGGGAGAACATGCAAACTCCACACAGAAGGGCCCCAGCCGGGATTTGAACCAGGAAACCTCTCGCTGTGAGGCGACAGTGCTAACCAACACACAACCACCAAAGTTTTTCCCCCATTTATGACATCAGCACTTCATATTTACCTCTTAATTCGTTCACATCTCCTAATTTTCTCTACACAACTAAGGGAAAACGTTATTTTTCAGCTGCTCGTTTTTTTCTCCCTCCATCCCAGAATAGTAAAATGTTTGTTTGGAGCGAATCCAACGTTAAATTTAATTATTCTCTAAGTTTTACCGCTCTATAATGTGGGTTTTGATTTGACTTGAAGTTAAAAAGTGACACAAAAGTCGCCCTGAATTATTCACTAATTCATTGAACTGTTATTTTACAGTATCATTCATTCATTCATTCATCTTCAGCCTCTTGTCCCTGTCGGGGTCGCGGGGGGGCTGGAGCCGATCTCAGCTGACATCGGGCGTGAGGCGGGGTCCACCCTGGACAGGACGCCAGTCTATCACAGGACACATAGAGACGAACAGAGACAGACAACCATTCACACCTACGGGTGATTTAGAGTCATCAATGAACCGAACACCTGCACGTCTTTGGACTGTGGGAGGAAACCGGAGAACCCGGAGAAAACCCACGCAGACACGGGGAGAACATGCAAACTCCACACAGAAGGGCCCCAGCCCGGGATTCAAACCAGGAACCCTCTCGCTGTGAGGCGACAGTGCTAACCACTATACCACCGTGTAGCCTTATTTTACAGTATCACCAACAAAATCCTTTTAAATGTAAGTAAATTAATACACCACCACCGCGGACTCCGTGTTCATCGGGACATAAATGAGAGTGTGAAGTGGGAGTGAAGTGGTTGAAGCTGCGGGGAATCGCCTCCTCATCTTAATCAACATCCGAAACGTTTTTCAACGAGGCAGAAAATGAGACGTCGAGTGAGATTCTTTAAATCATTAAAAAAAAAAGCACCAGAGCTCTTTCTAGCTTTCCAGGAGAGAAACGAAGGGATCGAACCGCAGTGTTGCCCCCTGACCGAAGGATTTTCAAAATAAAAGCTCACTGGCCATATCCTGACACACACACACACACAGACACACACAGTTGTGTAAGGCTATGATGCAGAAATCCTGGATTCTCTTATGTAATAACTATATAAAGATGCTGTGCACATTTTTGTGTTTTGAAGGAGCAGCCACCCTCACTTCCCCGCAGGACCAATAATAGCTCAGCGCTGATGCACATGTGTCATCCTCACAGCGTGCAGCCTGCTCACTCTCAGGGCGCACTCCCACTGTGCGTCCGTCCCGCGCCCCGTGCTTTAGGGTCCTTGTCCCCCCTCCAGGCCCGTTTGTACTCACACTACCTGGGCCTCGGAGAATGCTTCTTGCTGCCTATACGTCATCACGCCGTAACACGTCACACGCATTGATGACGTCATGGCGATGCGTGGCTTTGTTTCCAGATCTTTCCGTAGACCTCTGAGTTTTTGTGCGTCTTGTCGACTGTTTTTGAATCTTTTCATCGACCAAATCTGCAGTAAACACTCCACCTCCGCATCACACCAACGTGAACCTTTCACCGCCATTGTTTGAAATGTCCGCGCATGGTCCCTCCTTCTTTTTTCTACGTCCCAACAGGCGCACAGGAAATGACCTCAGAGCCGCCATAGGCCTCGTGCTCGTACACTTGCGCACACTCGTGCTCGTACACGTGCAAACGTGCTTTACTAAAGCCCACCTCTCCCAAACGTGGACGGCAATCGTACCGCTCCTAGACGTGGTACAGTTGCACTCACTGGTCAAATGAACTAGGCTTTAGCTGTGGAACCTGTTTGGGCACGGTACGGATGGACAGTGTGAGTGCGCCCTCAGTGTACCTTCATTTAAATGAATACCTGCCGTATGTGGTGTGTCCGCACATTAGAACTCAGAGACTCAAACATGAAGGGACTCGTCCGTCAGGCTCTTTGAGCTTTGACATCTGTTTGACAAAGTCAGCGTCGTGCTGTGTTCAGGGTGAGCAGGAGGTAAGCCCTAGTCCCCTACATGCACACAGGTATTTTTGTGAACGCACTTTTCTCTGCGTATAGTCCACATGCAAACTGCGTTTCATGTCAAGAGTTGGTTCTACCAGTCCCTCCTCTCTCCCTTTTGTATGAGTTTGTCTCCCCCCTAGCCTGTAACGCTGATCACCTGTACAACTATAAAGACCCTGAGCTGACAGGCATGCAGAGCCGGACCGTTGTTATCTAACTGCGGATAATCGCTGGGTTTCATTCATTCTCTCTGGAACATGAACGTTGGACCGTCTCCATGACATTTGTTCGCCAACAGTCGTGGATAGATCTCACTCCAGTGCAGTGACGACGACTCAGCAGAACAACAGTTTCTTAACAAACACGCTGCAGCAAAAGAAGCCAGTAATCAGTTTAGGATAAATGAGATTATTATGGATTATTTTGAAATCCATTCGTTGGCTTCTTTTCTTTTTAATACACAATTTAATTACAACAACTGAGCTCTGAAGATCCTGACGATGATTCAATGGGAAAGCTCACAAATCCAACTTAACGAGATCTTCTTCTTCCAAAAGATGTAACTTTTTATTACTAAACACTCCTCATTGGTACCATGTGCACGCTGTTCCTGGGAAAGCACATTTTGTTACAGTGGTTTCATTTCAACCATCTGTGTCATTGATTAAAAACATATTTTCTCCAGTTTCTCATTAAAAAATGCACAACTTTGCTGATTCATGATCTCTCCATGAGACACTTTAATCGATGAAACCATCCATCACTGCTCTCAATCACACACAGAACTTATTTAAAGGGGCCGCGCTCTAATGGTATATTTCATTTCCACCTGATGAGCCTCTCAGACTCTCCGTCCTGAACAGTTTACATGCACTAACGCAGATATTCAAGCGTCAAGAAGCTTTATTTATCCCGAGGGAAACTGTTGCACAATAGTTTCCCTCGGGATAAATAAAGCTTCTTGACGACTCACAGCGAGAAGGTTCCTGGTTTGAATCCCGGCTGGGGCCCTTCTGTGTGGAGTTTGCATGTTGTCCCCGTGTCTGCGTGGGTTTTCTCCGGGTTCTCCGGTTTCCTCCCACAGTCCAAAGACGTGCAGGTGTTGGGTTCATTGATGACTCTAAATCACCCGTAGGTGTGAATGGTTGTCTGTCTCTGTTCGTCTCTATGTGTCCTGTGATAGACTGGCGTCCTGTCCAGGGTGGACCCCGCCTCACGCCCGATGTCAGCTGGGATCGGCTCCAGCCCCCCGCGACCCCGACAGGGACCTGATGGGCTGAAGATGAATGAATGAAAATCCAGCAAAAATAAAGCTAACATCAAAAAAATCAAGTGTGACAGAGTGCAACAGACATTGTGGTTAAACGCAGGTTTATACAATATACAACAATACGCAGCGTGCAGTTTAGCAGCAGATTAAATAAAATAAGTACAAACTAAATAAGTGCTGACAGTGTTAAAGTGTAGCAGCGTTTCTTACTGATTTCTTCTTCAGATGAAACTGAAGTGCTGATAACTTTCCTTCAGCAGAACCTTGAATGAAATCAAAGTCAGATGATACAACAATAGGCTCAACAAAAGGTTTTGTTATCGTTGCACAACACAGGAAAAAGCCTCCTACGTGCTACAAACACGGGAAATATATGAACAGATTAAATTAAGAACTGGACAGCGCTACAGGGGGGTCCATGCCTATGTTTCCACAGCCTTATGTTCCCACAGCCCTATGTTCCCACAGCCTTATGTTCCCACAGCCCTATGTTCCCACATCCTTATGTTCCCACCGCCTTATGTTCCTACAGCCCTATGTTCCCACAGCCCTATGTTCCCACCGCTTTATGTTCCTACAGCCTTATGTTCCCACAGCCCTATGTTCCCACCGCCTTATGTTCCTACAGCCCTATGTTCCCACAGCCCTATGTTCCCACAGCCCTATGTTCCCACAGCCCTATGTTCCCACAGCCTTATGTTCCCACAGCCCTATGTTCCCACAGCCTTATGTTCCCACAGCCCTATGTTCCCACAGCCCTATGTTCCCACAGCCTTATGTTCCCACAGCCCTATGTTCCCACAGCCCTATGTTCCCACAGCCTTATGTTCCCACAGCCTTATGTTCCTACAGCCCTATGTTCCCACAGCCCTATGTTCCCACAGCCCTATGTTCCCACAGCCCTATGTTCCCACATCCTTATGTTCCCACAGCCCTATGTTCCCACATCCTTATGTTCCCACCGCCTTATGTTCCCACAGCCCTATGTTCCCACATCCTTATGTTCCCACCGCCTTATGTTCCTACAGCCCTATGTTCCCACAGCCCTATGTTCCCACATCCTTATGTTCCCACCGCCTTATGTTCCCACAGCCCTATGTTCCCACATCCTTATGTTCCCACAGCCCTATGTTCCCACATCCTTATGTTCCCACCGCCTTATGTTCCCACAGCCCTATGTTCCCACCGCTTTATGTTCCTACAGCCTTATGTTCCCACAGCCCTATGTTCCCACAGCCATATGTTCCCACATCCTTATGTTCCCACAGCCCTATGTTCCCACAGCCTTATGTTCCCACAGCCCTATGTTCCCACATCCTTATGTTCCCACATCCTTATGTTCCCACAGCCCTATGTTCCCACATCCTTATGTTCCCACAGCCCTATGTTCCCACAGCCTTATGTTCCCACAGCCCTATGTTCCCACAGCCTTATGTTCCCACCGCCATATGTTCCTACAGCCCTATGTTCCCACCGCCTTATGTTCCTACAGCCCTATGTTCCCACAGCCCTATGTTCCCACCGCTTTATGTTCCTACAGCCTTATGTTCCCACAGCCCTATGTTCCCACCGCTTTATGTTCCTACAGCCTTATATTCCCACCGCCTTATGTTCCTACAGCCCTATGTTCCCACCGCCTTATGTTCCTACAGCCTTATGTTCCCACAGCCCTATGTTCCCACAGCCCTTTGTTCCTACAGCCTTATGTTCCCACAACATTATGTTCCCACCGCCTTATGTTCCTACAGCCCTATGTTCCCACAGCCCTATGTTCCCACCGCCTTATGTTCTCACAGCCTTATGTTCCCACAACATTACGTTCCCACAGCCTTATGTTCCCACAGCCTTATGTTCCCACAGCCCTATGTTCCCACAGCCCTATGTTCCCACATTTGAGATTTATCACACAGTGTGACGGATTGGGAATGCTTTTTAACCCTTACCCTAATACATAGGGTCTAATTTTGAAAATAAATCTTATAACGTGGGATCACAGAGCCTAATTTTGTGGGAACATAGGGGTGTGGGAACATAGGACTGTGGGAACATAGATGTGTGGGAACATAGATGTGTGGGAACATAGGGCTGTGGGAACATAGATGTGTGGGAACATAGGACTGTGGGAAGATAGGAATGACCCCCTACAGGGACCTGAGTGTCCACAGGCTGAGCAGGGTTGTTGTTGCCATGAGCGTGGTGCTTCCACATGTGGCCGTCTGACTCATACCTGCTGGCTGCATGAGTCAGGGGAGTCACGGGGGGGAAGGGGGGAGGGACACAGTGGGGAGCTCATTCTGCACAGAGCGAGGCCATTACCTTCCTTCAGCAGCGTGCACCAGCATTCAGGCCAGTTTCAACAGGAGCGGAGCTGAAATGGAGCTTTCTCATAAAGGAATGATTTAAGTTCCCGTGTCATCGGAGTCTATAATGAAAACGCCTTTGAATTTCTAGCACTGAGTCTTTATGCATTTCTTTAATGTGAATGAATTCAACATTAAAAATTTCAATATAGCAAATTAGGATGCAAAATACAATGTGTACAATTCAATGTCTGCTACTTGCGGAATCAGTGCATTAAAATCAATCTTTATTAACGTTATCTCGTACATGATTGCGTTGGAGAAGCACTTCCTGTCCAACATGTACTGTGACGGAGAAATGGGCCATCGCCCCGAGCAGTTGGGGGTTCGGTGATGCCATCATTTGCAAAAAGAACTTGAAGGTTTTCGATACATTTACAAGTGTGAAATTGCCGGGCGCCTCCCTAGGGAGGTGTTCCAGGCACGTCCAGCTGGGAGGAGGCCTCGGGGAAGACCCAGGACCAGGTGCAGAGATTAGATCTCCACACTGGCCTGGGAACGCCTCAGGATCCCCCAGTTAGAGCTGGTTAATGTGGCCCGGGAAAGGGAAGTTTGGGGTCCCCTGCTAAAGCTGCTGCCCCCGAGACCCGACCCCGGATAAGAGGCTGAAGATGAGATGATAACAATAATTCAGATCATGGTCGGGTTTAAAGGATTTGATATAAACCTGCCTGCTCAGTGGGGAGCAGACTCGGTTTTTGTAGCTTTGTATTTAAAAAAACATGCGTACGGCCCTGTGTGTGTGTGTGTGTGTGTGTGTGTGTGACATGCTGCAGAGCGCATCCTCCACATCATGTTCAGAGCTTTTTCTCTGTTCATACCACGTCGTTGGCAGGAGTGTGCGAACGCCAGAGGGGAGGCAGTTAGTCCAGAACGTTTGTAGTGAATAAAGGTCATTTTGTTTTCTGTTTGTGATGCACGAGGGTTCAAACTGTGTTTCATCATCTCTGGGAAACCCCAGACCATGTGGAAGATGTAGGTAAAACACTTTTTATTCATCGTTTCTTGTCAGACAGAGAAAGAAACGACAGGAAGCTTTAAGACTTTGATGCTTGTGGAGAAAACTGAACCGTAAATGTGCTCTGAACCTCCGTCTGCCGTCTCTCCGTTTACCTCTCTCTGCATCTTCCTCCTCGTCTTCGTCCTCGTTCTCCTCCTCCTTCGCCACGTCTCCTGACCTCGGACCTGTCTCTCTCTCTCCATCTTTCCTCTCTCTATCCTCTAAGTCGACACCTCTCTGCCTCCGCTTTGATCTGGGTCCTCAGCTGCTTCCACCTTCCCTCCGCACGCTGTCTTTGCTCTCTAAGCCCTTCAGGCACTTTGTTTCCCTCCGCAGTAGGTGAGGCAGATTAAGCAGAATTAGTTCCTGGCAGACTTGCAGAACCTCGACTGAATCATCTTTCCTTTCCTTTACTGCTGTCACACTCCTCTGCTTCTCTCCCTTTATTCCCTCAGTTTGTACTACAGAAGGCACTGCGTCTTGAGTCGGCTGCAGAATAAAGAATATTCACTTTGATCGGGAGTTCCCACGTTTAAATGAACGCGATCGAATGCGATATCGACATCTAAGCTTCTCCACTCATAGAAACTCCTGCTGCATATTAAATCAAACGCTTCCTGAACTAACAGACAGCCACGGATGGGGGGGGGGGGGGGGGGGGGGTGATCCAGATGTCTTGGTGTCACTTCCTCTGGTGCTGTCGTGCACATGTGCATGCACCCTGCATTTGGACAAAACCAAAATGGTAATGCACCTGTACTTATAAAGCGCCTTTCTAGTCTTCTGACTACTCAAGGCGCTTTCACCCTTGTCACATTCACACTGATGGCAGTGGACACCTACACACCATCTAATCTAATGTTTCACACCACTTTCACACACCCACGCGCAGCACGAGGAGCAATTCAGGGTTCAGTGTCTTGCCCAAGGACACTTCGACATGTGGAGCGGTTCAGGTGGGGATCGAACAGCCAATCTCTCGAATGGAGGACGACCCACTCTCTCACTGAGTCACAGTCTCCCCAAGTGAAACATCTGGAGCAGGAGGACAAGAGCTCGTCCCCCTTTGACTATAATTGTGTTCATATTTTGGCCATAATGCTTGCAGCCCCAGTGTCCAGTCATTATTGTCAGTCTACTGTTATGATTAAGGTTCATTTATGAGTTCATGTCATATCAAAGTTATTGTAGTTGCGAGTTTCCGACTTTAACATTCGTAAACGTCCAATTCTTCTGAGAGCGCTGATGAATTTGTCTTGGGCTGAATGATACAGAAGCGTCTGATTACCAAACACACAGACGTCTGACATCAGCCAAAATCTGACATTTAATGTAAATATACCGTTACCACCAAATACCACGTGGCAAATGCAGCAGACTTTCAACTGTAACCCCGTCTGCGGTGATATTAGACGCTCAGAGCAGGTGCTCCAGGATTAAGAGCGCTAAACTCCCCGTTAGGAGGCAGGTCTGGGTGTTGGACGGGTCAAAGAAGCATCGAACTTTGACCCAGGAGACTGCCGTTTATGTCCTGTTCATGTCCCGTGTGCCCCTGTAGTTATAATACAACCGCACTTATTTCAACCCCACCCAAGATCTCTTCCTAACCCTAACCAAGTGGTTTTCCCCACGCCAGCCTGGGAACGCCTCGGGATCCCCCAGGTAGAGCTGGTTAATGTGGCCCAGAAAAGGGAAGTTTGGGGTCCCTGCTGGAGCTGCTGCTCCTGCAACCGACCCCGGATAAGAGGCTGAAGATGAGACAGGTCTCTGGCGTGTTCATTTCATTCCTTCTCTGCGTAAAGAGCGGATTTAACCCTCGCTGCGAGCGTTTGCTTCCATGCTCCCACACAGATTTGAACCGGTACATTGTTGGTTTCTGTAAATAATCTGAATATACTGAAGCTCCGCAGAGTCCACTGGAGTCACGTGTTGTGATGTCACCGTGGCTGGCAGCAGGTCCCGCCCTCAGACCAGAAGATGCGAGAGTGATGAGTGTACGTTTCATTAAAGTATGGAAGTATTCCACATTTCCAAATTTCAATCCACAAGCTTGTGTTTATGTGGAAAAAAATGGTTTTGCATTTAGAAAAGGGAAGTCAGGTCATAAAATATACTCTTAGTGTGTGTGTGTGTGTGTGTGTGTGTGTGTGTGTGTGTGTGTGTGTGTGTGTGTGTGTGTGTGTGTGTGTGTGTGTGTGTGTGCATGCGTGGTGTTTTTGTGATTCACCGCCTCTCTCTTGTCCTGGATATTGACTGCTCATCTTGTCGCCTGGCTCCCCCTCCCAAATATCAACTGTCAATCAAACTCTGTATTAGACAGTGCCCTTCAGGTGGCTCAGTGGGAGTTTGTGTGTGTGTGTGTGTGTGTGTGTAAACATGTGATGGTCATTAACCTCGTTCCTTTCTAAAGAAGACGAGTGCAGACTCAGACAGAGCTGTTTAATGATCCTGCAGGACACACACAGAGAGACGAGGTCGGCACGTCCGCGCACCGCCTTAAAATACTCAACAAGCCCCATGAAGCCGCATGTGGCCCCAGCGAAATGTCAGAAGGGTCATGTCGTCTACGGTGTGCGTAATAGGGCTTCAAAAAGCAGCACAGAAATCCTAAATTAGCAACTTCAGGGTAGGTCGATCTCCCCAGAATTTGAGGAGGTTCCACTGTGACAAGCATTGCAGTGCACTTCACCCAATTGGAGGTCCGAAACGTCGGACTTCCCATTGCACTGGAACGCAGCATTTCACCCTCACCACATGTATCGGGGGAGGAGGAAGCGTCAGAGGTCAGGCAGGGTGAAGAGGGTGGGACTTTTGAGGGAAGTGCTGTGAGACACAAGAAAAGCTTTAAGTGTTTTATGTTTGTGTGTCTGAAACTGTCTGACTCTAAGGGCGCACTCACACTGTCCTTCCGCACCGCGCCCCGGGCTTTAGGGTACTTGTCCCCCCCTCCCTCTCCCCCCCGCGCCCCAGGCCCGTTTGTACTCACACTACCTGGGCCTCGGAGAATGCTTCTTGCTGCCTATACGTCATCACACCGTAACACGTCACATGCATTGATGACGTCATGGCGATGCGTGGCTTTGTTTCCAGATCTTTCCGTAGACCTCTGAGTTTTTGTGCGTCTTGTCGACTGTTTTTGAATCTTTTCATCGACCAAATCTGCAGTAAACACTCCACCTCCGCATCACACCAACGCGAACCTTTCACCGCCGTTGTTGTTGTTGTTAAATGTCCGCGCATGGTCCCTCCTTCTTTTTTCTATGTCCCAACAGGCGCACAGGAAATGACCTCAGCACCGCCGTAGGCCTCGTGCTCGTGCTCGTACATGTGCAAACGTGCTTTACAAAAGCCCACCTCTCTCAAACGGGCCGTGGACGGCAAGCTGTCCGCAGTTATGCGCGGAGCGGTTGCACTCACACTGGTCAAACGCACTAAGCTTGACCCGAAAAACCTGTTTTGGCCCGGTGCGGAAGGACAGAGTGAGTGCGCCTTCGATGAGTCTTTTTCATGGTTAAATGAAAAAAATATATAGAGGACGCCAGCCGGGCTCCTCACAGGGTCCCAGGAGAGGAGAGGCCACTTAGCCACTGGTACGGTTCAGAATGAAGATAAATGAATCGCCCTGTAAGGCTGATTCTTGTTTTGTGCCTGTGTGCTGCTTATTTGTACCTGTGTGCAATATGTCTGTTTCTTTTTGTGATGTTAGCTGCCTGCTCTGGGACCTTGTTCCCAAAACTATTTATCTCACCACAAAGAGGACTCTAACTGAGAGCGTCCTCTAAAAGAAACCCCTTCACAAAGCAACTTTCACTCAGGAACTGGGGGAAGTCTTAAAGAGGGACTGCAAACTTAAACCCCCAAAGCAATTTCAGTCCAAAGCAACTGGACAGGGTCGTTTGTCAGGAAGACGTTTCACCTCTCATCCAAGAGGCTTCATCAGTTCATGTACGCATCTGACCAGGCTGAGACTGGACCAGGACCAGGACCAGGCTGGGACTGGTCCAACTATCTGGTGTGGAGATCCAGGTATTAAGAGCGCACTCCCACTGTGCCTCCGTCCCGTGCCCAAGCACGTTTCACGGCTAAAGTCTAGTTCGTTTGACCAGTGTGAGTTGCATCATTTTGCATTTTTTTTTTGTGGTGGTTTTGCGTAATTTTTTAAGTCCTTTGGCATCTTTCTATGGTGATTTTGCATCTTTTTTTAGTGATTTTGCATCGTTTTGTGGTGGTTTTGCACCTATTTTGAGTCATTTTGCATCTTTTTATGGTGATTTTGCATCTTTTTTTAGTCATTTTGCATCGTTTTGTGGTGGTTTTGCACCTATTTTGAGTCATTTTGCATCTTTTTATGGTGATTTTGCATATTTTTTTAGTCATTTTGCATCGTTTTGTGGTGGTTTTGCACCTATTTTGAGTCATTTTGCATCTTTTTATGGTGATTTTGCATCTTTTTTTAGTCATTTTGCATCGTTTTGTGGTGGTTTTGCACCTATTTTGAGTCATTTTGCATCATTTTGTGGTGATTTTGCATCTAATCTTAGTCATTTTGCATCTTTTTGTGGTGGTTTTGCATCTATTTTTAGTCATTCTGCATCCTTTTGTGGTGGCTTTGCATCTATTTTTAGTCATTTTGCATCTTTTTGTGGTGGTTTTGCATCTATTTTTAGTCATTTTGCATCTTTTTGAGGTGGTTTTGCATCTATTTTTAGTCATTTTGCATTTTTTTGTGGTGGTTTTGCATCTATTTTTACTCATTTTGCTTCTTTTTGTGGTGGTTTTGGCGACGTAGTGTAAGACTTCACACTGAAAACGTAACCGTCAAACTCACCTACCAGCTTCACAGCGTTAAAAAGATATTTCATAAGATTTCATATGAACCTGTTGATGACAATAAAACAATGGTTCTACAGTTATTTAGTGTTAGGGGTATATTGACTCTAATAGTTGTTATCTAATATGGGTTGTATTGTATTTTTCATATTCTCTAATATTTGTTTATGAGGCTCAACATGCAGCTTCACAGAAGAAGAGGCCACATCTGGATCATCCCCCGACCACCAGACTGTTATTTAAAGCACCCTGACCGCTCTAAATGTAAAAAGCAAACAGCTGTTTCTGCTTTTATTATGACTTCTCAACAGCTGGTCGGTCAGTTTGCTTCAAGAGAGACGGAGTGGAAAGCTGCTCTTCTTCCTCACTGTCAGCGGAGCGTTTTGACCTCAGATGGCGTCTGCTGTGTGTATCTGCGCTGTTATTCTGATGAATGTGGGGAGAACAATGACTAAACATTTCATGAAAGCAGTCTAAATAATTCTGCCAGTGTGACCCGGAGCAGGATTTAAAAAACACACAATGCTGCAGAACAAAACTCATAGTGTTAAGCTTGATTAATGCAACACCTGCAAACTGACACGACTATAAAACACATGGAAAGGTGGACACACACACACACACACACTCAGGTGAAGGACCATCCATCGACTCGAAGCGCGAAACACCGCAGGTTTCGTCTGCACGGCGAGATAAGAGCCTCCCAGATTGCTCTAAGTTCTTTTCAAGAGGTCCTACAGGCCCCAGGGCCGTCTTCTCCGCTGCCTATCACATTTCTGGGACACCAACACAAACACTTGTACGCTTTAAGTGCTTATATAACGTTAGAAAAATACTCTTGCCTGCCACTTAGTGCCTCTGAACAGCTCACACATCTGCGGTTTTCTGGACGGAAAGAAGCGAAGCTCTTCTCCGGATTCTCAATTATGAGAAATAATGGAAAGGGTTTGACGTCACGCTGGAGCACGTGTGGGTTTAAGGCCAAGCACACTTTTTAAAATTCTTCCATTACAGTTGAATATCCGGTATAAGGCGGGTCTTCCTCGCCAAACGCCCCCTAGCAGCCGTTTGTTTCCCCTGTGGGAGAGCAAGGCTGAGAGAAGCCTGGCTGCTGATTGGATGAAGCTCTCAGCGGGATGTGACGCGTGGTCGAACAGACACCACAACAACACGGTGAAGCAGAGTCGACACTTTTATCCAGTGGTGAAGAAGAACGCAGTGTAGATGATCTGTGCACAGGCTTGTTAAAGAAGAAGAAGAAGAAGAAGAATTACTTTATTAGTCCCGCAAGGGGAAATTCAATTTTTTCACTCTATTATTATTCATGTTACACACACACACACACACACACACACACACACACACACACACACACACACACACACACACACACACACACAATTAATGGAGAGATGTCAGAGCAAGGGGGCTGCCAATGGATCAGCGCCCCGAGCAGTTGGGGGTTCAGTGCCTTGCTCAACAGCTCGGCAGTGCCCAGGAGATGAACTGGCACCTCTCCAGCCACCAGTCCATGCTCAATTCATGCTCTACACAGGGACTCGAACCGGCAACGCTCCAGTACCCAGCCGAGTTACCTATGGACTGAGCTAGCTAGCTGTTTGCACGTGTACGAGCTCGACGCCTACGGCGGTTCTCACATCATTTCCTGTGCGCCTGTTGGGACGTAGAAAAAAGAAGGAGGGACCATGAGTTGACATTTAACAACAACAACAATGGCGGTGAAAGGTTCACGTTGGTGTGATGCGGAGGTGGAGTGTTTACTGCAGATTTGGTCGATGAAAAGATTCAAAAACAGTCGACAAGACGCACAAAAACTCTGAGGTCTACGGAAAGATCTGGAAACAAAGCCACACATCGCCATGACGTCATCAATGCGTGTGACGTGTTACGGCGTGATGACGTATAGGCAGCAAGAAGCATTCTCCGAGGCCCAGGTAGTGTGAGTACAAACGGGCCTGGAGGGGGGGACAAGGACCCTAAAGCACGGGGCACGGGACGGAGGCACAGTGGGAGTGCGCCCTTAGACTGCTGGGGATGTGATTAGTGGAATTGGTAACAGCTTGTCCGGAAAGCCACGCCTCTCGTCTCCGACAGACAAACACAGGAACAAAAGGTAAAAGGAAAGGGCTGCCAGGACGGGATCCTGACACCTTCAGAGGCGCTGGTGGTCAAAGCTGAACTAACCGGCTGCTTGTTTCATATTTGTGTCCGGACGTGAGACTGATATTGATCTTCTCATCCGATTCACTGCAAGTGTACGTCAAACTATTCTTCTGAAGACAGGTGTTGGTTCAGCTGTTCTTCACCGGGTCATCCTCCGCCTCCTCCTCCTCCTTCTTCTTCTTCACTCCTCACCTTCCTCTCCTCATTCTCTCAATTACCTTCAAACACTGACACAACCTGCTCCTGTGTTGCAGCTGCATCATTGTAATTGGACTAAATATATTTGCAGCAGCAGCAGCAGCAGCAGCAGGACCGCTGGGAGAAGGAAGTGCCTCCTTCACGCGGAGGCCGAGGTCACTGAGATATCAACGCACACATGATCCTTAATGTTCCTGCTAGTTAATGTAATGTATGTGATCAGGCTGCAGCAGATGAACGCGGCCGTATCATCTGATCTCTTCCACTTAAAATGACAGGGAGCTTAATGAGGTATGCGTTGTATTTTAACACAAGCGCGGCACACACACTTTAATATTTATGGGTTTGATAAATACATTTATACAAAGGTGGTGCCAGAACGTGTTGGTGCTGGAGGCTTTGGGGGTTTCACTGAAGGTCTGTTGGTACTGAGTCAGTAGAGACGCCCTTCTGAAATGATTGTGATCCTGTTTGTGTAATAGAAAGAAAGAGTAAGACCTGTTGTTTGTTTGTGTGTAAAACCTCACTGGACTTTGGGGTGAGAAGTCTTTCTAATGATGTATTTTCACACACTTATATTCATCTGTTTTACCACAAACTGTGGCTTTGTTGACCTGCAAACCTCTTCTTATGACTGTGTCATGTGGATTCATTCACACAGGATCAAAACAATCATTCGTCTCGCTGCCATTCTGTCAGACACAGGCGGGAAAGAGGACTCAGATGCGGAGGTTCGCAGATCAACTCTGAATTTATTAACTTGACGACAGGAAAGTGACGCAGAGCAAAAGCCACAAACAAAAAAATCACTCCGCACAGGAGGAACAAAACAAAGGTCGCCAGCAATGACACAAAGTACAAAATAAAGACGCTGCGTCCAGGAGTAATAACCAAAAACAAAGTGAACAAAATAGTTAATTAAATAAAGACGCTCTAACCAGGAGGAAAAACCAGGAATACAAACACCTGAACACGGAAAACAAAGAACTCGAAGGCACGAACAAGACTGTGGGAAAACGCTGGATACATTCGACACAAGGTACGAAATAATCTGGCCACCGGACACGGGAGAAGACACAGACTTTATACGCATGAGGTAAGGGAACCAAAACAATCGGGAATCAGGGGAGGACGTCAGACCGGTGACACAAGAGTAGGAGCAAGGGACCTCAAACGAGAGGAGAGTTACCTTTCAAAATAAAACAGGAAATTCACAAGACAAATAAACCCAAAGACAGGACAGACCTCACCGCGGCGTGACACATTCGTAGAAGGGGACTGACTTCTCTATAGACAGCAGCCGAAGTGTGCCCTTAGTATACTACCGTGTCATAATTCAATGTGCATCAAACTGAACTATTGTGAGGCTCATATACTGTATGTGTCAGGACACTGGCTCTGGTATGTCGTGCAGGTGGTGACGTCTTTAGGTGTAAAAAATGGGGCAGCAGCAAAAACTTCCACAAATTTGTTTTAACAATTACATCAGCAGTTATTCACTCTGTGTTAAATCTGCTTCTTTTCATCAGACGTTTGGATCATAACCACATCTCACGACCGGTCGGCTGGTTTTTCCGTAAAAGGCAGACGGTCAAATTCAAATGGAGGATGAACACTGACTATTTTATGGATATTTTACATCATATTCAATGCAGAACAGTAACTACGGGTCCAGCTGTGGAAGTGTCCTTGGGCAAGGAGCAGGTGGCACTTTGCAAGGTCTCTGCCACCAGTGTGTGTGTGTGTGTGTGTGTGTGTGTGTGTGTGTGTGTGTGTAACATCCTAAAACCGACCTGGAAATGCCTCAGCTCCTTTATCTGCAGATGAAACCCTCCTCCTTCTTATCTCCTCATCTCCTGATGTGAATTTTAGCAACAAATAGAAAAATAAAACACATCAGACCAAGTGTGCAAATACCTTCACTAACAACTATGAGCAAATGATGACCACAGAGGTGCGTTCAGCCCTGACAAAACGTAGACAAACATTTATTTAAACTGAAATGGTGGTGCCTTGAACACTTTGTTTCCCTTTAGAGAGACGTTCAAAAGAACGTCCAGGGGTTAGTATTTATGTGTTAACACCGATCAGACGTTGTGCACACATGTTGGATAAAAGTGGCAATAAAGGTTTGGTGAGCAGCCTGCAGTCCGCTGCTGTCACAGCCGCGTACGAGTGCTTTGTGGCAGGAAGTGAAACTTGGGTACAATTAGACAAGAACAGCTCTCAAATGTGACTCGCTTCCTTTTGTTCACACCAAAGAGCCATGCAAAAGAACCGCTTTGTTAAGGTCATCAGGCCTGACCCCTCAGCTGGTTTTCTTCCACAGAACCAACTGAGAAGACGTCATTTGAAACTGTTTGGAAAAAAGGTGGACACACAGAAATACCTGCCACCCCTGCCTCTACCAAACTCTCCCCAAAGTCAGTCAGGAGAAGAGAGGAAACATGTGTCGCTCTCTTCTCTCAATGAAGGAAAACCATCGCAGCATCTGTGCTAACCTCAATTTTATTTACGGTGCCAAATCATAACGAAAGTTATCGCAAGACACTTTAAATATGGAGTAGGTAAAGACCACACTATGACTTTGTAGTGGAAACTTTTCTAGACTGGTCAGGATTACTGTTTCCGCGGACAGACAGACAGAGAGACAGGAAGCACCATGCAGGACCACGGCAGCAGGCACCACCATGATCAGCAGAGACCTGCGAGACGACCAAGCACAAACAACTCCGGGAAGAAGTTGAGTTAGTAACATGCACTGATGAGACATGAATGATACAGGCGGACTTGCTATAGCAGCAGAATGAAGTAAGCCTAACAGGACCGTCTTAGGAGACGCCATTGTTTCGCCTTTACCCCCAGTGGCTCCTCACGGCGCGCTGATTGGCCGGATGAGATGACGCCAACCTTCACCGGGACGTTTCCCCCCGAGAGGGAATTTAAATAAGTTCCAGGCGCCCGGAGCTACGGAGGAAACTCCTGGGAGGCTGCAGGTCTGTGAAGATGAGTGGCAGCTCAGGGTAACAGTTCACGGCGTTAAAGCCCGACATAATGAAATGGCTCCTTATTCAGTCCTGCTGCGCCGACGGACCGAGCGCGCTCAGAGCCAGAGAGGGAGCTGTCAATCAAGCAAATGGAGAAGGAGTGTGTGTGGGGGTGTGTGTGTGTGTGTGTGTGTTCATGTGTGTGTGTGTGTGCGTGTGCAAATAAAACCATCTGCACAATAAAACTTCCTGTAAATCCACATGATGTGTGTGTGTGTGGGTGTGTGTGTGTGTCTGTGTGTGTGTGTATATATGTGTGTGTGTATGTTGGTGTGTGTGCCTGTGTGTGTGTGTGTTTGTGTGTGTGTGTGTGTGTGTGTGTGTTTGTTTGTGTGTGTGTGTACGTGCGTGCGTGCGTGTGTGTGTGTGTGTGCGTGCATGTGCAAATAAAACCATCTGCACAATAAAACCTCCACATGATGTGTGCGCGTGTGTGTGTGTGTGTGTTTGTTTGTGTGTGTGTGTGTCTGCGTGTGTATGACTGTGTCTGCGTGTGTGTGTGTTTGTTTGTGCGCGTCTGCATGTGTGTGTGGTATATCCAGACATACATTCACTGCCGTCGTGGAGGTCGTGATGCGGCGTTCGGCTGCCATGGCAACAGCTGCTGTCCCTTCACACCTGACTGACATTGATTGGCTGCCACAAATCCTGTCGGACGGGCAGGAAGCCGCTGTAATTGGCTGTGACACGGGAGCCGAGGGAGGCAGGTGGAGCTCTGCCGCCAACGTAGAAAGGTCAGCCCGCTCACTGGCAGTGTGTGTGTGTGTGTGTGTGTGTGTGTGTGTGTGTGTGTCTATGTTTGTGAGGACCGACTGGAGCTCCAGACGGACAGGAGGACGCGTTGGTGGTCAGAGGGAGGAGACCCGGCTCAGGTCAGGGGACTGGGAGGGTCCCCACAAGTATGGGAGTCAACGCGTGTGAGTTAAATCGCTCCTGCAAAAATGACACACTCACTTTAAATATAAATTATATATTATAATAATATAAAGAATAATATAATATAAATATCTTTGTAACAGAACGATGCTTTGTTAGATGTCAAACAAGGAGAATTGAAGAATGACAAATGGAAGTTATTATTACTTTAAATTTCAGTAATATTTATTAAAAAGGGGTGGAATAAAATAAGTTCTCTCTCTCCTCCTCTCTCCTCCTCCTCTTCTTCCTCTCTCATCCTCCTCTCTCCTCCTCCTCTTCCTCTCTCCTCTCCTTTCCTCCTGCTCCTCTCTCCTCTCCTCTCTCCTCCTCCTCTTCCTCTCCTCCTCCTCTCTCCTCCTCCTCCTCTCTCCTCTCCTCTCTCCTCCTCCTCTTCCTCTCCTCCTCCTCTCTCTCCTCCTCCTCTCCTCCTCTCTCCTCTTCCTCTCTCCTCCTCCTCCTCCTCCTCTCTCCTCTCCTCCTCCTCTCTTCCTCCTGTGTGTAGGTCTCTGCTGATGGTGGTGGTGCCTGCTGTCGTGGTCCTGTGTGCAGGTCTCTGGTGATGGTGGTGGTGCCTGCTGCCCTGGTCCTGTGTGTAGGTCTCTGCTGATGGTGGTGGTGCCTGCTGCCGTGGTCCTGTGTGTAGGTCTCTGCTGATGGTGGTGGTGCCTGCTGCAGTGGTCCTGCGTGCAGGTCTCTGCTGATGGTGGTGGTGCCTGCTGCCGTGGTCCTGTGTGTAGGTCTCTGCTGATGGTGGTGGTGCCTGCTGCCGTGGTCCTGCGTGCAGGTCTCTGCTGATGGTGGTGGTGCCTGCTGCCGTGGTCCTGCGTGACGCTTCCTGCTGCTTCTATAACTGTTAGTCATTTAAACTGTCATGAGTCTTATAAATTATAAAATTTGTAGCCATAAAAACACCATCAGTGGTGTGTCTCGCTGTGTCGTAGCTGCTATTGTCATAATTTGTCATAATCATTTTCATGTTCTATCACCTCAGATGTACATAATCTAAACTAAACTAAATCCTGCTGCTGAAATATTTCCAGCCCACTGTTGGAGGAACAGGGTGAGAGCGGATGTCAGAGGCCGACTGATGGAAACTTTACGGATGGAGAATTTAACGGGCTTTCCTTTTCCGGTTCCCACCTTTTAAAAAAGCGAAGCGTGGAGCTGCTGGGAAGCTCCTCTCCCCGCCGTGGTTCCCTGGAATCTGCTGAACGCTGACATGTGCGACGGACCGGCAGCTGCTGCGGTCGACGCGTCCTGCAGAAGTGCTGCGTGTGTTTGCTCTGCTAACCGCTGGGAAACATCCACGTTCATGCATCGAACCTGCAGCTCTCTTATAATAACCCTGCTGACATCTCGCTCATACACACTGGTTTCCCTGTTTCCAGGCCTGACGTTAAGCTATGAGTACGTCCAAGCGACCCCAAAGCATCCACACATTTAAAGCGGTCAAAGATGAATACATGAATGAATGTATTTAGTGTTTTAACTCTGTGGTATTTTTACTTTTACTGAAGTTCAACATCTGAATGCTTCTCCCACCACTGTACTTTAGATTTTTCTCCTGTCTTAGCTTCTCTGCTCCGTCTTCCTGTAATTTAAAACCTTTCTCCTTATCTACAAAGCTCTTATTGGTCCGTCTCCGTCATATCTTAAAGAGCTCATAGTACCGTATTACCCGACTAGATCGCTGCGCTCCGAGGATGCAGGGCTACTCGTCGTTCCTGGAGTCTCCAAAAGTAGAAATGGAGGCAGAGCCTTCAGCTACCGAGCTCCTCTCCTGTGGAACCGACTCCCGAATGTTATTCAGGAGGCAGAGACTCCTGCAGCTGCTGCGGTCGACGCGTCCTGCAGAAGTGCTGCGTCTGTTTGCTCTGCTAACCGCTGGAAAACATCCACGTTCATGCATTTAACCTGCAGCTCTCTTATAATAACCCTGCTGATATCTCTCTCATACACACTGGTTCATTCCTGTTTCTAGGCCTGATGTTGGATATCCCGCTCAAGCGACGCCAAAGCATCCACACATTTAAAGCGGTCGAAGATGAATGAATGAATGCATGTATTTAGTGTTTTTACTCTGTGGTATTATTTGATGGCCACTGTGTGCTCAAAGGGGGAATTGTTGGGTCTCTGTAAATCATAAATAAGTCACTGGTCTTTACCTACTCCGTATGTCTTGAGATCACTGTTGTTATGAATTGGCACTGTAAATAAAATTGGATTGAATTGATATTGAGCACAGCAGGGGCTTCTTTCCATCTCTTTACAATGCTGCCCTTTCATCCCTTCATTCAACAATCTAACCTCAAAGAACAACTGTTCACACATGGCCTCTTGTGACTCCAACGACTGTCGTTCAGACTCAATAGAGCACTAACCAAGTCCAGACCTACTTCCACCAACGACTGTCTCTCTAACGACGCTCGTTGGCTTTTTGGAGCACAAAGGGTTCCAGTGACATCATCGGCCTTGTGAGAGGTTAAATACCTGGATCTCCACACCAGTTAGTTGGACCAGTCCCAGCCTGGTCCTGGTCCTGGTCCTGGTCCTGGTCCTGGTCCTGGTCAGATGCGTACATGAACTGATGAAGCCTCTTGGATCAGAGGTGAAACGTCTTCCTGACAAATAACCAAGTCCAGTTGTTTTTGACTGAAATTGCTTTGAGGATAACGACGACCTGGACACATGAGAACATCCACAGGCTGGTGAAATCATCAGTGAACTGTTCTGATTGCCACTCTGTACGCGGACGACGTGCGAACGACAACGTGTTTTATCCGTCCACTCGTATCAAACGCATTTTCAAACCCAACGTGAACAGGAGCCAGTTGAGGTGGTTCAGGATCATCTGGTAAGGATGAACCCTGGGCGCCTCCCTAGGGAGGTGTTCCAGGCACGTCCAGCTGGGAGGAGGCCTCGGGGAAGACCCAGGACCAGGTGGAGAGATTAGATCTCCACACTGGCCTGGGAACGCCTCAGGATCCCCCAGTTAGAGCTGGTTAATGTGGCCCGGGAAAGGGAAGTTTGGGGTCCCCTGCTAGAGCTGCTTCCCAAAGCGTCCCAACCCCGGATAAGAGGCTGAAGATGAGATGAGATGAGATGTGAACAGGGTCTGACGTTGTGTTTCTTGGCAGCTTCGATGCTTTAAATTGTTCCTTTGAAGCGACGGTGTATTTTTAGCCTAATTGATGCACGAAGAACATCATTCCCAAAATGTCTCCGTGAAATCCTTCTTATTGGAGCAGCAGCAGCAGCAGCCATTCATCACTGCAGTGGACAGAAATGACTCCTACAGCAGCTGGATGTTTAATGTAACGAGTAAATTTAACAAGTCCCTTTGGGCCCGAGTCCATGTCGCCTCCACCTTCCACTTCATTAGGAGCCTGTTTGTATCTTTAAACGGTGAAGTGAGTCAGAAGGAAGGAAACCCTCAGAGAAACAAACTCCTTTATGAACAGCGAGCGTTCGTCTTCACACGTCTTCCACACTTCCCAGAAACTGCTCACACACACACACACACACACACACACACACACACACACACACACACAGAGCGTGGCCGGCGGTCGCATGTGTTTTCACACTATGGCTCATAAAGCTCAGAGACAATCCATCACACCGAGTGACACCCAGGAATTTTCTACCAAACGGATGTTCGAGAATAAACGCAGACTGGTTTTTCTTTGTTTCACATGTGGAAAACCTGCGTCCTGTTGAACAGTTTCCAGTAAACGGACCCTCTGACAGCGGGTCAGTTCTGGACACGGACATGAAACTGATACCCAGCTCCTCATTAAATGTGTTTGAACACCGTGAACCAACACCAGTAAAATGGCAACAGAGTGACAGGCAAGACACGGACAGTGTGTGAGTCTGCAAAAGGATGAAACGCAAACACTAATTCATTTGTAAACGCACAGCATCACGAAACAAAGTGCAGGGAACATTCTTGTTTAGGGGCTAATTCACCAAACATTTGATCTTAAGGGCTAAGAGTACTTTAAAGTTTAATTCTGACGCAACAGCCGGACGTGGCTAACAGTGATTAGCTCGGGGCAGTACGGTGAAGGCATTCAAAGGTCTTTTTTAACCACTAATGCTGCTGAAAATAACTGCAAACCTCTGCAGCAGCATGAGAAGAGTCCCTACACACAAAACAAAGCACCAACAGCGTAGTTAGTGAACCCAGAGTTTATTAAAGAGTGTTTTAAAGACTTACCTACTGGCCCCTGTACCAGCTCCTCTCATAGTAAAGTCCATTACAGTGGATTACCAAAGTCAATCCCAAAGGAAGGAGCCCATTGGTGCTTTGTTTTGTGTGTAGGGACAGCTGCAAAACCATCATAAAATGATGCAAAATGACCAAAAATAGATGCAAAACCACCTTAAAAAGATACAAATGACCAAAAATAGATGCAAAACCACCTTAAAAAGATGCAAAATGACCAAAAATAGATGCAAAACCACCTTAAAAAGATGCAAACTGACCAAAAATAGATGTAAAACCACCATAAAAAGATACAAATGACCAAAAATAGACGCAAAACCACCATAAAAAGATGCTAAATGACCAAAAACCACCATGAATAAATGCAAAAGGACAAATGAATTAATCAAACAATCCCAGAGACAAGATAAAAACCACAAAATGACCATAAGGAGGTGAAAAACAACGGAAAAATAGACACAAAACGGCAACAGAGTGAAGTTAAACATTAAAAAAAAGGTGGCAAAATAACTCCAGGGGACTCTTACACTGACAGAGCGTAGACTCTTGGAGTGCTTTGTTTTGTGTGTAGGGACTCTTCTCATGCTGCTGCAGAGGTTTGCTGTTATTTTCAGCAGCATTAGTGGTTAAAAAAGACCTTTGAATGCCTTCACCGTACTGCCCCGAGCTAATCACTGTTAGCCACGTCCGGCTGTTAGCATCTCTCCCGGATTTCTCCGTTAATAGTTGTTACAGGAAAAAAACTGTCTCGACGGCTTATTTGATGCGTTTAAGTGCTGAAAAAGACCATGGGATGATTTTTACACCAGAATTACCCTTTATTCATTCATTCATTCATCTTCAACCGCTTATCCCGGGGCTCGGGGTCGTGGGGGGCTGGAGCCGATCCCAGCTGACATCGGGCGTGAGGCGGGGTCCACCCTGGACAGGACGCCAGTCTATCACAGGACACATAGAGACGAACAGAGACAGACAACCATTCACACCTACGGGTGATTTAGAGTCATCAATGAACCGAACACCTGCACGTCTTTGGACTGTGGGAGGAAACCGGAGAACCCGGAGAACACCCACGCAGACACGGGGACAACATGCAAACTCCACACAGAAGGGCCCCAGCCGGGATTCAAACCAGGAACCCTCTTGCTGTGAGGCGACAGTGCTGACCACGTGTTCAGTGACTGTGTATCTGCATCAGTTTCCAGTGAGCAGGTCCAAATCTGAGATGTATTTAGAAACTCAGACGTTAAAACACGTTTTTTTCTCACAATCAATTCAAGCTGTCACCGCTTTAAAATGTACGATCATGACACTGACACTTATTCTTCTTTTACACTTTATTCTTGTTGATAGGTTTAAATGTTTTTGTATAGTTGCACTGTCGTTATTTGCTGCTCTGTGTGCCCTGAATTGTCCCCCCGGGGACAAATAACGTTTTTTGAATTGAATCATGAATATGATTCCTGTGTCTTTAATCTGGGCTTTGTCGAGAATCGTCTGGCCAAAGAACTGAAGCCATTTAAGACGAGTGGTGGTGAAGTCACACACATTTGGCTTTGACGGATTGAGCACGTCGTGCTGGCAGCGTGAGGCGGATAAATCCTGCAGCACTATTTATGAACTAATATATTCACGCTCTGCCTCAAAACAGATTCACTAGAGCTCAACCAGCTGATCCCTGCGTGTGTGTGTGTGTGTCTCTTTAATCTGTGTACATGAGTTCAAAATAATCTGTTGACATTAAACCATGAAATCACGCCGTAATCGTGTTAAAATGCCCGACCGTATTCAAATGTGGTGCTACCAAACTATGGAAACGCGTGAAAAATTCCCCTCAAGTAAAGTTTCATCAGCAGAAACGAACTCAAAGCATCAGTTCAATTTTATTTTATTCACAGTGCCGAATCATAACAGACGGCACTTTACACACGGAGCAGGTAAAGACTGCACTCTATGACTTATTTATGATTTACACAGAGCCAACAATTCCCCCATGAGCAGCAACAAGTCGCACTAACTTTAATAAAAATAGTAATAATTCATCTCATCTCATCTCATCTTCAGCCTCTTATCCGGGGTCGGGTCTCGGGGGGCAGCAGCTTTAGCAGGGGACCCCAAACTTCCCTTTCCCGGGCCACATTAACCAGCTCTAACTGGGGGATCCTGAGGCGTTCCCAGGCCAGTGTGGAGATCTAATCTCTCCACCTGGTCCTGGGTCTTCCCCGAGGCTTCCTCCCAGCTGGACGTGCCTGGAACACCTCCCTAGTTATTATATACAGTATTAATTCAGTAATCTCGTGCACACAGTGGCGTTGAAAACCTTCCCTTTAACAGACAGGAACGTCGAACAGCTCTGTGGGGGACGGACGTCTGTCTGCACTGAAAAGAAGAGAGAAAGAGAAGAAAGACAGACGGATGGACAGAGAGACAGACAGGAAGCGTCATGCAGGACCACTGCAGCAGGCACCACCACGATCAGCAGAGACCATCAATAAGATGCAAAATGTCTAAAAATACAATCAAAACCACCACAAAAAGATGCGAAACCACCACAAAAAGATGCAAAATGATTTTAAATAGATGCAAAACCACCACAAAAAGATGCTAAATAACCAAAAATAGATGCAAAACCACCACAAAAAGATGCAAAATGACTAAAAAAAAGATGCAAAACAACCATAAAAAGATGCTAAATAACCAAAAATAGATGCAAAACCACCACAAAAAGATGCAAAATTACCAAAAAAAGATGCAAAACCACCACAAAAAGATGCAAAATGACTAAAAATACCACTGTGTAAAAACACTAAATACAAGTAAAAGTGAGCAGAGTTTGAATAAACATCACTAAACATGATCTGAAATCTAATTGAATTAAGTGTAAAAAATCGTTGGAAGAGCGTGAGATCTTCCCAGGACGTAAACGTCACAGCGAACTGAGAGTGAACTCATTTAACTGGAGTGCGTCTCGTGATGAATGAGGATCACAGTAGAAAGGCTCTCGGTGTTTCCGGGGCCACTGATCATCTCCTGACGGCCCTCACTCCACTGCCACTCACATTAATCCTGTTTGTCAGGCTCTAATCAATTCAAATGAGTTTCAGAGGATCCTTCTCAGCCGCTGAACCCAAACCGCACCACGCTGATGACTTATCGACGTCTCAGCATCGATTAGCACCCAAACGTCTGATCCCGGTCCTGGTCTTCAACTCTTTTTTACTTTGGACGGATCATTTCTCAGTCTCCTTGTCAAGACTCGGTTCTGTCAGTACCCTCCTCTCTTCCTTCTGTGTGAGTTTGTCTCCCTCTGTCTGTGTTTCCCTGCATGTGTCTCCCTCCCTTAGTGTCATCCAGGTCCGGTAGACGTGTCTTCCCCAAGCTGCAGCCTGTTAGGGCGCACTAACACTGTCCATCCGTACCGTGCCCAAACAGGTTTCACGGGTAAAGTCTAGTTCGTTTGACCAGTGTGAGTGCAACCGTACCACGTCTAGGAGCGGCACGCTTGCCGTCCACGGCCCGTTTGGGAGAGGTGGGCTTTAGTAAAGCACGTTTGCACATGTACGAGCACGGTAGTGCGCATGTGTACGAGCACGAGGCCTACGGTGGCTCTCACGTCATTTCCTGTGCGCCTGTTGGGACGTAGAAAAAAGAAGGAGGGACCATGCGCGGACCTTTAAAACAATGGCGGTGAAAGGTTCACGTTGGTGTGATGCGGAGGTGGAGTGTTTACTGCTGTCTTCCCTGAGGCCTCCTCCCAGCTGGACGTGTCTGGAACACCTCCCTAGGTAGGCGCCCAGGGTTCATCCTTACCAGATGATCCTGAACCACCTCAACTGGCTCCTTTCAACACAAAGGAGCAGCGGCTCTACTCCGAGTTCCTCACGGATGCTGAACTTCTCCCCCTCTCTCTAAGGGAGACTCCAGCCACCCTCCTGAGGAAACACATTTCGGTAGCTTGTACCCTCGACCTCGTTCTTTGGGCCCTGACCTGGACCTGGTTCTTTGGGTCCTGACCCAGCTTTCATGACCACAGGTGAGGGTAGGAACCAGGACTGACCGGTAGATCCAGAGCTTTGTCTTCCTCAGCTCTCTTTTCATCACAACGGTGCGGTAGAGCGACTGCAGCTCCGCCCCCGCTGCTCCGATTCTCCGGCCAAACTCACGCTCCATCGTCCCCTCACTCGTGAACAAGATCCCGAGGTACTTGAAGTCCTTCACTTGGGGTCAGGACTCATTCCCTACCCGAAGTAACAATCCACCGGGGTTTTTTTTTTCATACATTTAACAACAAAAAGTAATGCGCCGTAATTTATGCATTTTTTATTTTGTGTCTATTCCACAAATTATAAGCAGTGGACGTCGTGTAAGACGGCGAATATCTTCTTAAGGAGGCAGGTGGGGTCGGTGGATGGGTCCCAAAACACAGAACTTTACACCCTTGGAGAGTTTAAACGTCTGCAAAATGAAGTTTGAATCATTTTTGGGGATGAAACTATTTCAAATGTCAATAAAACATTCGGTGTCTGAGTTATAGTGTATTTCTCTTCCAGTAGTTTTGATTGAAGGAAAGAAAGAGAACATTAAAATAAAAGCTGATTCGTAACTTTTAGCGTACATTAGCTTTTCACAGTTTAATTGGAGCCACAAATCTTATCCCCACTGGATCCATTATCTCCTCCGCGTCGTCCTTTTGATTGAAAAAGTTCCGTAAACGTGAAGGAAACATGGAACGAGGTCCGTGAACTGGCTGATAACAGCATGTAAAAAGCCTCAGGACGCTTAATGGACGAGACAGGTAAACATCTATTATCCGTGTCCTGAAGCCGGAGACGCTGTGAAAGCCTGCGTCCCCCTCTGGCTCCTGCTGCTAAAGTGATAGCATGTTATTTGATTAACATGGTGGAACATGTAATTAGCAGGCTGAGCTCAGACAGCAGCCTCCATCGGCTCCGATCTGATTAGCTAAGCATGCTGCATCAAAGGCTTCATGACTGTGATAAGATGGTGACATCCTGTTCCAATCACATATTAGCGCTCTCTGCTCGTGGCTTTGTCTTAAATGGTTTCTTTTCTTGTGTTTTCCCGTGGATAGATTACTGAAGAGACCTACAGGGACCGGCCCACGGCCCTGACGCTCCTGATGTTGGTAAAAAAACACCAAACGACAAAAAATGCATGCAAAAATCCCACAAATTGACCGCAAAGAGATTAAAAACGACTAAACATAAATTTAAAACTACCATAAAAAGACACAAATCAACCACATAGTAATGTAAAACATCTAAAAGTCGATGCAAAACGTCTACAAGGAGACCCAAAGTTACTTATAAAGAGATACAAGGAGACTTAGAAAAGATATGACACAGGCACACAAAATGACCAAAAGGAGGTGCAAAACCACCATAAAAAGATGCTAATTGACTAAAAATAGATGCAAAACCACCATAAAAAGATGCTAATTGACTAAAAATAGATGCAAAACCACCATAAAAAGATGCAAAATGACTAAAAATAGATGCAAAACCACCACAAAAAGATGCAAAATGATTAAAAATAGATGCAAAACCACCACAAAAAGATGCAAAATGACTAAAAATAGATGCAAAACCACCACAAAAAGATACAAAATGACTAAAAATAGATGCAAAACCAGCACAAAAAGATGCAAAACCAGCACAAATAGATGCAAAACCACCACAAAAAGATGCAAAATGACTAAAAATAGATGCAAAACCACCATAAAAAGATGCAAAATGACTAAAAATAGATGCAAAACCACCACAAAAAGATGCAAAATGATTAAAAATAGATGCAAAACCACCACAAAAAGATGCAAAATGATTAAAAATAGATGCAAAACCACCACAAAAAGATGCAAAATGACTAAAAATAGATGCAAAACCAGCACAAAAAGATGCAAAACCACCACAAAAAGATGCAAAATGACTAAAAATAGATGCAAAACCAGCACAAAAAGATGCAAAATGACGAAAAATAGATGCAAAACAATCATGAAATAAATGCAAAAGGACAAATTAATTAATCAAACAATCCCAGAGACAAGACAAAAAACACAAAATGACCATAAGGAGGTGAAAAACAACAGAAAAATAGACACAAAACAGCAACAAAGTGAAGTAAAACATAAAAAAAAGGTTGCAAAACAACTCCAGGGGACTCTGAATGACTGACAGAGCGTAGACTCTTGGAGTGCGGGGCCTTGGACTCCTCTGTTCCCAGGGGCCCGTCGTCTCCTAATGCACACGTGATGATCTGTGGAGGAGGCTGTGACTCAGGTCAGCAGTGGACTGATGTCAGAGCAGGTCCAGGTGTAAAACACACAGTGTTCATCTGTCTGCAGTCTGTGAGACACACACACACCACGGTAATAACTCAACTTTTACCTCTGGAGTCTGGAGTGTGACACTGGAAGAGTTATTCTGAGGCGTACCTGCTCTGTACCGGAGGTTACAGTTAATGTAAATGTCCAGTTGAAAAGATATCAAGCCTCAAAACTGACTAACAACTAAAAATGATGAAGACAAATGACTCGAAGTTTGCATTTGAAAGCCTCCAAATGATTTAGTTTCCTTTAATATGAATAATTTTTACCTTGTTTTGCGTTCGGAGAAGAAAGAAAGTCTCAGTGCCGCTCCAGCTTCTGCACGGTTAATCAGGAAATGTCCATTTATTATTCATCTTCTCATTAGACACTTGTGTCCACACACACAGAGGTCAGTAATTATGAGACGCTGTCACCATGCACACAGACACACACCGGCATTTTATGGTTTTTAAATTCATCCGCTGCTAGACAACCACAGAAGATGCTAAATGTCTAAAAATAGATGCAAAACCACCATAAAAAGATGCAAAATGACTAAAAAAAGATGCAAAACCACCACAAAAAGATGCAAAATGACTAAAAATAGATGCAAAACCACCACAAAAAGATGCAAAATGACTAAAAATAGATGCAAAACCACCACAAAAAGATGAAAAATGACCAAAAATAGATGCAAAACCACCACAGAAAGATGCTAAATGACCAAAAATAGATGTGAAACGACCACAAAAAGATGCAAAATGACTAAAAATAGATGCAAAACCCCCACAAAAAGATGCTTAATGACCAAAAATAGATGCAAAACCACCATAAAAAGATGCAAACTTACCAAAAATAGATGCAAAATCACTAAAAAAGATGCAAAATGACTAAAAATAGATGCAAAACCACCATAAAAAGATGCAAAATGACTAAAAATAGATGCAAAACCACCATAAAAAGATGCAAAATGACTAAAAATAGATGCAAAACCACCACAAAAAGATGCAAAATGACTAAAAATAGATGCAAAACCACCACAAAAAGATGCAAAATGACAAAAAATAGATGCAAAACCACCACAAAAATATGCAAAATGACTAAAAATAGATGCAAAACCACCACAAAAAGATGCAAAATAACTAAAAATAGATGCAAAACCACCACAAAAAGATGCAAAATGACTAAAAATAGATGCAAAACCACAACAAAAAGACTCTTGGAGTGCGGGGCCTCTGACTCGTGTGTGCAGACGTAAGAGGAAGCTTCTGTTAAACACGTTTAAAGTGACGTAATTGAGCGTCTCACTGTGATGAAGCCACAGACTGATAAGTGGAGTCGGCTCCTCATGGATTATTAAAGCACAGATTAGATCTCAGAATACCTCAGGATACGTCTCCTGGCCCGTTCTCCGTCCTCACACATGAATGATGCAGACGTGTTCAAACAGGACGTAATGAACCCCGCAGGGATCATCATCACGTCTGCTGACTCCGAGGAGACTCTGGAGACGTCTCTGAGGCCTAACTGGGACTTTTATCTGAAGTTAGAGATTTTATTTTTATGAAAAACAAGTTTTTTTGATCCTTATTCTTTGATGAAAGGTCACGTTTTTCTCTCAGGGGGAAAGTTTTGTCCACATTTTTACATGTATACGACTGCACGACGTGAACAGTTCGAACAGTAGACTGAATATTTCCACGTTTCATCCTGAGACGCCACTTCTCTCCAGTTTACAATGCTGCCCTTTCATCCCTTCATTCAACGATCCAACCTCAAAGAGCAACTGTTCACAACTGCCTCCTGTGACGCCAACGACTGTCGTTCAGACTCAATAGAGCACTAACGAAGTCAAAACCAACTTCCCACCAACGACTACCACTCTAACGATGGGCGTTGGCACTTGGAGCACAAAGGGTTCCAGTGACATCATCGGCCTTGTGAGAGGTTAAATACCTGGATCTCACACCAGCTAGTTGGACCTGTCCCAGCCTGTTCCTGGTCCTGGTCCAGTCCCAGCCTGTTCCTGGTCCTGGTCCAGTCCCAGCCTGGTCAGATGTGTACATGAACTGATGAAGCCTCTTGGATGAGAGGTGAAACGTCTTCCTGACAAATAACCAAGTCCAGTTGCTTTGGACTGAAGCTGCTTTGAGGAGAACGACGACCTGGACACATGAGAACATTCACAGCCTCATGTTTCATCTCTAAAATATTATAATGTGACTCTCAACGTATCAGGACTTTATTCTCTAAATATTAGGATTTTATTGTCAAACTATTCCAACTTTAATCACCCAAATATTGTGATATTACTCTCAAAATATATGTAATTTACTATTAAAATATATTGTGAGTTCATTCTCCTAATATGATTTTACTCCAACTTTAATAAAATATTGTGATTTGCACTAAGAATATTATGCTTTTATTCTCAAAACATGAGGCTTTTACTGTCAAAATATTACAACTTTACCTTTTAAAATGTTGTGATTTTAAAATAAAAATATTATGATTTTATTCTTTTAATATTAATTTAATCTCACCAATTGTATGACATTATTCTTATAGTTTCATAGAAATATTATCATTTTACTATCACGTATATTACTAATTTATTGTCAAAATATTCCAACTTTATTTTTAAAATGTTGTGATTTTACACTAAAGATATAATGATTTTATTCTCAAAATATTATGACTTTATTGTCAAAGGTTTGTGATTTTACATTAAAAATATTGCGTTTGAACACAAAAAACTATTATGATTTTTGATATTATGATGAACTATTTTAATTTTTATTATATACTCTGCATTTTATTTTATACATTTTTGTATTTTATTTAATATTTTTTTATTCTATGCTCTGCATTTTTTGACATTATTTTTTGTTTTTTATTTTATATTTTTCATTCACTACTCAATACGCATTTTATTTCATACATTGTTGTATTTTATTTTATATATTTTTATAGTAAATTAATTTAAAAAACAAACATTAAAATGAAAAAGTAGTCAAACATTCAGAAAAAAATGTTAAATTGTATTAAAATAATAAAAATTCACCTTGTTATTTTTTTCCTGTAAATAAGAAACTAACCCTACATTTAATAATTTAATAAATAACCTAATAATTCATAATTTAAATAAAAATAAAAAGAGAAATACAGTAGTTTTCTAATGAACACTTCCGCCATCTAACGGTCGAACGTACGCATTACGTCTCGAACGTACGATGCTGTGACGCTTCTCCCTGACGTCACCACGTTCACCCTAGCGTCACCACGTTCACCCTGGCTTCACCACGTTCACCCTAGCGTCTTTACATTAACCCTGACGTCACCACGTTCACCCTGGCTTCACCACGTTCACCCTAGCGTCTTTACATTCACCCTGACGTCACCACGTTCACCCCGACGTCACCACGTTCTCCCTGACGTCACCACGTTCGCCCTGACGTCGCTGGACTCTGGACGCTCCGGACCGAAGACGAGTTGAGCTCAAGTTACAACCAAACTCTGCGGTTTAACGAAGGTACGAACCGCTGAATTACGCTTCTACTTTGTTTATTTACGTCTTCACAAGTTATTTTAGTGATTTAACGTCAAACAAACACTCGTATGTAGCAGCTAACAGCACACTAGCTAACTTTATTTGCTTACCCTGCACGATATGGGACACTTTACACCAGACTCCATTGGAAAAAAACACCATTTTAACTTCATTTAGCTTAAAAATTAAGTACAAAAGGTGTTTACGTGTAGGTTTATATGTTTTTGTATGTGTGAAGATGTTTTGTGCAATTCGGCATATGAATGATGCATTTTGAGAAACGCTGTCACCTGCAGAGTTCATTTCTTTTTAGCTAATAATGGCTAACTTAACTTAATGCTAACTTCACTTAATGCCAACTCCCCGTGGTTAAGTGTCACTAGTATAACCGTGCTATTTTTACATGCAGCTGCAAAGTGTCCACATGTGGGGTTTGAAAGCTGTGCAGCATTAATTCACTGCTGATTCATTCATTACTAAAAACAATGACTCTGTGTAAGACTCTATATGAGCAGCTTGGTTTCCTAAATTCAACTTTTAGATTGCAAAAACAATGTTTAACAAGTCATTTAAAGTATTTCTGACCTAAACTTTATAGAATAGAAAGACTTTAATGATCCCAGACTGGGGAATTATTGTGTAACAGCAGCAGTGGGTCAGTTAATTAAACACTTTGTACTTAACATGCATAGAGTCCAATATAAACATTCAAGATTCAAGAAGCTTTATTTATCCCGAGGGAAATTATAGTAGTGTATAACATGGTGTATATATACAGCGCACAGTGTGCTATAAACAATAAACAGTAATGCTATATACAACAAAACAAAATATGCAAAATATACTATAACAATAATAATATATAGAACAAATCAAACGGTAGAGAGAGCAGAGTTCTCTGTTATTATAATTGAGAATTATTATATATATCATATATATTATTATTATATATTATTATATACAGTGATGGAAAGATTTTCTTTCGTACATTTACCCGCCTGTGGAAGACACAACATCATATTTAAACACCGTGATTTTAGTTTGATTTAACAAAGTTTAAGTGATCAATGTAAGTAACAACTAAATAATATAATAACTATATGTGGCAGCTTTTTTATAAAATGTCCACAATGCAATGCTTCACCTTTGCTCCTGAGATAACAGTGTGTGTGTGTGTGTGTGTGTGTGTGTGTGTGTGTGTGTGTGTGTGTGTGTGTGTGTGTGTGTGTGTGTGTGTGTGTGTGTGTGTGTGTGTGTGTGTGTGTGTGTGTGTGTGTGTGTGTGTGTGTGTGTGTGTGTGTGTGTGTGTGTGTGTGTGTGTGTGTGTGTGTGTGTATGCGCGCGTGCGTGCGTTCCCAGTTTGAAATGAGTAAATAAATGCAGATAAGTCATTTAGGATGATATGAGATTCAGTTTGCTGCCATCCCTCCACAGATCAGAGATGGCTCTCACACAAGTGTCCTCCAACAAGTGCGCTGGTGGCTTCCAGAAGGTTTTCGAACATGACAGGTGAGATCTCACACACGCACACCTGCGAAGGTATAAATGCAATTCAATTATTCATAGTGCCAAATCATAACAAAAGTTATCTCAGGACACTTTACAGAGTAGGTATAGACCACACTCTATGACTTATTTATGATTTACAGAGACCAGACAATTCCGCTGTAGAGTACACACACCTGCACACACACACAAACACACACCTGCACACAAACACACACACACACCTGCACACAAACACACACACACTCCTGCACACAAACACACACACACACCTGCACATAAACACACACACACACCTGCACATAAACACACACACACCTGCACATAAACACACACACACACCTGCACACAAACACACACACACACCTGCACACAAACACACACACACACCTGCACACAAACACACACACACTCCTGCACACAAACACACACACACACACCTGCACATAAACACACACACACACCTGCACATAAACACACACACACACCTAAACACACACACCTGCACACAAACACACACACCTGCACACAAACACACACACACCTGCACAATAACACACACACACACACACACACACCTGCACACAAACACACACACACACCTGCGCACAAACACACACACACTCCTGCACACAAACACACACACACACCTGCACATAAACACACACACACACACACCTGCACATAAACACACACACACACCTGCACAATAACACACACACAAACACACACACACACCTGCACACAAACACACACACACACCTGCACATAAACACACACACACACCTGCACAATAACACACACACACACACACACACACACCTGTACACACACCTGCACACACACACACACACACACCTGCGAAGGTTTAAATGCACATGTGTTTGTGTTTCCTCCGTGCAGCGCTGAGCTCAAGTGTAAGATGAAGTTCGCGGTGTACCTGCCTCCCAAGGCCGAGAACGGGGACAAATGTCCCGTCATGTACTGGCTCTCTGGTGAGTGTGCCGCCTGACGTCAGAGAGAGAGGAATGAACGAGGGAGTTAATGAAAGAAAGAATGAAAGAAAAGGCAACTGTGCAGTGACTCCGCCCACAGGTTCAGATCCATTATTATAGAAATAAAACGAAAAGAAGCAGTGCAAAATATTTTTAGTCAGCAGAAACTAAATAAAAACCAAAGTCGATCTAATCGAACCAGTTACCTTGAACAAAGTTTAATAATCTGATCCAAAATGGTGCTAAACAAAGATAATGTGTCTTTGACAGGAAAAACAAAAACCCAGGTTTAATCATCGTGAGCTCAGATCATCAGCGTTGGTTCTTCTCTGCAGGTTTGACGTGTACGGAGCAGAACTTCATCACCAAAGCCGGCAGTCAGGTTCCTGCTGCAGAGCACGGCATCATCATCGTAGCACCGGACACCAGCCCACGTATGAACGCACGCACACACACACACACACACACACACGCACACGCACACGCACACGCACACACACACACACACACATACACGAGTATCTCACTGTCTCTGTTTTTGGGAAGACCTGCGAGGCTTCCTGCTTTCAACGGTTCTGTTTTCTGTGCTGTAGGCAGCTAAACGTTAGCTTCTCGCTAATGTCGGTCATTCATTCGTTAGCCACTGTGTTCATCCAAGTGAAGAAGTGACAGGATCCAAAAACCCTCCTCACTGCTTCACTGCTCAACTCTGCAGCTTTAGATGCCTCTGACTGTTTCCCATCATGCATCAGGTGGCTGCAACATCGAGGGGGAGGATGAGAACTGGGATTTTGGCACTGGAGCCGGGTTCTACGTCAACGCCACGCAGGACCCCTGGAAGACCAACTACCGCATGTACTCGTACATCACAGAGGAGGTGCGTCGGTTTTTACGTTCGTCTGAAAACTCACCTTTTAACTTTACGCTCAGATGATTAAGTATCTCGACTCTCGCTCTCTCTCAGCTCCCTAAACTGATCAACACCAACTTCCCCGCCGACCCCGACAGGATGTCCATCAGCGGGCACTCCATGGGCGGCCACGGGGCGCTCATCTGTGCCCTGAAGAACCCTGGGAAATACAAGGTACTGCCTATCTGTCGACAAGGTGTATGTGAGTGTGAATACGACCTCAGGGGAGAGTTAGACATCAAACAACACAGTGAGGGTGAAATCATTTTTATTTCAAACTCTATTCGCAGTAAAATTCAATCACGAGTGTAAAATATACACACAATCATATTAATCAGTGGATTATTTAAGTATTCATACATTCAATACTGTACATATCTACCGCTCTACCAGTCGGTCCTGGTTCCTACCCTCACCTGTGGTCATGAAAGCTGGGTCAGGACCCAAAGAACCAGGTCCAGGTCAGGACCCAAAGAACCAGGTCGCGGGTACAAGCGGCCGAAATGTGTTTCCTCAGGAGGGGGTCTGGAGTCTCCCTTAGAGAGAGGGGGAGAAGTTCAGCATCCGTGAGGAACTCGGAGTAGAGCCGCTGCTCCTTTGTGTTGAAAGGAGCCAGTTGAGGTGGTTCAGGATCATCTGGTAAGGATGAACCCTGGGCGCCTCCCTAGGGAGGTGTTCCAGGCACGTCCAGCTGGGAGGAGGCCTCGGGGAAGACCCAGGACCAGGTGGAGAGATTAGATCTCCACACTGGCCTGGGAACGCCTCAGGATCCCCCAGTTAGAGCTGGTTAATGTGGCCCGGGAAAGGGAAGTTTGGGGTCCCCTGCTGGAGCTGCTGCACCCGAGACCTGATCCAGGATGAGAGGCTGAAGATGAGATGAGATGAGACTGTAGATGAACAAAACAACAAGCACACAAAATGAAAAGGGAGGAACTGTTTTTAACATGTGACGCAAACAAACGTGACATAAATACACAATATAAATAATCATTTAAAAAACTGGATGCAGAGAGGTTTCTGGAGGACCTGGACCTGGAGTTTGTGGTTTCTACGCCTCTTATTTCTGTGTAATTTTGCCTTCGTGAGACAAAAGACGACAATTATGAGCAAAAAATGTGGTAAAATGTTTGGTGTTGAATTCAGAATGGTGGAACTAGATCTCACTGATTCATTCAAAGACTAAATATTAGAATATAATATTATTTAAATATAGAAATCTGAGACTGAATCCTCACAGTGGGACTGTTGAAGCTCATTTCCACCCGTAAGAAAAGTACATTTTCCTTGGTATGACAAAAAAAACTGTTTTAAAATGTCATAATAACATTTAAGCTTTTATTTATGACCCTTTATTTCAGATTTCGACTTTTTATCTTATAATTTAGTTTATAAATCTCATAATTTTCACTTTTTATCTCATAATTATGATTTTTTTTTTAATCTCAAATGACTTTTATTGAACGGATCGATGCACTCAGTTGCTTTTTTCTGCTTCCATCGATGTGTCCTTCCATCATAGCGCTATAATTGCATTCAAAGTGACACATTGATATGGTGATCTGACACAGAAGGCCCCTTTAGTCTGTGGTTCCCATGCACAGTATAAATATACGTTATATGCTCCTGAAGAGCCTTGTACGCGTGCACAGACTTGTCCAAAGAAGCTGTTTCATATGCTGGTGTGTCTCCTGCAGGCGGTGTCTGCGTTCGCCCCCATCTGTAACCCGATGCAGTGTCCCTGGGGACAGAAGGCCTTCTCAGGATACCTGGGCTCGGACAGGTCCACGTGGGAGGTACGAGTCCTGCAGACCGTGGTCACAAAGAACTAATCATGTCATCTCCAGGTCGTCTGTGTTGTGTTAGTGAACTTGTTTTGATTTGTATTAATATTATATTTTATTTTGGAAAGTGAGATAAAAGTCTGGAAACATCACAAACATTTTTCCAGACTGATCCACAAAATGCTAACATCAGCCACAGGAGTAAAGCCGTCATGCCATAAGTTCTTGAAAGTTTGAACCTGTTCTCCGCTCTCTTCTTGGTCTCTTCCAGGCATACGATGCCACCGTGTTGGCGTCGTCATACTCCGGTCCTCAGCTCGACGTCCTCATCGATCAGGGCCGCGAGGACCAGTTCCTGTCAGCGAGTCAGCTGCTGCCCGACAACCTGATCGCCGTCTGCTCCGAGAAGAAAATCCCCGTGGTCTTCAGACTGCAGCCGGTAAGTAACTTTAGGGCGCACTCCCACTGTTCCTCCGTACCGTGCCCCGTGCTTTAGGGTCCTTGTCCCCCCCTCCAGGCTCGTTTGTACTCACACTACCTGGGCCTCGGAGAATGCTTCTTGCTGCCTATACGTCATCACGCCGTAACACGTCACACGCATTGATGACGTCATGGCGATGCGTGGCTTTGTTTCCAGATCTTTCCGTAGACCTCGGAGTTTTTGTGCGTCTTGTCGACTGTTTTTGAACCTTTTCATCGACCAAATCTGCAGTAAACACTCCACCTCCGCATCACACCAACGTGAACCTTTCACCGCCATTGTTTTAAATGTCCGCGCATGGTCCCTCCTTCTTTTTTCTATGTCCCAACAGGCGCACAGGAAATGACCTCAGAACCGCCGTAGGCCTCGCGCTCGTACACGTGCGCACGCTCGTGCTCGTACATGTGCAAACGTGCTTTACTATAGCCCACCTCTCCCAAACGGGCCGTGGACGGCAATCGTGCCGCTCCTAGACGCAGTACGGTTGCACTAACTGGTCAAAGGAACCAGACTTTAGCCGTGGGTGTTTGAGCACGGTACGGAGGCACAGTGTGAGTGCGCCCTTAGTCTCTGATTTGGACTCTCGGATGGATCAGAGCAGAGCGTGGACCAACTGTTCAGACTTGATCAGAGTTGTGTTTAGTGTGAGCCTGACAGTGTGTTTCCTGCTGCAGGGCTACGACCACAGCTACTTCTTCATCTACTCCTTCATGAACGATCACATCAAGCACCACGCCAAGTTCCTCAACGCCTGAACTGCCACCTGAGAAGAAGTCCACCAATCACTCGACTTCCTGCAGAATTTAGTGCAATAACATCAGCTGTTCCCTATTAAACTGATTCTGTAATAAAAGAACAAGTGTCTGTGCCTTCAGTCTAAACAGCACTCACTGAAATCTCAAATAAGAAATGAGTCATAACAAAGTCACAGTATAGTTTCATTCATTCATTCATCTTCAGCCTCTTGTCCCTGTCGGGGTCGCGGGGGGCTGGAGCCGATCCCAGCTGACATCGGGCGTGAGGCGGGGTCCACCCTGGACAGGACGCCAGTCTATCACAGGACACATAGAGACGCACAGAGACAGACAACCATTCACACCTACGGGTGATTTAGAGTCATCAATGAACCGAACACCTGCACGTCTTTGGACTGTGGGAGGAAACCGGAGAACCCGGAGAAAACCCACGCAGACACGGGGACAACATGCAAACTCCACACAGAAGGGTCCCAGCAGGGATTCAAACCAGGAACCCTCTTGCTGTGAGGCGACAGTGCTGACCACCATAATGAAAAAGTAAAAAATAAGTCCAAATATATGTGCAAAAAAGGCTTAAATCAGTCCTAGGATAACCTTTCTAGTAAGCTTTTTATGACATACTATGACTTTTATGACATACTATGACTTTTTATGACATACTATGACTTTTTATGACTTTCTATGACATACTATGACTTTTTATGACATACTATGACTTTTTATGACTTTCTATGACATACTATGACTTTTTATGACATACTATGACTTTTTATGACATATGACTTTTTATGACATACTATGACTTTTTTTGACATATGACTTTTTATGACATACTGTGACTTTCTTATGACATACTACGACTTTTTTATGACATACTACGACTTTTTATGACTTTCTATGACATACTATGACTTTTTATGACATACTATGACTTTTTATGACTTTCTATGACATACTATGACTTTTCCTGACATACTATGACTTTTTATGACATACTATGACTTTTTTATGACATACTATGACTTTTTATGACATACTATGACTTTTTTATGACATACTACGACTTTTTTATGACGTACTATGACTTTTTATGACATACTATGACTTTTTTATGACATACTATGACTTTTTTATGACGTACTTTGACTTTTTAGGACATACTACGACTTTTTTCTGACAAACTATGACTTTTTCTGACATACTATGACTTTTCCTGACATACTATGACTTTTTATGACATACTATGGCTTTTTTATGACATACTATGACTTTTTATGACATACTATGACTTTCTTATGACATACTATGACTTTTTTGACATACTATGAGTTTTGTATGACATACTATGACTTTTTATGACATACTATGACTTTTTATGACATACTATGACTTTTTATGACATATCATGACTTTTTATGACATACTATGACTTTTTTATGACATACTACGACTTTTTTATGACATACTACGACTTTTTATGACTTTCTATGACATACTATGACTTTTTATGACATACTATGACTTTTTATGACTTTCTATGACATACTATGACTTTTTTATGACATACTACGACTTTTTTATGACATACTACGACTTTTTATGACTTTCTATGACGTACTATGACTTTTCCTGACATACTATGACTTTTTATGACATACTATGACTTTTTTATGACATACTATGACTTTTTCTGACATACTATGACTTTTTTATGACATACTATGACTTTTTATGACATACTACGACTTTTTTATGACGTACTATGACTTTTTATGACATACTATGACTTTTTTATGACATACTATGACTTTTTTATGACGTACTTTGACTTTTTATGACATACTACGACTTTTTTCTGACAAACTATGACTTTTTCTGACATACTATGACTTTTTATGACATACTATGACTTTTTTATGACGTACTTTGACTTTTCCTGACATACTATGACTTTTTATGACATACTATGACTTTTTTATGACATACTATGACTTTTTTTGACATACTATGACTTTTTTATGACATACTATGACTTTTTATGACATACTATGACTTTCTTATGACATACTATGACTTTTTTGACATACTATGAGTTTTGTATGACATACTATGACTTTTTATGACATACTATGACTTTTTATGACATACTATGACTTTTTATGACATATCATGACTTTTTATGACATACTATGACTTTTTTATGACATACTACGACTCTTTTATGACATACTATGGCTTTTTATGACATACTATGACTTTCTTATGACGTACTTTGACTTTTTATGACATACTACGACTTTTTTATGACATACTACGACTTTTTTATGACGTACTATGACTTTTTATGACATACTATGACTTTTTTATGACATACTATGACTTTTTTATGACGTACTTTGACTTTTTAGGACATACTACGACTTTTTTCTGACAAACTATGACTTTTTCTGACATACTATGACTTTTCCTGACATACTATGACTTTTTATGACATACTATGACTTTTTTATGACATACTATGACTTTTTTTGACATACTATGGCTTTTTTATGACATACTATGACTTTTTATGACATACTATGACTTTCTTATGACATACTATGACTTTTTTGACATACTATGAGTTTTGTATGACATACTATGACTTTTTATGACATACTATGACTTTTTATGACATACTATGACTTTTTATGACATATCATGACTTTTTATGACATACTATGACTTTTTTATGACATACTACGACTTTTTTATGACATACTACGACTTTTTATGACTTTCTATGACATACTATGACTTTTTATGACATACTATGACTTTTTATGACTTTCTATGACATACTATGACTTTTTTATGACATACTACGACTTTTTTATGACATACTACGACTTTTTATGACTTTCTATGACGTACTATGACTTTTCCTGACATACTATGACTTTTTATGACATACTATGACTTTTTTATGACATACTATGACTTTTTCTGACATACTATGACTTTTTTATGACATACTATGACTTTTTATGACATACTACGACTTTTTTATGACGTACTATGACTTTTTATGACATACTATGACTTTTTTATGACATACTATGACTTTTTTATGAAGTACTTTGACTTTTTATGACATACTACGACTTTTTTCTGACAAACTATGACTTTTTCTGACATACTATGACTTTTTATGACATACTATGACTTTTTTATGACGTACTTTGACTTTTCCTGACATACTATGACTTTTTATGACATACTATGACTTTTTTATGACATACTATGACTTTTTTTGACATACTATGACTTTTTTATGACATACTATGACTTTTTATGACATACTATGACTTTCTTATGACATACTATGACTTTTTTGACATACTATGAGTTTTGTATGACATACTATGACTTTTTATGACATACTATGACTTTTTATGACATACTATGACTTTTTATGACATATCATGACTTTTTATGACATACTATGACTTTTTTATGACATACTACGACTCTTTTATGACATACTATGGCTTTTTATGACATACTATGACTTTCTTATGACGTACTTTGACTTTTTATGACATACTACGACTTTTTTATGACATACTATGACTTTTTTGACATACTATGAGTTTTGTATGACATACTATGACTTTTTATGACATACTATGACTTTTTATGACATACTATGACTTTTTATGACATATCATGACTTTTTATGACATACTATGACTTTTTTATGACATACTACGACTCTTTTATGACATACTATGGCTTTTTATGACATACTATGACTTTTTTATGACATACTATGACTTTTTTATGACATACCATGACTTTTTATGACATACTATGACTTTTTATGACATACTATGACTTTTTTAAGACATACTATGACTTTTTAGGACACACTATAACTTTTTATGACATACTATGACTTTTTATGACATAGTATGACTTTTTATGACATACTATGACTTTTTATGACATAGTATGACTTTTTATGACACACTATGACTTTTTATGACATAGTATGACTTTTTATGACACTATGACTTTTTTATGACTTACTATGACTTTTTATGACACTATGACTTTTTTATGACATACTATGACTTTTTATGACGTACTATGACTTTTCTGACATACTATGACTTTTTTATGACATACTATGACTTTTTTATGACATACTATGACTTTTTATGACATATTATGACTTTTTATGACATACTATGACTTTTTTATGAAATATTATGACTTTTTTATGACATACTATGACTTTTCTATGACGTTTTATGACTTTTATGACTTTTTATGACATACTATGACTTTTTTATGACTTTTTATGACATACTATGACTTTTTATGACATACTATGACTTTCTTTTACTTTTTATGACATACTATGACTTTTCTGACATACTATGACTTTTTTATGACATACTATGACTTTTTATGACATACTATGACTTTTTATGACGTAATTTGACTTTTTATGACATAGTATGACTTTTTATGACACTATGACTTTTTTATGACTTACTATGACTTTTTATGACACTATGACTTTTTTATGACATACTATGACTTTTTATGACGTACTATGACTTTTCTGACATACTATGACTTTTTTATGACATACTATGACTTTTTTATGACATACTATGACTTTTTATGACATATTATGACTTTTTATGACATACTATGACTTTTTTATGAAATATTATGACTTTTTTATGACATACTATGACTTTTCTATGACGTTTTATGACTTTTATGACTTTTTATGACATACTATGACTTTTTTATGACTTTTTATGACATACTATGACTTTTTATGACATACTATGACTTTCTTTTACTTTTTATGACATACTATGACTTTTCTGACATACTATGACTTTTTTATGACATACTATGACTTTTTATGACATACTATGACTTTTTATGACGTAATTTGACTTTTTATGACATACTATGACTTTTTATGACATACTATGACTTTTTTATGAAATACTATGACTTTTTTATGACATACTATGAGTTTTTTATGACATACTATGAGTTTTTTATGACATACTATGACTTTTTATGACATACTATGACTTTTTATGACATATCATGACTTTTTTTGACATATCATGACTTTTTATGACATACTACGACTTTTTTATGACATACTACGACTTTTTTATGACGTACTATGACTTTTTATGACATACTATGACTTTTTTATGACATACTATGACTTTTTATGACATATTATGACTTTTTATGACATACTATGACTTTTTTATGAAATATTATGACTTTTTTCTGACATACTATGACTTTTCTGACATACTACGACTTTTTTATGACATACTATGACTTTTCTATGACGTTTTATGACTTTTATGACTTTTTATGACATACTATGACTTTTTTATGACTTTTTATGACATACTATGACTTTTTATGACATACTATGACTTTCTTTTACTTTTTATGACATACTATGACTTTTCTGACATACTATGACTTTTTTATGACATACTATGACTTTTTATGACATACTATGACTTTTTATGACGTAATTTGACTTTTTATGACATACTATGACTTTTTATGACATACTATGACTTTTTTATGAAATACTATGACTTTTTTATGACATACTATGAGTTTTTTATGACATACTATGAGTTTTTTATGACATACTATGACTTTTTATGACATACTATGACTTTTTATGACATATCATGACTTTTTTTGACATATCATGACTTTTTATGACATACTACGACTTTTTTATGACATACTACGACTTTTTTATGACGTACTATGACTTTTTATGACATACTATGACTTTTTATGACATACTATGACTTTTTTATGACGTACTTTGACTTTTTATGACATACTACGACTTTTTTCTGACAAACTATGACTTTTTCTGACATACTATGACTTTTCCTGACATACTATGACTTTTTATGACATACTATGACTTTTTTATGACATACTATGACTTTTTTATGACATACTATGACTTTTTATGACATACTATGACTTTCTTATGACATACTATGACTTTTTTTGACATACTATGAGTTTTTTATGACATACTATGACTTTTTATGACATACTATGACTTTTTATGACATACTATGACTTTCTTATGACATACTATGACTTTTTTATGACATACTACGACTTTTTTATGACATACTATGGCTTTTTATGACATACTATGACTTTCTTATGACGTACTTTGACTTTTTCTGACATACTATGACTTTTTTATGAAATACTATGCCTTATTATGACATACTATGACTTTTTTATGACATACTTTGACTTTTTTATGAAATACTATGACTTTTTTATGACATACTTTGACTTTTTATGACATACTATGACTTTTCTGACATACTATGACTTTTTTATGACATACTATGACTTTTTATGACATACTATGACTTTTTTATGACATACTTTGACTTTTTTATGACTTTTTGGCTTTTTTCTGACATACTTTGACTTTTTTATGACTTTTTTATGACATAATTTGACTTTTTTATGACTTTTTATGACTTTTTTATGACATCCTATGACTTAATTATGACATACTTTGACTTTTTTATGACACACTTTGACTTTTTTATGACTTTTTTATGACTTTTTTATGACACACTTTGACTTTTTTATGACTTTTTTATGACTTTTTTATGACAAACTATGACATTTTTATGACTTTTTTATGACATTTTTATGACAAACTATGACTTTTTATGACATTTTTATGACTTTTTTTTATGATTTTTTTATGACATTTTTATGACTTTTTTATGATTTTTTTATGACTTTTTTATGACTTTTTTATGACTTTTTTATGACTTTTTTATGACTTTTTTATGACATTTTTATGACTTTTTTATGACTTTTTTATGACATTTCTATGACATTTTTATGACATTTTTATGACTTTTTTATGACTTTTTATGACTTTTTTATGACAAACTATGACTTTTTTATGACTTTTTTATGACATTTTTATGACATTTTATGACAAACTATGACTTTTTTATGACTTTTTTATGACTTCTTATGACTTTTTTCATGACTTTTTTATGACTTTTTATGACTTTTTTATGATTTTTTATGACTTTTTTATGACATACTCTGACTTTTTTATGACAAACTGTATTTTTTATGACTTTTTATGACTTTTTTATGACATTTTTATGACTTTTTTATGACATACTATGACTTTTTTTATGACATACTATGACTTTTTTATGACTTTTTATGACTTTTTTATGACATACTTTTACTTTTTTATGACTTTTTATGACTATTTTATGACATCCTATGACTTAATTATGACATACTTTGACTTTTTTATGACAAACTATGACTTTTTTATGACTTTTTAATGAAATTTTTATGACTTTTTTATGACTTTTTTATGACATTTTTATGACTTTTTTATGACTTTTTTATGACACACTTTGACTTTTTTATGACTTTTTTATGACTTTTTTATGACTTTTTATGACTTTTTAATGAAATTTTTATGACTTTTTATGACTTTTTATGACTTTTTTATGACTTTTTTATGACATTTTTATGACTTTTTTATGACATTTTTATGACTTTTTTATGACTTTTTTATGACTTTTTATGACATTTTTATGACTTTTTTATGACATTTTTATGACTTTTTTATGACTTTTTTATGACATTTTTATGACATTTTTATGACTTTTTATGACTTTTTTATGACATTTTTATGACATTTTTATGACAAACTATGACTTTTTATGACATTTTTATGACTTTTTTTTATGATTTTTTATGACATTTTTATGACTTTTTTATGATTTTTTTAAGACTTTTTTATGACTTTTTTATGACTTTTTTATGACTTTTTTATGACATTTTTATGACATTTTTATGACTTTTTTATGACATTTCTATGACATTTTTATGACATTTTTATGACTTTTTTATGACTTTTTATGACTTTTTTATGACAAACTATGACTTTTTTATGACTTTTTTATGACATTTTTATGACATTTTTATGACAAACTATGACTTTTTTATGACTTTTTTATGACTTCTTATGACTTTTTTCATGACTTTTTTATGACTTTTTATGACTTTTTTATGATTTTTTATGACTTTTTTATGACATACTCTGACTTTTTTATGACAAACTGTATTTTTTATGACTTTTTATGACTTTTTTTATGACATTTTTATGACTTTTTTATGACATACTATGACTTTTTTTTATGACATACTATGACTTTTTTATGACTTTTTATGACTTTTTTATGACATACTTTTACTTTTTTATGACTTTTTATGACTATTTTATGACATCCTATGACTTAATTATGACATACTTTGACTTTTTTATGACAAACTATGACTTTTTTATGACTTTTTAATGAAATTTTTATGACTTTTTTATGACTTTTTATGACTTTTTTATGACATTTTTATGACTTTTTTATGACTTTTTATGACACACTTTGACTTTTTTTATGACTTTTTTATGACTTTTTTATGACAAACTGACTTTTTTATGACTTTTTTATGACATTTTTATGACTTTTTTATGACTTTTTTATGACTTTTTTATGACTTTTTTATGACTTTTTTATGACATTTTTATGACTTTTTTATGACATTTTTATGACTTTTTTATGACTTTTTTATGACTTTTTTATGACTTTTTTATGACTTTTTTATGACTTTTTTATGACATTTTTATGACTTTTTTATGACATTTTTATGACTTTTTTATGACTTTTTTATGACATTTTTATGACATTTTTATGACTTTTTATGACTTTTTTATGACATTTTTATGACATTTTTATGACATTTTTATGACTTTTTTATGACTTTTTTATGACAAACTATGACTTTTTGACTTTTTTATGACACACTTTGACTTTTTTATGACTTTTTTATGACTTTTTTATGACAAACTATGACTTTTTTATGACTTTTTATGACAAACTATGACTTTTTTATGACTTTTTATGACTTTTTAATGAAATTTTTATGACTTTTTTATGACTTTTTATGACATTTTTATGACATTTTTATGACATTTTTATGACTTTTTTATGACTTTTTTATGACACACTTTGACTTGTTTATGACTTTTTTATGACTTTTTATGACTTTTTAATGAAATTTTTATGACTTTTTTATGACTTTTTATGACTTTTTTATGACTTTTTTATGACTTTTAATGACTTTTTTATGACATTTTTATGAATTTTTTATGACTTTTTTATGACATTTTTATGACTTTTTTATGACATTTTTATGACTTTTTTATGACATACTTTGACTTTTTTATGACTTTTTTATGACTTTTTTATGACTTTTTTATGATTTTTTTGACATTTTTATGACTTTTTTATGACATTTCTACGACATTTTTATGACATTTTTATGACTTTTTTATGACTTTTTTATGACAAACTATGACTTTTTTATGACTTTTTTATGACATTTTTATGACATTTTTATGACAAACTATGACTTTTTTATGACTTTTTTATGACTTCTTATGACTTTTTTCATGACTTTTTTATGACTTTTTATGACTTTTTTATGATTTTTTATGACTTTTTTATGACATACTCTGACTTTTTTATGACAAACTGTATTTTTTATGACTTTTTATGACTTTTTTTATGACATTTTTATGACTTTTTTATGACATACTATGACTTTTTTATGACTTTTTATGACTTTTTTATGACATACTTTTACTTTTTTATGACTTTTTATGACTATTTTATGACATCCTATGACTTAATTATGACATACTTTGACTTTTTTATGACAAACTATGACTTTTTTATGACTTTTTAATGAAATTTTTATGACTTTTTTATGACTTTTTATGACTTTTTTATGACATTTTTATGACTTTTTTATGACTTTTTATGACACACTTTGACTTTTTTTATGACTTTTTTATGACAAACTGACTTTTTTATGACTTTTTTATGACATTTTTATGACTTTTTTATGACTTTTTTATGACTTTTTTATGACTTTTTTATGACATTTTTATGACTTTTTTATGACTTTTTTATGACTTTTTTATGACTTTTTTATGACTTTTTTATGACATTTTTATGACTTTTTTATGACATTTTTATGACTTTTTTATGACTTTTTTATGACATTTTTATGACATTTTTATGACTTTTTATGACTTTTTTATGACATTTTTATGACATTTTTATGACATTTTTATGACTTTTTTATGACTTTTTTATGACAAACTATGACTTTTTGACTTTTTTATGACACACTTTGACTTTTTTATGACTTTTTTATGACTTTTTTTATGACAAACTATGACTTTTTTATGACTTTTTATGACTTTTTAATGAAATTTTTATGACTTTTTTATGACTTTTTATGACTTTTTTATGACTTTTTTATGACTTTTTATGACTTTTTTATGACTTTTTTATGACATTTTTATGAATTTTTTATGACATTTTTATGACTTTTTTATGACTTTTTTATGACTTTTTTATGACTTTTTTATGACTTTTTTATGACATTTTTATGACTTTTTTATGACTTTTTTATGACATTTTTATGACATTTTTATGACTTTTTATGACTTTTTTATGACATTTTTATGACATTTTTATGACTTTTTTATGACTTTTTTATGACTTTTTTATGACTTTTTTATGACAAACTATGACTTTTTGACTTTTTTATGACACACTTTGACTTTTTTATGACTTTTTTATGACTTTTTTATGACAAACTATGACTTTTTTATGACTTTTTATGACTTTTTAATGAAATTTTTATGACTTTTTTATGACTTTTTATGACTTTTTTATGACTTTTTTATGACTTTTTATGACTTTTTTATGACTTTTTTATGACATTTTTATGAATTTTTTATGACATTTTTATGACTTTTTTATGACATTTTTATGACATACTCTGACTTTTTTATGACAAACAATGACTTTTTTATGACTTTTTATGACTTTTTTATGACATACTTTGACTTTTTTATGACTTTTTTATGACTTTTTTATGACTTTTTTATGATTTTTTTGACATTTTTATGACTTTTTTATGACATTTTTATGAATTTTCTATGACTTTTTATGACTTTTTATGACATTTTTATGACTTTTTTATGACATTTTTATGACATACTCTGACTTTTTTATGACAAACTATGACTTTTTTATGACTTTTTATGACTTTTTTATGACATACTTTGACTTTTTTATGACTTTTTTATGACTTTTTATGACTATTTTATGACATCCTATGACTTAATTATGACATACTTTGACTTTTTTATGACAAACTATGACTTTTTATGACTTTTTAATGACATTTTTATGACTTTTTTATGACACACTTTGACTTTTTTATGACTTTTTTATGACTTTTTTATGACAAACTATGACTTTTTTATGACTTTTTATGACTTTTTAATGAAATTTTTATGACTTTTTTATGACTTTTTATGACTTTTTTATGACTTTTTTATGACATTTTTATGACTTTTTTATGACATTTTTATGACTTTTTTATGACTTTTTTATGACTTTTTTATGACATTTTTATGACTTTTTTATGACTTTTTTATGACTTTTTTATGACATTTTTATGACTTTTTTATGACATTTTTATGACTTTTTATGACTTTTTTATGACATTTTTATGACATTTTTATGACTTTTTGATTTTTTATAACAAACTATGACTTTTTTATGACATTTTTATGACATTTTTATGACTTTTTTATGACTTTTTTATGACAAACTATGACTTTTTGACTTTTTTATGACACACTTTGACTTTTTTATGACTTTTTTATGACTTTTTTATGACAAACTATGACTTTTTTATGACTTTTTTATCAATTTTTTATGACTTTTTTATGACTTTTTTATGACTTTTTATGACTTTTATGACTTTTTTATGACTTTTTTATGACTTTTTTATGACATTTTTATGACTTTTTTATGACTTTTTTATGACATTTTTATGACATTTTTATGACATTTTTATGACTTTTTTATGACTTTTTTATGACATTTTTATGACATTTTTATGACTTTTTTATGACTTTTTGATTTTTTATAACAAACTGACTTTTTTATGACTTTTTTATGACTTTTTTATGATTTTTTGGACATTTTTATGACTTTTTTATGACATTTTTATGACTTTTTTATGACTTTTTATGACTTTTTTATGACATACTCTGACTTTTTTATGAGAAACTGACTTTTTTATGACTTTTTATGACTTTTTTATGACATACTTTGACTTTTTATGACTTTTTATGACTATTTTATGACAAACTATGACTTTTTTATGACAAACTATGACTTTTTAATGACACACTTTGACTTTTTTATGACTTTTTTATGACAAACTATGACTTTTTATGACTTTTTTATGACTTTTTTATGAAATTTTTATGACTTTTTTATGACTTTTTTATGACTTTTTTATGACATTTTTATGACATTTTTATGACAAACTATGACTTTTTGACTTTTTTATGACATACTTTGACTTTTTTATGACTTTTTATGACTTTTTTATGACATACTTTGACTTTTTTCATGACTTTTTTATGACATACTTTGCCTTTTTTTGACTTTTTTATGACATACCTTGACTTTTTTATGACTTTTTTATGACTTTTTATGACTTTTTTATGACTTTTTATGACTTTTTTATGACTTTTTATGACTTTTTTATGACATACTTTGAATTTTTTATGACATACTATGACTTTTTTATGACATACTTTGACTTTTTTATTACTTTTTTATTACATACTATGACTTTTTTATGACTTTTTATGACATACTTTGACTTTTTTTTATGACTTTTTAGGACTTTTTATGACTTTTTTATGACATACTTTGACTTTTTTTATGACTTTTTATGACTTTTTTATGACATCCTATGACTTTTTATGACACACTTTGACTTTTTATGACTGTTTTTGACACACTACACTGACTTTTTTGATCCATCCATATCTAAAACTATATCTTCCAAAGCAGGACATGAAAAAGTCAATGCTATCTAAGCTAGCTGCACTGTTGTTATAGCAACCTATGCTTGGCGGATTTATCCGTCACTTACTACAAAAACATACAGCTCCGTACTTCATGAAGTCCTGATGAGTGAGCAGAGAACGTGGAAGCCTTTTCTACCTAGAGACAACGACTAGATCTGATGGGATAACTCTATTTTTCAAGGTTTTAACGACACAAGCTGTGATTTCTGGAGCAAACTTGATAGAAAATCAGGTGAATTAGAATTATTAGAGATGATTACTCGTTGAAATATGTTAAATATGACATATGTTGGGTATTCTCTGAAGTCCTAGAAGCTCCTCTGGGTTCCCTTCTATAATATACCATGACTTTGACCTTTTTGACATGCTACACTACTTTTTTATGGTTTTGTTTCAAAATACATTATTATACTGACTTTTTGAAATAATTTTAGACAGAAACAGAGTTGTTACCTTTCAAATGAAGCGTCGTACACAAATAACCACTGCAGAGACACCCTGTAGTGCTGATAATCATGCTTTATTAAATCAATAATTGGAGAAAAACTCAAGGAGGCTGCGAAAATAGTCAATGCTACAACTCTAACATCAATCAAACCGAAATGCGGGGCCACGCACGAGCACGCGTTTCTTTCCTTCCTCGCTCGACGCCGCAGCAGTTGGTTTGGGCTGCGGTACGCGTGCTTGGCCCCGCCCAGCTTGACTGACGGGTGAACTCCTAAAAACTAACACACAAACACACTGCAGACCTCCAAGAGACAGCTCTGCCTCTGCAAACAAGCACAGGACGGACTCTTATTTCATGTGATTGGCCAGGTTGATGGTAAAACTGAAGAGCCCGAGCGAGTGGTCGGATGCCAGAGGCAGAGCACAAAACAAAAAAGAAACACTTGTGCTCAGGGAGTGCAGGCCGCTCGCACTGTGAGCATGTCATCGAAATGGTACGGTATGACATAATCAGTCAGAGCGCGAGGTCCAGTCGTCCTGCTTACATGAGGGTATATGCAAACAGCACTCAGGATCTCACGCTCTTGTTACAATGCAACAGCACCGCAGTGCATTCATAGTTTGTCTCTGATTGAGTTAACGTCAACAGGGAGCCTCTCTACCTGTTGAGGCAATCTTAAGACTTCAACTTATCGTTGAGGCACAGAGTTTAGTTTCTCGGTTTGACAGGGTATTCGTTCCTAGTGGAACTTTCTCCTGTTAAACCACATTTAGTTTCATTTTGTTTCAGTTAATATTATTGTCATAAATAACAATGCATACATTTCCCATAACCGTTAAATTCGGCTATATACATTATGTACATGTCACAGAAAAATGGATCAAAGATCCTAAGTCATAGTTATCCAATATGGCACATTTTATAACAACTTTAGACTTTAGTCTAGTTTGGCATAAATTAATGTCAAGATTGGTACAAAAATAGTTCATATTTACAAGAACAGAAATCCAGATCTTTATGAAGTAGATTATTTCGCTTAATTAATAAATAAAAAGGCATGGAAGTAGGGAAAAGGGGAAGATCGAAAGGTTAGGTTTTTTGTTTTTTTTTACACTGATCGAATGCTAATGTGAACGGTCGCTGTGTCGGAGCCGAGCTCGTTGGACAGCTTCAGGGTGTAGGTTCCTGCGTCTTCCTCCTTCACCCCAGTGATGATGAGAGTGGTCAGGTCGTCCGTGGTGTCGATGTGGAAGCGCCCGCCCGCAGTCACCTCAATGGTCCTGCCGCTGCGCGACCACTCGATGTGTTTGGCATCACCAGAAAAGGCGCAGGTGACTGTCAGGACTTTGCCCGGCTCGATACTGATGTCCTCCGGCAGAGCCTCGATCCTGGGAGCAGAACCTGGAACCCACAGTACACGTTTATCAGTGCACACAGCTTTAAAAAATATTAGTGGCCACAACATTTGACAACGGAGAGTAAGGAAGGAAGGAGTAAGAACATTCAGGTACCAGAAAAGGTGTAGAGTATCTAAATTAAGTTCTTTGGTTAATATTGCATCCTTAGGGAGCTTGTGATTTGTAGTTAGGTAGTGATTTGTAGCTGTAGAGAGGTGGGCTTTTGTAGAGCGCGTTTGCACATGTACGAGCACGAGCGTGCGCACGAGTACGAGCACGAGCACGAGGCCTACGACGGTAGGGACATGCATCTGTTCGGACATAGAAAATAGTAGGACGGACCATGCGCGGACATTTAACAGCAACAACAATGGCGGCGAAAGGTTCACGTTGGTGTGATGCGGAGGTGGAGTGTTTACTGCAGATTTGGTCGATGAAAAGATTCAAAAACAGTCGACAAGACGCACAAAAACTCCGAGGTCTACGGAAAGATCTGGAAACAAAGCCATGCATCGCGATGACGTCATCAATGTGTGTGACGTGTTACGCCGTGATGATGTATGGACAGCAAGAAGCATTTGCGCGAGGCCCAGGTAGTGAGTACAAACGGGCCTGGGGCACGGGGGGAGAGGGAGGGGGGACAAGTACCCTAAAGCCGAGGGCGCGTAGCGGAAGGACAGTGTGAGTGTGCCCTTAGTGTGGAAGCGATGAAGCAAAAGCAGAGTGACTTTTAAAAGGCCACAAACTCCAAAGAACATTACCGATCTTATCTTATCTTACCGATTGCTCTGAATGAGGATCCTTCGCTCTGGGAGCTCATGGCGTACGTCTCAGATGTCATGGAGGACATGCTGGACATGGACATGGTCTCAAACTTCATCTCAGCTGCCATGCTGCTGAAGGAGCTGGACTCCATCATGGATGACATCATTGCCTGCTGGGAGGAGGACGAAAAGGAGGAAGACTCCTCCATCGTCTGCATTTCTTTCTTCATCATCATGGCTGAGCTCATGGATGATGAGGACTCTTTGTGACTCATCATCATTGATCCTGATGAGGCTAAGGATAGAAATGATAAATATGTTAATCTTCAGAATGATTTAAAAGTTAAGGAAATGTCAGGATTTGTTTTAATTAGCATGAAATTGGACTAAATCTGCTTGGGGCAGGTGCTCACCTTTAAGTGCCAGTTGCTGCTCATGGTAGGCCTTGACCTTCATGCGTATGGACTGGAACACCTGTCCGGTGAAGGAGAAGGAGGATTTGGATACTCCTCCCTCTGACGTCATCTCACAGGTGTACTCTCCTTGATCACTGTCTGACAAATCATGAAGGAGTAGGCTGCAGGAGCCCTCAGAGTAGTGCATCTCAAAGCGGCTGCTCTGTGAAAGCCTCCTCCCGTTGACGTACCACACCACTTCCCTGACACTGCTCTCGCAGACACAGGACATCCTCACAGAACCCTCACTGGCCACAGCTGTTACCTGACTCAGGACCTTGGGAGGTTTCGGGATTGGAGATTTGACAGTGGGTGGAGACACAACCCTCTTGGGGGACATGATAGGAGGAGGAGACTTCATCCTAGGAGGGGATTTGATTCCCTCGGGCTCAGGGGACTTCAAGGCCCTTGGGGATTTGATGCCTGAAGGTTCTGGGGACTTGATCCCTCTTGGTGTTTTGATTCCTGCAGGTTCTGGAGATTTGATACCTTTTGGTGTTTTGATTCCTACAGGTTCAGGTGACTTCACTCTGTCCGGAGACTTGATTGGTGTTGGTGACTTGAGTTTGGGTTCAGGAGATTTTATACCCCGGGGTGACTTAACTCCCTCAGGTTCAGGAGATTTAACACTTGGCGTTGGTGATTTTAAGCTGGGTGCTGGAGAGGGTGTAGGTGGCTCAGGAGACTTGATGCTCCTTGGAGATTTAATTCCCTCTGGTTCAGGAGATTTCACACTTGGCATTGGGGACTTCACACTCGGCGTTGGGGACTTCACACCTGGCGTTGGAGACTTCACACTCGGTGTTGGGGACTTTACACCTGGCGTTGGGGACTTCACACTTGGCGTTGGTGACTTCACACTCGGAGTAGGAGATGTTACACTTGGTTCAGGAGACTTCACACTTGGAGCTGGTGATTTGATTGAAGGCTCAGGGGACTTGATGCTGGGGGCAGGGGATGTTATGGAGGGAGCAGGTGATGTGACTGAAGGCTCTGGTGACTTTACACTGGGAGTGGGTGACTTTACAGATGGCTCTGGGGATTTGACTGCCTTGATCTCTTCTTTAGGAAGTGGTCTGCGGATAGTCAAGGTAAAGTGAGCCTCCTGCCTGCCTGCTGAGTTCTCTACCACCACTGTATAATTGCCCTCATCGGAGGCCGTCACAGAGGAGATCTCCATGCTGGACTTGTACTGAGTGGTGGTGACCTGGATGCGGTGAGATGAGACGATGGTTCTGCTCATGTGCATCCATGTTACAACTGGTGCAGGTTCCCCATCGATATCACAGGTGAATCTGGCTGTCTCTCCCTCTGCAACTGTCAAGGACTGGGGCTTGGTGAGGATTTTGGCAGGAAGAGATGGCTTCACCTTGTGGACAGCAACTTCCTCAGCAACAGCAGCAGAAGATGACTTCAGTTTGGCTTCAGACGTGGTGCGTTTCCCAGTCAGAGAATACTGTTCCGATGAGTAGGAGGAATCAGATGACAGGTAGTCAGCAGAGGCATACTTGATAGATGAATCATACCTCTCAGCAGAGGAGTACCTCTCAGCAGAGGAGTACCTCTCAGCAGAGGAGGCAGCATATCTTTCACGTGTGACAACTTCACGTGTCTCTGTTAGCTTAGACTTGCTCTCTTCCACTGCAAAGTGGGACTCGGACGAATAGCCTGCTTTGAAGTGGGTGGTGTGATAATGGTCAATCCGAGTAACTTCAGGGACACGTCCTTTGGGAACATCCTCATCCCTGCGGCGAGAGGAGAAGGTGGTGTAGCCGCCACCTGACACATCAAGGGTGGCATAATCTGAAGCTTCTCCCTTGGAGTTGGAGCATACACAGCGGTATGTGCCACTGTCCTCTTCCTGACATTCCAGAATAGTGATGGACAAAACACCACTCATGTTGGTGAAGATGTATTTCTCACTGCTTTCAGAAATTGCAGTTCCATTGTGGAACCAGCTGATCTCAGCCTCTGGTTTGGTTTGGATGTTCAGGGTGAATTTGGTGTCTTGGCCAATTGGTACGCGGTGGGAGCGCATCCTGACAGTCACACGGGGGGCATGGTCCAGGCTGAACGGTGTCTGGCTAACTGTCTGATATTTCCTCTCAGACTTCAGAGCAGCCTTTCTGGCCTCGTAGCGGGACATGATGTCAAAGCGGGCTGACCGCTCAAACCTGGAGGAGGAGCGGGATGACCTCTCAACGGACTTGACGGGGCTGGGAGAGCGGGGACGGGTCCTCTCAGGAGTGGGGGACCTCCTCCCAATGATCTCTCCCTCTACTTCCACAGAAGTCCTGGCACGCGATTGTCTGATCAGCTGTGAGACTGGACGCATGAGCTCGATGTATGTGGGCGACAGCGACCTTCTCCTCCTCATATACTGAGAAACAGTGCGTTTCTTCTTTGTCTCAGCAACCTCAACAACCTCGTGTTTGACCTCCATCCTCCTCTCTTCAAGTTCCATGGCACGCCTCTCAGCGCAGATAGGGCTGCGGCAAGGAGAGGCAGAAAAGCCGAGCTCCAGTTCATCCTCCAGCATAGTTTTCTCCTCCTCCGTTCTCCTCATGGAAAGGTAGTCATCCACAGGCATCAAAAGCTCCTCATCACTAATGTCTCCCAGAGATCTCCTTCTGGATCTGAAGGAGACCTCGGATTCAGGAGAAGGTGAACGGCGAGCGGGCCTGACAGTCTCTAAGTCATCCAGAGTGAGTTTTGGAATACGCCACCTTGGCCTGTACTGGTCAGTGATTCTAGGGAGAGGCATGACATAGAACTGCTCCCACCTTGACAGGCGGATACGTCTCTGCCTCTTCTGCACAATCTTCTCCATCTTTGCTGGAATCTCATACTGGTCTCTAAGCTTTCTGTACCACTTCATGTCAGAGAGAGGTACAAACTGTTTGATAGCTTTGTCCTCATCAAGATCTCTGGGATCATGAACCATAGGCTCAGGGATCTCATATGGCATGAAGATCCTCCTCTCCTCCTCCAGCTTCTTAGTGTCGGATTTCTCCACTGTGATGTCAAACTCACCTTCAATGTTCTTGGTGCTGACTGCAGGCTTGTACATCTCTGCAGCAAATTTAAGTGCCTCCTGGGCTGTCGGGTTGAAAGGTACAATCTCCTCGGTGGCAACAATTTTCAGAGCCATCTTGTTAGTCTTTTCAATTTGTTTCTGTACGTGTCTGTGTTTCTCCTCCTCGCTCTTGTACTCTCTCCTAGTGTAAGTAAGACGGTCAACCTTCAGTGTAGCATGGCAACTTATAGACCCAGCAGAGTTGGTTGCAGTAACCTTGTACACACCAGAGTCCTCGAGTAGAGTATCTCTGATGTGCAAGACATAGTAGTCAACGTCCTCCTGTATGACGACTACCTTGTGGCCAAACTGTAGTAATTTACCGTCTTTCTGCCATTTCAGAGTAGGCGTTGGGATTCCTGAGACTCTGAGCTCGAAGCGGACGCTATTTCCCTCAACACAGTCAACATTAGCCAGCAGACGTTTGAACATGGGCCTCATAGTGTCCTCCATTTCAGGATGAGGTGTCACAGTGAGACGGGCCTTGCAGCTGTCTTCTCCAAACTTGTTGTGGGCCATGACGGTGTATTCTGCATCATCATTTATATCCACGTGGTGGATCATCAGTTGGTACAGACCCTTATCAGTGATGAACGTGTACTTGCTCTCATCTTCACCGGGCTTTATTTTCTCTCCATTCTTAAGCCATGTTACATGAGGCTCCGGGTGCACGGTAATAGTGACACCGAAGCGCACATCTTCGCCAAAGTAGGCGGATCGGTTGTAGAGAGGCAGAGTGAACTCTGGTGGTCTCTGCAGGAGTTTTGTTTTGTCGACTCTCCTCCTCAGTTTCTTGATGGAGCGACTAACATAGTGCTCTCTGATGCTCCTCACTGTCTCAACAAAGAGCTCTCCATAAGCACTGTCTTCTCCATCATCACTCACTACCTTGCATCTATACACACCGTCATCACTGTCTTCAATGTCCTTTACATAGATGCTGGCAAAACCATTACTGTAAGTAATTTCATACTTGGTGCTTGCGTGCAGCTTACGGATACCGTGGTACCACGTCACCTGAGTACTCTTGTCATAGTTGGTGATGCTACAAGTGAATCTGACATGGCCACCTTCCTCAGCTGAGCCATGCATTACTGGACCAGTGCGGATTCCATGGTACTCTGTTCCAGTCTTCACTTTACCCACAGCATATCCTCTCTGGTTCTTGAAGGCGCCACCATAGGCCAAACGAGCTGATGATACAACAGTATCTATCCTCTTTACCAGAGTCTGATAATACCTTCTGTGTCTCAATGTTCTTATGACCTTGTTGCTGACATGCTCAATCTTCATCTTGAGCCATGGGTGCTCAAGAGCCTCATGGGCTGTCATACGGAGCCTTCTGTCTTTGACTAGAAGTCTGTCCACAAAGTCCATAGCTTCAAGGCTGATGTCCTTAAATGCTTCACTGTCAAAGATGTACTCACAGTTGGAGATATTCTCAATCATCTTTGTAATGGACTCTGCTGCAAACGGATTAAGGCCACTGAGCAAAACGTACGCCATTACACCAACAGACCACATATCAGTGGCTGTTGTGACCAGGTCGTGACGGTGGATCTCAGGGGCACAGTACTCCGGAGCTGTGAACAGCATTCTGATGTTTTCTCCTGGCACCAGCAGCCTAGCCTGGCCCATCTCAATTATCTTTATGGTGGTGCTTTTCCTTGTGGTGTAGACAATGTTGTCTGGGCGGATATCAAAGTGGCCGAAGTTGTGACTATGCATGAACTTAAGGGCAGAGCAGACTTGTCTTAGGTAGCGGACAATCTCCTGCTCTGTAAGCTCAAAGTTGCTGGTGCCAAGGCGCTCAAAGATGTCAACTCCAGAAAGGAATTCAAAGATCAAAATGATCTCCTCCATACTTTCAAAGTATTCATGTAGATAGATGACATTCTTGTGTCTTGCTATGTTGAGGGCTTCAATTTCCCTGAGAACCAACTCACGGTCAGTTCCTTTGACCTTGATAAACTTGGCCATGAAGGTCTTCTTTGTGGCAATCTCCGTGCAGCGGTGGACCACGCCAAACTGGCAGCGAGAAAGTTCCTCAGAGATAATGTACTTGGAGGACAACTCCTTCACCTTGTAGAACAGCGCTTCCTCTTTGGTGATCTCTCTGGTTTCATCCACTTCCTCATCATAGTTCCTAATCACAGACTTGTCTTCCTTTGTGGTGATGGGCTCTGTTGGCCCAGAAGGTTGGCTCAGGCCAAACTGGTTTTCGGCGATGACGCGGAACTGGTACTTTGTCTTTCCAAAAATGTTGATGATGGTGATGCTGCAGTCAGTGGTCTGTCCAGCACGGATCCACCTGTCAGCAGTGGTCGGACACTTCTCCACAATGTAGTTAATAATGTCACTACCACCATCATTGGCAGGGGGCTCCCAGGTCAAGGTGATGGAGTCCCGAGAAATGTCGCTGACGATCAGTCCCTTTGGAGCTTCAGGTATGTCCGCCACATTCACCTCAATGGTTTGCTTGTCTGTTCCAAACCTGTTCTTTGCAGTAATAATGTAGTAGCCACTATCTTTCCTCTCCATTCCCTTCTGGAACACCAGAGAGGTGAAAGACCTGGTGGTGATGACTTGGTGATAGGGAGAGTTGGAAAGGATCTCCTGACCCTTCTGCCAAGTGATTGCTGGCTCAGGCTTCCCAGAGATGGGGATCTTGATGGTGATGTGATCACCACGGACAGCATGGACTGCTCCCATTCCCTGGAGCTCCTTGGGCAAGTGGATCTTAGCAGGAACTGGAATTAAAATGATAACACATTACATAAGTTTGATATTTATCAAAATGTATTCTATTTAAGGCATTGCACCTGCAGAGAACATAACTTATTGGATTCTGGAAAACATGAACAATGATTATTTTTATATCATTACCTTCCACCTCCAGGTTGGCTGTTGTAGAGATGGATCCTGAGGAGTTGGTTGCTCTGACTTGGTAAACTGTAGCATCTGATTCATCAGCAGCAATAATGACCAGCTGGTAGTAGCCTCCCTTGAACTCCTGGGCTTTGATCTTGACTCCATCTGCCTCGACTTCCTTTCCACTGCGGAACCATTTCACCAATGGGTTGGGATATCCCACCACCTTGTCATAGGAAAAATAACCAAGTTAAATATTTACTGAAATTTAACTCCAAACAGAGACTTGTGCTAATCGACTTGACTGATTGAATGAAACTTATGTCAACGTTGGTGTCATTTTACATATCAAATGTATCTGAAATAAATTACCTTGGTAACAAAGGTGGCATTGGCGTGGTATTTGACGGTCATGTCCCTGATCTCCTCCCTGAACGCAGGCGCACGAGGAGACTGGTCAGACTTGGGGGTGATAGGCGCCGAGATCTCACTCCAGTCGCTCTCACCGCCCATGTTCTCACACTTGACACGGAACTCGTACTCAAAGCCCTCGATCAAGCCTCTGACCTCAAAGCTGGTCTCCACAAACTTCTTACTGGTTACTGACATCCATTTGTTCTGCTTCTTCTCACGTTTCTCCAGGTAGTAGCTGGAGATTTTAGCTCCACCGTCGCTGCTTGGAGGCTTCCAGCAGACGACACAGGAGTCTTTGGTCGAGCTGATGATGAAGGGTTGTTGTGGGATGCCAGGTTTTTCTGAGAAATAAACAGGGGATGTTATTGTAGTTCTTTACATATCTGTAACGTTGGTCCTGCCTCTCTGCAATGTAGTCACAGTATCCAAAACTGGCAAACCGAAATCTGTATGCACTTACCAAATGGACTCTTAACAATGACCACTGATGGGATCTCCAGAGCCTCACTGACTCCGTATTGATTCCTTGCAGAGACTCTGAAGTAGTAGCCTGCGTTCTCGATCAGGTTGGGGACACGACAAGTGGTGCCAGAGACAGAGGAGGACACCAGTTGCCACTGCTCGCCTTCCTTGGCCTCACGTTTCTCCACGATGTAGTTGGTAATCATGGAGCCTCCATCGTCCTTGGGAGCCTTCCAGCTGATGACCATTGAGCTCTTCAGCAGGGCTTCAACAACAATAGGGCCCTCAGGGATGCAAGGTTTATCTAGAAAAAAAATGAATGAGTAATGTTGGTCCTTCTTAAACATAAATAAATCTAGTAATAGTTATTTGTAATTCATATATGTGGCCAATAATATAGCACTACTAATATTAACAATTAAAAAAACAATTTTTTCACATGCTGTGACATAAAATGTATACTTTTTGAGTTTTGTTTTATTTCCTGTGCTCAGTAGTCTGGTGTTACCTTGGATTTCAACGCGCAGACTAGTGTCGATGGTTCCATACACATTGCTTAGCTGAACCTTGTAGCGGCCAGCGTTGGTCTTCCTCTGGACGTTCCTCACCACCAGGTGGGTGTAGCTTTCAGTGTTTTCAATAATAACATCCGCAGATGCGTTCAGAGGCTTCTTGCCATAGAACCACATGATCTGGGGGATGGGACGTCCGATGTAGACGACATGGAGACGGAGACTGGTGCCAGCCCCGGCGAAGTACTTCTCTTTCAGAGGGAAGCCTGGGTGGAACTGAGGCGCCGCCTGCAGGCGCAGTTTGCCGCTGGTCTCGATCTCTCCGGCTTCGTTGATGGCCCTGCAGGTATACAGGCCCTCGTCTTCCTGCTCATCTGTCAGAATGCTGAGGGAGTGGTTACGGCCATCTGAGCTCATCTTGTACTTTCGGCTCTGGATCAGTTCCTTGCCGTAGCGGTACCACTTGATCTCAGGCAGAGGTCTGCCAATGATGCCACAGGTCAATGTGCCTGACTCACCAAGCTTTGTGGTTACATCTTCAATATCTTCCTTCAAAGCTGGAGCCTCACCAACTGCAAAAACATCAGCAAAGTTTGATATAATTCTTTCCCGCTTTTTACTTTTTGCTGTAAAATGAATTTCAAATTGTTGCAATCCTGATGCTGCTACCTCAGTATTTACTGTATATGCAGACATGCAAACTTATATATTTAAAAAGACATTTAATTACACATAATTTAGCGTTTAACTTTGACTGACTGTGAGATTTATCTCTCTGCTCTGAGCAAATTCACTGATAACATTTTGTTGTAATTTTTAAAAAAATATCACATAAATTCATTTTTGATCAGGGTGTTTTGTTTGATGGGATCTGAATTCTCTAGCAGCTCACCGCTCAGTTTGGTCTTGATGCCCATGGGCGTACGGCGAGGTCGGCTTAGTCCAGTCTCATTCTCAGCGAAGATTCTGAACTCGTACTCCGTGGCCTCGATCAAGCCGCCCATGGTGAATTGACGATCCTTGGAGCGCTCCTTGTTGCATTTCTTCCAAGCACTTTCTCCAGACTGCCTGAACTCAATCCAGTAGCCGAGGATCTCCTTGCCGCCATCATGCTCGGGCCTGAGCCAGTGGATGGTGATACTGTCTTTGGTGATGGAGATAATGTCGATCTCTCCTGGTTGGCTGGGTTTGTCTATAAGGAGACAGACAGGACAGATTAATACTCAGCACAAGTCTTGTGGAAGTAATGTAAAACAGATTCTAAGCTATTTGACAAATCAGAGCAATCTTGTCTACTTATACGCCTTAGTCTCATCAATTAATTCATGAAGAAATATTCATCATATATCGTTAACTCACCAAATGGATCTTTGCAGACCACAGCCTCTGAAGCAGGACCATGCTCGCTCTTGCCAATGTCGTTCTGAGCCACCACTCTGAACATGTACTCTGCATCCGGAATGAGACCGGTGACATTGTACATGGTTGTGGTGATGTGGGTCTTGTTGTGTCGGACCCACTTTTCTGTCGACACCTCTCTCCTTTCCACGTAGTATCCTGTGACGCGGGAGCCTCCGTCATCCCGGGGCCGAGCCCAGGACAGAGCCACTGTGGTCTTGGTGACTTCCATGATCTCTGGTGGGTTGCTGGGAGGTTCTGGTGGGCCTGGAGATACATCAACAATTGTAAACTTTGTGTTTCTACTAACTAACGATTTTGGCCAACATGTCCACAATGCAACTTTTGACACACATCAGTTGGGATTGGACAGAATGAAAAATGGAGAATACTCACAAAGTGGTGTTTTTGGTGTGACAGCCTCATCAGACTTGAGAGATCTGCTGATGCCAAACTGGTTCTCGGCAGAAACCTTGAAGTGGTACTGCACATTCTCCTTCAGACCCTTCACCACCAAGGAGGTCTCGGTTACCCGGGAATCAACTGTACACCAAGCAACTTTGGAAACCTCACGCTTTTCCACAATGTAACCCAGAATGTCAGAGCCGCCATCATCTGATGGAGACCTCCAGCTGACCCGGACTGATCTGGCTTGAATGTCATCAAACTCCAGAGGGCCTTCTGGGATGTCAGGGCGACCAATCACCTTCACCTGGAGGGGAAAGACATACAGAGTTAAGTTCAAACTATTCTAACCAAATGTATTTGTTTTATTTTACTTCTGTTACTGAAGAAGATTTATCTGCAAGATGAGCAGCTAACCTTGATGTACACGGCCTTCCTGCCACATTTGTTCTCCAGCACCAGGTCGTAGGTACCGGTGTCGTCTTTGTGTGCCTCTTTGATGACCAGCTCGGTGATGTCATCATGGGTGGCGATCATGGCCCGGTGCGAGATGTCACGACCATCCTTGGTCCACTTGCATGTAGGGATGGGTTTACCCTTGATGGGCACAGACAGATGGATGACTCCACCCTGCCGCACCACGTAGCCCTCCTCGTATTTACCATCAAGCTCATAGTCGGGATAACCTGAAGAGGACACAGATACGATTTTTGTCAATTCAATTAGCGGTTCAGGTAAAAGAGAAAACATTTTTAAATCGGTAAGTAAAACTGTGTTGTTTATCTGATTGTAAAACTAAAGTTTAAATGATGGAATCTTACCAAGCATCTCCTGGACTTTAACCACTCCAGGAATCTCAGCGGGCTCTCCAGAACCACCAGCATTGCAGGCACTGATCCTGAATTTGTACTCGGAGCCCTGGGGCATGTGGGTGAGGGTGTACTCGCACATCTTGGTGGCCGTGGTGTTGCACAGTGTCCATTCCACCTGGTCCACCTTCTGCATCTCAATGAAGTAACCAGTAATGACAGAACCGCCCTCCTCTTCAGGTGGCAGCCAGGACAGAGTGACTGAAGTCCTGGTGGAGTCGGTGACTGTGGGCTGACGAGGCTCTGTTCAACAACACGGAGACTTTTAATAAACATACTGACTTCACACTGGTAAGATTAATTCAAAATAGTTGGTGAGGCTTTCATGAATGAAGCCAATTACATGTCATTACACATCACAGTAGTTATACAAAATTTTGCAACACGCACCGATGGGATCCATGGCAACGGTGATGGCAGAGCTCTCGCTGGGTTTGCCGGCTCCTCTGGAGTTGATGGCGGTGATACGGTATTCATACTCCAAGCCCTCTATCAGGCCAGAGGAGCGGTATCTGGTCATGGTGACAGGGTTCTTGCTGATCTTCATCCACCTGTCAGAATGTGCCTCTTTACGTTCGATGATGTAGCCGGCAATGGTGGAGCCACCATTGTCCTCAGGTGGTTGCCAGGTCAGGGTCATGCCCTCGTGGGTGACATCAAGTACCTCTGGCCTGCTTGGAGGTCCAGGGATGGCTACACAAGAAATACAGATTAAAAGAGTAAATAAATGAAAGACTTTGGTATTAAATACACAATAATTTACAGAAGGCTGGACAATGGAATGTGTTAAGGATGTAAAGGTACAATCAAAGGGTGATCAACTTCACACAAACATGTATTCACGCATCACAAATTTATGGCACTAAAGGTTGGACTAGTTAGATCAAATAGAAGTGTGCAGTGTTGCTGCCACATGAAGCACTCAAATATATGAAAGAACATAATAAAAACAGGAAAATCAGCTTTTGAAGGAGAACTCACTCTTAGCGCTCTTGCACTCCACAACCTGGGACTGCAGGAAGCCACCAACACCGAAGCGATTCATGGCAGCAACGCGGAACACATACTCAGTTCCCTCGGTAAGCCTGGTGTACTTGAAGCAGGGTCGGGTCACTGACTCTGAGATGGTGATCCAACCTGGCCTGTGGGCATCACGCTGCTCCACCACGTAGCCGCTGACGTTGGCACCACCGTCCTTCTCTGGAGGTTCCCAGCTGACTGTCACTGACACGCCGTCAACCTCCTCAATCTTCACGGGACCAACTGGGATGCCAGGTTTGTCTGCACGGGTGCAAGAAGATAGCTCGTTAGAATTTTCTTATTTTTTGCAAATCATTTGCATTTTTCTTGATGTAGTAGATAATCTAAATCTTGAAGATATTAATGCATGTTGCAAAACAACATTTTCGGGTCTCTAATCAGTCACAACATATCTGTGTACAACCTTCATTTTTGTGCAGAAAGTGCTCTTACCAAGGATGATGACCTTGATGACCTCAGTTGCCATGCCAATGGCATTCTTAACCTCAAGCGTGTAGTTTCCAGTGTCGTTGATCGTGGTCTCGCGGATGACGAGGTGGCTGGATTTTCCGTTGCTGTCAATCTTGATGCGTTCCAGGCTGTCCTTCAGTTTGACGCCGCCGAAGAACCAGGAGCAGACAGGCTGTGGTTTGGCCTTGATGGGGATGTTGAGGTCGATGGGTTTTCCGCGGTGCACATGGACAACCTTCTGAGGGATGCTGCTCATGTCGATCTTGGGCATCACTGGAATAAACAGAGCGACATGTTCATTATATCTGAATGATTTCTGTGAAGCTTTTAAGCTTCAAAGTAGAAGTGGTTGTGTAGTGATTTGTGCTTGATGTGATCTTACCCTTGATATCCTGGATAGTGACAGGAGAGGCGGTGTCCATGGGCTCGCTGGCTCCCCTGCTGTTGGTGGCTCGAACTCTGAACAGGTACTGGTCTTTCTCTGTCAGAGACTGAATGGTGTGCTGAGACACTGAGGCCTTAACTGTTGCCACAGCACTCCACCTGTCCATGCCCACTTTGCAAGCTTCAATGCTATAGCCTGTCAGCCTGCTTCCACCTTCGTGAATTGGCTTCTCCCAGTGCAGCGTGGCAGAGGATTTAGTGACATCCACAACCTGGAGGTTCAAAGGCACTGATGGCACTTCGCACACCAGCACAGCCTCAGATGTCTCACAGGGCTCACCGACACCATAGATGTTCTCCGGCAGAACTCTGAAGAAGTAGTGCACTCCCTCCTCCAGACCAGTGATCCTGAACAAGGTCTTCCTACACTCAGTGGTGATGGTCTTGTATGACTTCATGTTGGCTTCACGCTTCTCTACGATGTAGTTGCTGACGTGAGCACCACCGTCAATACTTGGGACATCCCAGGTGATCACAACGGACTCCTTGGTGTAGTCCTTCACGTTCACAGAACTTGGAGGACCAGGAGTGTCTGCAGGAGTAACAAGCAGAGGAAGAGAAGATATAAGTGTTTTTTACAATTGTCTTAAAGAAGAATCCAAGTAAATCTGCAAAACTGGTAAATCCAAGCAATGGCATTTATTTTATTTTTTTATACACATGTGATATTTGGTATCTGTGGACACTTGGGATGACATACCATAGATTTTGACCAGGATGATGGCAGTCTTCTTGCCAGAAGGGTTCTCTGCCTCCACAACGTATTTTCCGGAGTCATAGCGGTTGACCTTCTCCACCAACAGTGAGGTGTAGCTATCGGTGGTCTCAATGTAGCCGCGGCTCTGCAGCTCCACACCTGTCTTCCTCCAGGCCACTACCGGTGTCGGCCGGCCGCTGACAAATACAACCAGACGCAGGGTTCCTCCGGCACGTAGACACACTGTTTTCTTCAGGTCCTCAGCCAGTTCCAGGTCGGGCATTTCTGAGCAGGTAGAGAACAGTAAGGAGGGAGTCTGATAATGCTGCAATTACCGTGTAATAAGCTGAAATATGACACTGATCCGTCACCGGGAAAAGTTCAAGAAGCATTTAATTTCCCATCATAATCCTCTCTGTGATGGATTAATTTGATTACGGTATTATTTTCTGACTCACCAATTCTCTCAAGCGGCTCAACCTCAGCACTTGGATCACTGAACTCCCCGGTGCCTTGGCTGTTGACGGCAGCTACCCTGAATCTGTACTTCTTATTGGATGCTAGGCCGGCAGCCACATACTCGTTGGTCTTTAGGGCTTTGGTTGTGGCACGGTACCACTGCTCAGTGCCCTCCTCTAGGATCTCCACCACGTAGCCGCTGACATCTGAGCCACCATCGTACATGGGCCTGGTCCAGATCATGCTAATGCTGTGCTTGGTTGTGTCCGTGATACGAGGCATTGATGGAGGAGCTGGGGTATCTGGGAGAAGACAAAGATAAATACAAATGTGTTATACAGCTTCATGTCCTGTCGTTCCTTCAAATGGAAAACAATCTTAATTTCTTGTGGAAACTTTGGGATCACCACGAGAATTTAAAATGAAAATGTATCTCTAAAAACTGTAAACTTTTGCACAAGTGAAGGTTTAGAAAATAAAACAATGTGAATGGACAGTGAAATCTCTTACATGTGGGGTCTTTGCAGAGGATGTATGCTGAGGAGTCGCTCGGCTGGCTGTCTCCAGCAGCGTTGACCGCCGTCACTCTGAACTGATACTCGCTTCCCTCCAGCAGGCCTGTGATCTTCAGACGGGTGTCGTAGATTGTGTAATTCTTATTCACCCGAGTCCACCTGGTCCGAAAAAAATGATACCGAGACACAATAAGAATATTTAGAATAAATCATAAAGTGAAAACTAAAATCTGTCCTTTAAGCTGTTCAGAAATTGTTCCCACCTGGTGCTGCTCGTCTCTCGTTTATCCACTATGTAGGTTTTGATCTCGCTGCCTCCGTCGCTCTCGGGCTTCAGCCACTCGATGACGACATGCTCCTTACCCACCGCTGTAGCCTCCGGAGTGCCCGGCTGGGACGTGATGGCTGAGGAAGAAGGATTGGACAGGTCAGAGTCATGGAAACAAATCTAGATCCTGTAACACATTAATGCCTTATTCTACACTGGAAGAGTGCATTATTGCATGCATAATATGTGGTGTGACATTAAAATTCAAGTATTTATTAGTATTGCTGCAAATATTTGGATCTAATTGTTTTTAAACATCTTGCTCTGCAATCGTTGGAATGAATTATTTTAACTTGAAATTTCTGCTGTGCTACCAAAAATCTCTTACATTGTAGTCAGAATTATAAAGCTGAAAAGTTGACTATTATTATTGCGTTAAGATAAAAAGTTAAACTGAGAAAACTGTTGCAGCTTACTGTAGGCGTTCCTGGCGATGACAGGTTCGGACTCCAGAGGAACTCCAGGCCCAAACTTGTTCACTCCTCTGACTCTGAAGACGTACTCGTTGCTCTTGATCAGCCTGCTGCTGACACATGACAGCGTCTTGCACTCAGCCTCCATGATGACCCAGTTGAGACGGCTCGTCTCGCGACGCTCCACAATGTAATGACTGACGATGTCTCCACCGTCCTCGAGAGGAATCTTCCAGGACACCGTACACTTCTCCTCCGTCACTCTGCTGATCACGATCTTATCAGCCGGCGCTCCAGGAGTGTCTGAAAGACAGAAATGGAGATTGATCAGGAGGTTCAGACAGTTCAGTGACACATTCGGAAAATAACGTGCTTAAAAAATGACAGGTAAATGAATGATTTCTTAGCTGCTCACCCAGAACTTTAACGCTGACGGCAGCGGTCTTGATTCCGCTGGCGTTTTTGACGGTCAGGACGTATCTGCCTGTATCATATCTGTCGCAGTTCTTGATGACAGCCATGGCTCTGGTGGCAGTGTAGGTCAGCGAGTATTTCTCTCCGAGCTCCAAAATCTTGTCGCTCTTCGACCAGTACACTGTAGGCTCTGGTTTTCCACCCACAGCACCATCCAGGACCAGGTCTGAGCCGGCGGTGACTGTGACGGTCTCACCCACCAGCTTACTGTCCAGCTCAGCCTTTGGAGGAGCTGCAGCAATAAAGAGAGAATTAGATTTTTACTCAATAAATGACAGTTATATACAGTCAAGCTTTTTGTCAAGATGCTACAACACATGTATAAGCAATAGCAGAAAAAAAACCTTTGTCTTTATTCACTTGTTTTAATCTATAAATGATATAATCTTTGCCTCAAAAATCATCAGAAGCCTAACTGAGGTAGGCTTCTGATGATTTAAGAGGTAAGTAAACGAAAATCTAAATCCCTGGTGCCTCTTTAACTTACAGTATTCATCCTTGCATGTAACTGGTCCAGTGATCTCTGAGGGTGCACTGTGGACGCCGGCGGCATTCTTGGCAATGACGCGGTACTCATAGGTGTCTCCTTCTCCCAGGTTGGTGACAGTGAAGTAGTTCTCACTGATGGTGGTGTAATTGCACTTGAGCCAGCGGTTGTCGTCCCACTCATCCGTGCTGTAGACTTTCCTCTCCACAACGTAACCAACGAGCTTGCTGCCGCCGTCGTTGAGCGGCACGGTCCAGCACAATGACACGGAGGAGCGGGTAATGTCCGTCACCTCAGGTTTACCAGGGGGATCTGAGCAGGAAGGGGGAGAAGATTGTTGTAACTTTAATCAAACAGCTTTTTATGCTCTGAAAGGCATCATTAAGGTTTTTATGAACCGATTTAACTGTTTTAGTTGAGGAAAGTGAACAGTAATCAGATTAACTGACCACTCAGTTGTTAAAGACTTGGTCAACAGAGGTTTTTGTCATTTAATTGTCATGCCAAATAACCTGTCATCAGTTTAGAAAGTTAAAACATCGATGTTTCCCTCACCAACAGGATTGAGCGCCACCACAGGTCTGGAAGCCTCACTGGCCTTGCTGAGTCCAGCGATGTTCATCGTGTACACCCTGAACTGGTACTCCAGGCCTTCGATCAGGTTGGATACCTTGTAATGGCACTCCAGGCAGGGATGCTTGTTCTCCCTAACCCACAGGATGGTGTTTCTCTCTTTCTTCTCGATCCAGTAGCCTGTCACCTGGCTGCCACCATCGGCATATGGCAAGTCCCATTTGATGTTGATGGCATTAGCAGACACAGATACCACATCGGGACGACCTGGAGGACTTGGAGGAACTGTAGAAATTAAGCATAGAATGGGGATTATTAATATGCAAATAGATTTGTAAATGTATTTAAATATGTAACTTTGACATCCATATGTATAAAAAACAGGATTTGCATTTACTGTTGAACAGAACTTACTAAACGGATGCTCAATGACAACAGGAGCAGACTCAGCAGACTTGCTGACTCCAAACTTGTTCTCTGCGCACACTCTGAAGGTGTACTCCATATACTTGGTAAGGTGAGTCACTTTGATAGTGGTTCTCTGCACACTGGAGTTTACTACTTGCCAAGAGGCAGAGCCAGACTCTCGTTTTTCTACAATGTAGTTGGTGATTTCTGAGCCGCCATCATCAGCTGGCTCGGACCAGGACAGAGAGCAGGATTCTGAGGAGACTTCAGAAATTTCCACAGGGCCTGTAGGTGGACTCGGTCTTCCGACAACAACCACAGTCACTGTGAATGTCTTCACACCAGCAGCATTCTCCAGGATCAGGTAGTACTTGCCACTGTCGCTTCTCTTGCTGTCTCTCACTATTAAAGAGGTTACCTCCTTAGTGGTTCTGATGATGACTCTGTCACTCTCCTTTAGCTTCATCTCCTCCAGCTTCCAGGTGACCTTGGGTGCAGGCCTGCCACTGATGGGGATGTTAATTGTAAAGGTGTTGGAGATCTTGCAGGTGATGAGCTGGTTGGTGATACTGCTGAGGTCGGCAGTTGGTTCAATGCAAGGCTCCTTAATGACCACAGAGCTGAAGGTGCTCTGTGGCTCGCTGATTCCAGCATCATTCTTGGCCCTGACTCTGAAGTCATACTCTGCGTTCTCAATCAGACCCTCCAAATGCATCTTCATGGATTTGGTTTCTCCACCAGCAATCCAGCGATCACTGTCTTTAGCCTTAAATTCAATGATGTAGCCTCTGATGCGGCTGCCTCCATCATGCTCAGGCTTCAGCCACACCAGGGAAGCTGTGGATTTGGTGGTGTCAACAACATCCAGTCTCTTGGGTGGTGCAGGTTCTTCTGTGGCAGTGATGGGCTCTGTCATCTCGTGAGGTTCTCCCTGGCCATACTGGTTTACGGCAATCACCCTGAATAGATAGGGCACACCAATATCCAGGCCAGTTACCCTGATCATCTGGCGAGAGCACTTGGTGCTGACCTCCTGCCAGGCCAGGCGGCTGGCCTCGCGCTTGTCCACAATGTAGTGGTGGATTCGGGATCCGCCGTCATTGCTGGGGGCATCCCACAGGACTGTCAAGGCTCCACGAGTAACATCTTTGACGGTGATAGCTCCTGGGGGTCCAGGTGTGTCCAGCACTTTAACAGTAAATGTAATGGACTTGCGCCCGCTGTTGTTCTCCAGGGACAGGGTGTATTTTCCAGCTTCGTACCTAGTGCAACTCTCGATGGTCAGAGTAGAGGAGGACTCTGTGGTGCTGATATCAGCCATGACAGGCAGCTCACCATCTACCCTCGACCAGGTGGCGAGAGGAGCTGGTTTGCCACGGAAGGTAATTTGAAGGGTGACAGTGCTTCCATTCTTCACGATGTGAGTCTGCTTGAAGTTGGCACCAATTTCAATCTCAGGAGATCTAAGTCTGTCCAGAGCCTGAACAGCACTCGCCATCACTGAAGCTTCACCCTCTCCGGAACCGTTCACAGCACTGACCCTGAACTTGTAGAGCTCTCCAGCCACCAAGCCCTTGGTAGTGTAACTTGTGTTGATGCAAATCTGGCTGTTAACTCTGTGCCACTCCTCCAGACTGGCCTTACACATGTCGATATTGTAGCCAATGATTTCCAAGCCGCCATCAAAGACTGGCTTGGTCCATTCCAGGGTAACAGAGGACTTGGTTGAGTCAGTGACCTGATCGACAAGAAAAGAGCATAGTTTATAGTACAATTTGTAATTTATGTTTTTATTTTTTTTTATGTTCTCTTTACATTCTGCTTTCCTACATTAAAGTTCTTTTTTAGTTTTCTTCTTTACAAAAATAGCGCTTAAGTAATGTTTTAAGGGAAAGTGTCTTGAGATAACCTTTGTTATGATTTGGTACTGTATATAATATTTAATTGAATTGAAATTTAACTGAAGAATATCTGAATTAAATTCTGAAGATTGACCTCAACACCTTTCATGAATGTTTTTTCTCTTACAATTCAATGCGATGTTACTGCATTCCTACCTTGATTAATGTGGGGGCACTGGGAGAACTGGTTGGTTCTCTGCATTTGAAGAGCCTGGAAGTACTGCTGGCCGGTCCGATGCCAGCACCATTTTCAGCCATGACACGGAATTCGTACTCGTTGCCCTCAGTGAGGTTGGTAACACGGTGTCTTAGCTCTGTGATGGGCCTCTTGGAGGAAACCTTTATCCAGCGCAGGCTCTTCTTCTCTCTCCTCTCCAGGATGTAGTGTTTGATCTCGTTGCCTCCATCCGACCTTGGCCTGGTCCAGCATACAGTGATGCTGTTTCCAGTCACGTGGGTAGCATCTGGTGTGCCAGGGGTATCAGGCACAGCTGAAGGTAAGAGTAGAAAACATGGAGTTCATTAGTTATAATGTTGAAGTTTTTAATGTAAAGGCCTTTTGTTGTTTTGTCATTTTTCAAGTGCAATCGATTGGGTTAAGTCATATAAGATATGATCAATATGCAAGGCAGAAAATAACTTGGCTTACTGTATTGCATCTGTGCGATGATGGGATCAGAGTCCAGTGGTTTGCCGTCACCAAACTTGTTGACAGCAGAGATTCTGAACTGGTATTCATTGCCCTTTATAAGGTTGGTAGCATTGTAAGAGCAGGCTTCACATTTGGAGGTGACCAAGGCCCAGGAGATTCTGGATGTCTCCCTCTTCTCCACTACATAGTGGGTAATGGCAGCACAGCCGTCATTCTCTGGTGGGTTCCACCACACGGTACACTTCTCAGCTGTGATGCCGGTGAAACGGATGGGACCCTCGACAGGTCCAGGGGTATCTGAAGGGAAACAGAAGTTAGAGGAGTTACTTTGAGAATAGTCATAGATATCTTTAAAAAATGTTTGTAACGTCAAATATTGAAACATAATCAGCACAGTTTACCAACCTTGTACTCTGACGTTGACATCAGCTTTCTTGGTACCAGAGTTGTTTTTAGCTTCTATGGTGTAGATGCCACGGTGGTTCCTGTCAGCATCGCGAACAAAAACACTGCTGGTGCCAATGCCGCTGGTAATCTCAATGTCATACATGGTCCTCTTGTCAATCTCTTTGCCATCCTTATACCAGACAACCTGGGGGACAGGACGTCCGGTGATGCGGCAGCTGAGTTGAACATTCTCACCAGCCCTCAGTGTGGTAACCTGGTCTTGAGACCACTCAATATCAGGTGAAACTAGAGATGCAAAGAGAATGAGCAAATTAGGACATTTGAAGGATTATGAGAAACCTGCAATTTATGATAGTTTTGTTATACTTTTTTTCATTTAGAGTTTACTTACTGCTCTCATCCTTGGTCATAATGTATCCTGAGGTGTTAGATGGTGGACTGACTGTGCCCACAGCATTCCTGGCAATGACTCTGAATTCAAATCTGTCTCCAGCAGCAAGACTAGTCACAGTGAACTGGGTCTCGCAGATATCAGTGAAGTTGCATCGCAGCCATTTTCCTCTACCCTGGCGCCTCTCCACAGTGTAGGCCACAATTTTGCTACCACCGTCCCTCTTGGGGATGTCCCACTTTAGGGTGACTGAATCTCTGGTTACATCGATGCACACAGGGGTGCCAGGTGGATCTAATTGAAGAGAGAAAGAATCAGTTCATCAGAAGTGCTTTGTTGTAAAATCCTGAAATTTTTATTTCTGTACTGGATGAACATAAACAAAACTGTTATCCATCTTCTTATCTGACTATGGGTAAGACAGCAAGTGAATTGGATTGCCCAAAATATTGGACAGCCTTTATAAGTGCAAAGCTATTCTTCCAAACAGATAGTCTTTCCTGTGTACTTACCAACAGGGGAGATAGCGAGCGCATGTTTGCTCTGTTCACTAACAGGGCTGACTCCAGCGTTATTCTCAGCGTAGACTCTGAAGGAGTACTCCAGGCCCTCAATGAGACCAATCATCCTGTACTCTCTGTTCGAGATGATTGTGGAGTTCACCTTCTGCCACAAGAGGCTGTTTCTGTCCTTCTTTTCAACGTGATAGCCCATAATGGGGGATCCTCCGTCAAAGCCTGGGGCCTCCCAACTGATGGTCATGCCATCACAGGTGATGTTGAAGGCCACTGGCTTTCCTGGAGGCCCTGGAGGTTTGTACTGGTGCTGCGCAACAATTTCTGAAGAGTTGAGGGATTCACTGACTCCGTATTTGTTCTCTGCACGGACTCTGAACTGGTACTGAGAACCCTTGACCAGGTTGGTAATCTTGAATGTGGGTCTGACAACACTGGAGCAAACCATCTTCCAGTTGGCCTGAGAGGTCTCACGTTTCTCCACGCTGTAGCAGGTGATCTCCCCACCTCCATCCTCCTTCGGCTCATCCCAGGAAATGATAATGCTCTCAGATTTAATCTCATCAAAGCGGATGGGACCAACAGGCACTGAGGGGGGTCCCAGAGTGATCACATTAATGTCAAAGTAGTTCTTGATGACTCTGTTGTCCAGAACCAAGGTGTACTGGCCGGCATGCTCCTTCTTGGCTCCCCTGACTGTGACTGAAGTCTTGTTATCAGTAGTCCTGAAGCGAATCTTGTCACTTTCCTTCAGAGGCAAGTTATCCTTAAGCCAGCTGATTGCAGGTTTTGGTTTACCCTTGAAAGGCAACTCAATGTGGATGTTCTGACCAATACGAACAGCAAGCTCCCCATTGGGGTAGTCACTGAGGTTGGCCTTGGGTTCAATGATGAACTCCTTCACTATGATTGGACCGATCTGGGAGAAGTCACTGTTGCCCTTCTCATTCTTGGCGAACACTCTGAAGTCCATGATAGCATTCTCCTTGAGCCCTGTCACCTCGTAGCTGAAGCGCTTGCATGTCCCTGCCAAAGTCCAGGTGGTCTCTTCATCGATTCTCTTCTCAATGATGTATTCAGTTATGTGGCTGCCTCCATCGTGGTCAGGTCTAGTCCACTGCAGGGTAACAGAGGTCTTTGTAGAGTCCTCCATCACCAGGTTTTTCACAGCTCCAGGAGTTTCTGTGGCTCTTACAGGCTCAGTGGTTTCACAGGTATCGCCCACACCATACTCATTTTCAGCGGACACACGGAAGAAGTAAGCTACATCCTCCTCCAGGCCTGACACCTTGTAAGATGTGTTGGTATACTCTGCATTGATTACCTGGTAAGCCTTCATGGTGGAGGCCTTTTTCTCAACAATATAATGAGTGACAGGGGAACCGCCTTCAATGAGAGGAGCCTCCCAGCTGAGGGTCAGCTTTCCTCTTGTTACATTCTTGATCATCAGTTTCTGGCAGGTGGATGGACTGTCCAGAACTTTAAGGGAAACGGTGATTATCTTGGGTTCTCCCACGCCATTCTCTATCTCCAGCAGGTACTTGCCACGGTCATCGCGGGTGACCTTGGGGATGAGGAGTGTGGTGGCTCTCTCAGTGCTGGTGATAGTGTAGCGGTTGTCACCAGCCATGTTGCGGTCGCTGCGACGCCATGTGACATTGGGGGCGGGGCGTCCCTTCAGTGGGATAAACACTTCCACGTCACGGCCGGCCTTGGCTGTGTACTGGGTCGTCATGGGAACGTCCAAGTCCAAATCAGCCTCCTCTGTTGAAAGTGTAATACAAACGGGGAAAGAGCAGGAATTAATTATGTTAATAATGACATAATTATACTCCATAAGAAAATAATACATTTATTCAGTATAGCAACTAATGGCAATAAAAGGTTTTTAATGGTTTAATGAACTCCAGTCATGTTTATTATAAACATGTTTTTATCTTAAATAACAATAACGATACCTATAAAAGACTCATGTCCTGTGACTATACCATAGAGGAATTTATATGAATACAAACCTAAGACATCTTTGGCTTGCACAGGCTGATACATTTTGATGTCTTCTCCTTTGCCCTTGCAGTTGACAGCAGAGACCCTGAAGAAGTAGTAGGTTCCAGGTTTGAGGTAAGACACCACATACTCGCAGGTCTTGACCTGTGGGTTGATGGTCACCCATTCTCTTTCCTCAGTGTTCATCTGATCCAAAATGTAGTGTGTGACTTCACTGCCGCCATCATAGACGGGCTTCTCCCAGCCGAGGGTGATGGAGGTCTTTGTGGAGTCGACCACACGCAGCTTGGATGGCTCACCAGGCAGATCTAGAAAAATCAAAAGGGCATGACTATTTTCAGCAGCTCAATGTGAAGACATTAACAATAAATACATTTTTTAAGAAGAAATTCCAAAAAGGTTGGCACGGTGATGCTAAGTGATAATTAAAAGTGATAATTACCGATGGGGTCGTAGGCCTTGTAGAGGTCAGAACCCTCAGAGTAGTTTCCTGCTCCAGCCTTGTTGACAGCACAAACTCTATACTGGTACTCATTGTTCTCCACCAGGCTTGTGACTTTCTGCCTGGTGTCTCTAATGGTGCCCTTTACCACCTGGCGAAGAAAAAATGGATGTTATGATGTTTACACGTGCCATGGATCAGATTGGCTTCTTTTACACTTCAGTACAAAATCTGTAAAGATAGGTCAGCAAATGAACCTTAAACCACTGCAGACTCTTCTTCTCCCTCTTCTCCAAGTAGTAGCCGTCGATGTCACTGCCTCCATCCAATGCTGGTCTTTCCCAGATCACTGTCATGGTGGACTTGGTGATAATGGTCACTTTAGGCTTGGAAGGCTCACTAGGTGGAACTGTACGAAATCAAAATGATCAGGTTAGATGAAATAAAATAGTTTTCCACCGTTTAAAAATAGAAATCTGTATTATGAAATAATACATTGAAGTGAAGTCATTTTTCATCACCAATTATCAACTTTTAAACAACAGTTGGTGTGAATGATTGTGAGTTATGTTTGCTTACCAAATGCGTTCTTTGCGATTATAGGTTCAGACTCCAGTGCGTCTCCAATGCCATACTTATTGACTCCACGGACTCTGAAGATGTACTCATTGCCTTGGATGAGTCTGGGCACGTTAACAATGCAGTCGACCAGTTTCTCTGAGACAATGGACCACATGACCCTGCTGGTCTCCCTCTTTTCCACAATATAATGCGTTACCATGGCACCACCCTCATCAGAAGGTGGGGTCCACATGATGGTGATGTTGTCGGCGGTCACCTTCTTAAACTGAATCTCTCCATCAGGGGGGCCTGGTTTGTCTGGATAAGGAGAGGAAATATTAAAGCAAGTCACAATCTATACTACATATATGATGAACGTAATTTAAAGCAGAACTACTGTCATGAAGTTTTTCCAGTTTTTACATAATATCTGAATACCTTGAATGAGCAGCCTGACAGTGCCGCATGCAGATCCCAGGGAGTTCTTCACCCTGACCTCATAGGTTCCAGAGTTCAGACGAGTGGTATCCTTCAGGAACAAACTGGTGGACTCGAATGTGTGTTTGAAAGAGAGCTGGTTGGTAGGCTCAAGCTCTCTGCCATCCTTAAACCATTCGATAGTAGGAGCAGGTTTGGCTGTGATATTAAACTTGAGCTCCACATTAGATTCAGCCATGTATTTGACCTCGCTGAAGTACTCTTGAGGTATTTCAATCTCTGGGGCACCTGGATGATGAGCCAATAAATAGGTAGGTGAGTTCAAATTCTAAAGGATACATGCAGCATATATGATAGATCATGATGTGTCAGCAATGGAGATGGTTGTGAAGAAAATGGTGTATTCCCAAAATGTGATTTTCAGTTTCACAGTATGGCAAATCACCGTTTGGAATAAAATGCTAAAAACAGAAGAGACCTACCATAGGTGTCCACACATGTGGCTGGTCCAGCAGTTATGGATGGGTTGCTCACTGAGCCAACAGCATTCCTGGCCATGACCCTAAACTCATATGTCTCGTCCTGGGTTAAGCCAGTAACAGTAAAGCGGGTGTCTGCAACATTGGTGAGGTTAGCCTTGGTCCACTTAGCACTAACGCCTTCTCTCTTCTCAATGAGGTAACCAGTGATTGGGGATCCTCCATCGTAGCTGGGCCTCTTCCAGGCCAGGCTTATGGAGTGCTTGGTGATGTCACTGATGCGCAGGTTGATGGGTGGTTCTGCAGGAACAGACAGTGAGAACTCATCTTAGGAAAACTGTTGCTTACAAGTAAAATCAGATTTGTTTGACTTTTTATCAGAATTTTTTGACATTCCACTCACCACAGGCATCAATAGCCAGCACGGCATCAGAAATCTTGCTGAAAGCACTGAGTCCAGCAGCGTTCTCTGCTGCCACCTTGAACTCATAAATAAGTCCTGCATTGATGTTGGTGACCTTGAAGTGTGTAGCACGGATCACCATTCTGTTAACTCTCTGCCAAAGGATGCTGTTCCTATCTTTCATCTGGAGATGGTAGCCAAACACATTGCTGCCACCATCTGATTTAGGCTCCTTCCAGGCAACAGTGATGGTCTCCCTGGTTACAGCAGTGATCTCTGGAGTTGATGGAGCTTCAGGAATAGCTGGCGGGTAAGAGTCATAGTTGGAGGGTGTTAAGATGTTCATCATGAAAAACAAGTAGAAAAAAACAATAATGTTAAGATAAAAGAGAGAAGGAAAAGGAAGACCACTTACTGTAAGGAAGGTTTACAGCGACAGTTGGTGAGTCAATGTGCTCGCTGATTCCATATCTGTTCTCGGCTCTGATTCTGAACTGGTACTCCAGGCCAGTGGTCAGCTTCATGATCTTCATGGTGCAACGGGCCACAGCAGAAGAGACATCACTCCAATTGGCTGTGGTTGTCTCTCTCTTCTGAATGATGTAGTTGGTGATGGGGCTGCCACCTTCATATGCTGGTGGGAGCCACTGTAGGCTCACACTGTCCTCTGTGATGTCAAACAGTTCCACAGGTCCAAGTGGGGCACTCGGGCGGTCCAGAACTATGATATTCAAAAAGGACTTGGTGGTTCCAGTGGAGTTGGAGGCAAGGATATCGTAGCGTCCTGAGTCTCCAGCAATACTCTCGCGTAAAGTGATCTTGATACTGTCAGGGGTGACTTCAGAGTTGAACCTCATTGTTGACTTGAGCAGCATGTTATCCTTGTACAGGGATACTTTAGGCAAAGGACGACCTGTCAGAAGGATCTCACACTTGAGGGTGGAGCCGGCTCTAACATACACTGTGTTATGGGGGAAGTCCTTCATGTTGATCTCAGGAGATACTGGAACAGAAAAGGAAAAAAATAAATTGGGTTTCATTATTTTATAATCTTGGTCATTATTTCCTGGTTACATGCAATAAAGTAATGGATATTGTCTTATTCTTTTGTTTGTATTTCTTTATCTTAACTAATCACATTGTTGAATCTCATCTGTAACTTACCAAGCTGGTCTTTGACTACTACAGGTGTGATCATTTCCTTAATATCACTGAAGCCAGCAAGGTTCTCTGCTCTGACTCTGAAGAAGTACTCAGCATTCTCCCTTAGACCAGACACTGTTAAGTGGACGGACTTGGTTACGCCACACTTAACCCACTTCTCCTGGCCATTCTCCAGAGCTTCTACCAGGTACCCAGTAATTCTGCTGCCTCCGTCTTGTTCTGGTTTGGCCCAGGCTAGGGACACACTCTCCTTTGTTACATCAGTCACACCAAGCTTTGGTGGTGGGCTTGGTTTTTCTGGAGAAAGTGGACATAAAGTGTTGTTTTTTATTATTATTATTTTAAATAAACATGTCTTTTTACATAACAATAAGTATCTTATAGTTACCAACTTGAAATTCAGTACCTGTGATCTTGGTTCCCTCTTTGGTCTCAGCAGAAACACCAACACCATACTCATTCTCGCCCGTCACTCTGAAGAAGTACACTCCTCCCTCCTGCACATCTGTCACCTTGTATGTCAGTCTGTGGCATTTTTCAGTCAACCGGGTCCAGCCTTTCTTGCTGGCCTCACGGATATCAACAAGGTAGTTCTTGACTGGTCCTCCTCCCTCATTCTCGGGAGTGTCCCAGGTTACAGTAGCAGAGGTCCTGGTCACGTCCTTGACCTCTACACTGGCAGGAGGTCCAGGAGAATCCAAGACTCTGACATTGAGAGTTAACGAAGAGGTTCCAGCAACATTGGACAAGGTGATGGTGTACTTCCCAGAGTCATTGCGTGTTGCTTTCTCCAAGGTTATGGAGGTGAAGGTGTCTGTAGTATCAATGACAGCACGAACTCTAAGGTCAACATCAGGCTTAGTCCATGTAACACTGGGGATGGGTTTGCCTCTGAAGGGCACTGTCAGGGTGAATGAGCTCCCATCCTTCACAATAAAAGTCTTCCTCATTTCGTTGCTGATGTCAAAGACTGGCTCCTCCTCTCTTTCTTTGGCGACCTGTTTGTCTGACTCAGGACTAGACTCACTGACTCCAATCTTGTTAATGGACTTAACAACAAACACATATTCAGCCCCAGGTGTCAATCCCACCACTGTAAACTCTGTGTTCTTGGTATTCTGGACTCCAACAATCCATTCATCATCTAAAGTATTCCTGTATTTGATTTTGTAACCAGTCACAGGTGACCCACCATCAAATAGTGGCTTATTCCATGCCAGGGTGACTGTGGTCTTTGTAGAGTCGATGATCCTAGGCTTAGCAGGAGGTGAAGGCAGGAACTGTGGGTCTTCAGCCTTGGTAAGTGGGCAAGGGGTGCTAGGAGCACTGAGACCAGCAGAGTTCTCTGCAAACACTCTGTATTCATACTCGCTGCCCTCTCGAAGATGTGAGGCTTTGACTCTAAGGTCATAAACAGGTTTCTTGTTAACACGGCACCAGCGAAGGCCAATCTTCTCGCGCTTTTCAATAACATAGCCAGAGATACTGCTGCCACCATCAGAAATTGGTCTTTCCCAACAGATGGTCATTGCCTCACCAGTAACCGCAGTGACCTGAACATTAGCGGGAGCTGCAGGCACAGTGAATGGATCCAAGGCCTTTACTGGCTCACTCTCCAGGGCCTCACCTTCACCATATTTGTTTACTCCCCTGACTCTGAGAATATACTCATTTCCTTTGAGCAACTTGGTCACTTTACAGGTGGTTGCCTTCATGTCACCATAGACAAGAGTCCAGGCTAGGCGACTGGTCTCGCGTTTCTCGACAATGTAGTGCATGATTTCAGCACCACCGTTCTCCTGAGGGGGACCCCACGTTATAGTGCATTTCTCTGCTGTGAGGCCAGACACTGCCAATGGTCCTGAGGAAGGCCCGGGTCTGTCCAAAACTTTACAGTTGATAGCCACAGCCCTGGTTCCTGCCACATTGTGCAGGCTCAGAACATACTGGCCAGAGTCCCTCCTGATAGCATCTCTGACAATAAGTGTGGTTGTGAAGTTGGTGGAGGTAATTTCACACCTGGCCTTGGCCTCAATTTCTTTTCCATCCTTAGACCAGGAGACAACGGGGAGTGGACGGCCTGTGATTTCAGCATCAATTTGAATGATCTCTCCAGCCTTAATGACAACCAGCTGTCTTAACTTATCTTCCAGGATAATAGTGGGAGGGTCTACGTCATCCTTAACTGTCACAGGACCAGTGTTCTCTGAGGGGGCACTCAACATCTCTGCAGAATTCTTAGCGATAACATGGAAGTCATATTGGACATCTTCTGTGAGGCCTGTCACATCAAAGTAGGTGTCTTGCAGGTTGGTGAAGTTACATTTCAGCCAGCGGCCATTGGGAAGTTCTTTACGCTCAACAATGTAGCCAGTTATCTTTACTCCTCCATCATACTCTGGCTTCTCCCAAAAGAGTGAAACTGAGGTCCTGGTAATGTTGGTGACTCTAAGGTTACGTGGAGATTCACATGGATCCCTAGCTGCCACAGGATCACTGGCTTTAGTGCATGGACCAATTCCAGCAATATTCTCAGCATAGACTCTGAACTGATAAAGCAGGCCCTCTTCAATGCCTGTCATCTTAAACTGGTTTTCAGCCAGCAGACCTCTGTTGACCTTTGTCCACAGGATGCTGCTTTGTTCTTTGCATTCAATATGATAACCAATTACAGGGCTTCCACCATCACTGGCAGGTCTGCCCCATACCACGAGCATGCCATATTTGGTGGCATGGGAAACATGGATGTTGGTAGGAGGGCCAGGAGGCTCAAATGGATACTGAGCAATAACAGGAGTAGAGTCAATGGCAGAACTCTTGCCGTAACGGTTCTCAGCTGCAATACGGAACTGATACTCTGTTCCCTGAGATAGACGAGTCACCTTGATTGAAGTCCTGGCTACTGTGGCTGAAACAATTTGCCATGCGGTTGTGGTAGTGTCTCTCTTCTCCACTACATAGTTGTTAATTTGGCATCCACCATCATATGTTGGGGGATCCCAAGACAAAGAGATGAAGTCAGCACTCACCTCATCCATCTTAATGTTGCTGGGTGGGCCTGGTTTGTCCAGGATTATAACTGAGATTTCGGCTGTTGTGGTGCCAACTGAGTTTGTAAGAGTAATCTCATACTTTCCGACATCATCCTTGGTTGCATCCTTGATGATAATCTTTGATGAGGTCTTGGAAGTAAGAACATTGACCCTAGTTGTCTGCTTAAGCGCGTGGCTATCCTTCTTCCAGGACACCTCAGGCTGAGGTCTGCCTTTGAAAGGAACATCAATTTTCAGGTCATCTCCTGCTTTTACACTGTAGGTGTCGTACACCAGTTTTATGATGGGCTTCACTGTGATGTCCTTCACCACCACAGGGGTAGCAAGAGGTTTGGCATCACTCCTGCCCTTATCATTCACAGCAATCACCCTGAAGGAGTATTCTTCACCAGTTGTGAGTCCACCAATGGTAGCTTCCAGGGCTTTGACTTCACTACACACAGTCCATTTGTCATCTCCCTTGGGCTGCATCTCAATAATAAAGTTTGTAATCTTGCTCCCTCCATCATGATCAGGTTTCTCCCAAGATAGAGTGACAGTATGACGAGTCACATCAACCAGGACAATCTTCCCAGGAGGCAAAGGGGCCTCAGCCACCTTGACTTGATCTGTGGAGGCAGGCAGACCAACTCCCAGCTCATTCACAGCCAATACACGGAAATAGTATCTGCCTCCCTCCTGCAGGTCAGAAATCATGTAAGAGTTCCTCACACAGTTGGTGCAAACACTGGTGAAAGCCATTCTTTTCTGCTCTCTCTGCTCCACAATATAGTGTGTTATCTTAGCTCCACCATCTATTAGAGGAGGCTCCCAGGAAAGAGAGACTGAACTTCTCTTTACATCCTTAACACCCAGGTTGGTAGGAGCACTGGGGGAATCTAGAACTCTGACATTGATGAAGGCTGATTTAGAGCCACTGAGGTTCTCAAGGGTCAGTACATATTTGCCAGTATCGAATCTATCAACATTCTCAATCACCAGCATTGTGTAAGAGCTTGTGACTTCAATCTGGGCACGTTCATTCAAAGTGCCATCAGCCTTTGACCATCTGACCTCAGGCTCAGGCTTTCCTCTGATTGTCACAAACAAACGCAAGGTGGCGGTGGCACGGACATTGACCATCTTTCTCAGGTCAGCATCTAGTTCAATTTCAGGAGCCTCCAGCTTCTCTGCAGTGATCACAGATACAGGTAGGTCCACATGCTCTCCTACTCCCTCACAGTTAACAGCACAGATGCGGAAGTTGTACTCCGCATTCTCCTTTAGATGCTTTACAGTAAAGTGGGTAGTCTGAACACCAGTGGATGGTGTGCAAGTGATCCATTCGTCATCTATTGCCTCTTTCATTTCAACAACGTATCCACTGATCTGTGCTCCACCATCATAGATAGGTCTGGACCAGGACAGAGAGACTGTGGTGCTTGACTGGTCAGTGACTTTGGGGTTATTTGGAGTTCCTGGTGGATAAATGGCATCACAGGCCTTGATGTATTGAGATGGTGCGCTAGGCTTTCCCACACCAGCAGCATTTTCAGCTGAGATCCTGAATTCATACCAGTGGCCCTCAGTGAGGCCAGCACATCTGAATCTCAGGTCACTCAGTCTCTTCTTATTGCACTTAGTCCATCTGATGCCATCCTTATCACGTTTTTCAAGGATATATCCTTCAATCTCAGCTCCACCATTATGTTCTGGTCTCTCCCATGTAAGCACTATGGAGTCCCTTGTGATAGCGCTGGGCTCTGGGGTGGAGGGGGCACTGGGAGTGGTGAAGGGGTTACGAGCAACAACAGGCTCAGATTCCAAAGGCTCACCGACTCCATATTTATTCACAGCAGTGACTCTAAAGATGTATTCATTGCCAGGCAGGAGTTTTGTGATTTTGTAGCTGATGGCCTGGATCTTAGGCTCAACCATGGTCCATGACAAACGACTGGTTTCTCTCTTCTCAATGATGTAGTGAGAGATGCTTGCTCCACCATCATGTGAGGGATGGTTCCAGTGCAGATAACATTTCTCAGCTGTGACCCCTTTGACTTCTAGGGGGCCATCAGGAGGACCAGGTCTATCCAGAACTTTAACATTAACTGGGATCATCTTGACTCCTCCCACATTGACAAGTTTGAGTACAAAGTGGCCACCATCCACTCTGATGCATTCCTTAACTGTCAGGATGGTACGTGTGAGTGTGGTCTTGACCTCCATTCTTGGTGTGGTTTTGTCAATCTCCTTTCCTTCCTTTAACCAAATGACTTCAGGCAGAGGCTTGCCAGTGTAGTCAGCATCAATGATGAATGTCTCACCAGCACTAACAACAGTCAGATCCTTGAATTTAGAATCCATGGTGGCATCTGGAGCCTCAATCTCATCTTTGGCAGTAATTTCTCCTGTACTCTGAGAAGGACAGCTGGATATGCCAGCAGAGTTTCTAGCAATGACTCTGAACTCATAAACACAGTCCTCAGTCAGGCCAGTGATTGTGAATTGGGTATCAATGATGTTAGTGAAGCTGGCCTTCATCCAGCGGGTATCTGGGTGCTTCCTCCTCTCGATCAGATAGCCAGTGATTGCACTGCCTCCATCATATTGAGGCCTGGTCCACTGAAGCGTCACATGATTTCTGGTGATTTCAATGGCCTCAGGAGTGCTTGGTGGGTCACATGGGTCCCTGGCTACTGTGCTCTCAGAGACCTTGCTAGCTGGGCTGAGTCCAGCAATGTTCTCGGCATAAACTCTGAATTCATACTCAATAGCCTCTTCCAGCTCTGTAGTCTTGAAACGTGTGTCTGGGATTAGAAGTGTGTTGAGTTTAGTCCATAAGAGGCTGTTCTTCTCCTTTCTCTCGAGGTGATAGCCAAGGATGGGGCTGCCTCCGTTGTTGGAGGGAACTTTCCACTCAACAACCATGTTATCCTTGGTTGCAGCAGAAATAATTGGTGTACCTGGGGCAGCAGGCTCACTGAATGGATACTGAGCAATAACAGTGGGAGAGACAATGGCAGAACTCTTTCCATATCTATTCTCAGCAGACACTCTAAATTGATACTCAACTCCAGTTTTCAAGTTGGTGACTTTGATGGTTGACCTGGCAATAGTAGCAGACACAATCTGCCATGCTGTTGTGGTGGTGTCTCTCTTCTCCACAATGTAGTTGTTGATCTGGCAGCCTCCAGTATACACTGGTGGCTCCCAGGAGAGATTGACATAATTAGAGCTCACCTCCTCAATCTTCACAGGGCCTGTAGGTGGGCCAGGCTTATCAAGAATAATGACAGTGATCTCCTCTGTAGCTGTTCCGATACCGCTGGTGGCTGTAATAGTGTATTTACCAGAGTCTTCCTTATTTGCATCCTTGATGCACAGCTTGGTAGATGATGGTGTGCTGGATACGTTAAGTCTGGTTGTCTCCTTAAGAGCCAGCCCATCCTTCTTCCATTCAACCTTAGGAACAGGCCGTCCAATCACTGGAATCTCAATCTTTAGATCTTCACCAGACTGTACACTGTAAGTGTTGGATGCCATCTTGAAACTGGGCTTAATAGTTACATCTTTAGCAGTTACAGGTGCAGCCAGAGACCTGGGATCACTCTTGCCCTTCTCGTTGAAAGCTGACACTCTGAGCAGGTACTCATGGCCTGCGCTGAGGCCTGTGACGGTGCCCTCACAAGTTTTGGTTGTGGCAGCCACCACCCATTCCTCTGAACCAACAGGCTGCATCTCAATATAGTAGCCCATGATCCTGCTGCCTCCATCATGGTCTGGCTTTTCCCAGGAGAGTGAGGCAGAGGTTTTGGTCACTTCAGTCAAAGTGACTTTACCCACTGATAGAGGAGGCTCAGAAGTCTTAACTGAGTCTTCTGTTTCAACTGGGTGTCCCACGCCAAACTCGTTCTCTGCTAAGATTCTGAAATAGTAGATAGTACCCTCAGTGAGGCCAGTGATACGGTAGCTGGTCTTTGTGCACTTGTTGTCCACATTAGAGTAAACCTTCCTGGTAGACTCACGCTTTTCAACAAGGTAATTCTTGATTCTTGCACCACCATCAATAAGAGGGGGCTCCCAGGTCAGAGTGACGCTTTGCCTTTTAATGTCTTTTACTGTGAGATTCAGGGGGGCCCCTGGAGTGTCCAGAACTTTAACAGAGACAAAGGCGGATTTTGTGCCAGCGCTGTTTTCCAATTTGAGCATGTATTTTCCAGCATCATATTTGTCACAGATGTCAATGGAGAGCTGTGTGTATTCTACCCCAGTCTCTATCTGAACTTTACTGGACAGTTCTCCATCCTCCTTGGCCCAGCTGATCTCAGGAGTAGGACGACCCTTGAATGGAATGCAGATTCTCATTGAGCCTCCTGCACGGACAACTATTCCCTTCCTGAGCTCTGAATCCAGAATCATCTCTGGAGGATCGATCTTATCCATAGGTTTGATGACTCCCTCAATCTCAGTGGGCTCACCAACACCAAGCTTATTGATGGCACAAATGCGTATCTTGTATTCCTGGTGCTCTATTAACTTGGTAATGGTGAACTTGGTAGCATTAACTCCAGATGGTGGAGTGCATATGCTCCATTCCTCTTCTTCAGCCTTAGTGATTTCCACAGCATATCCTTGAATCTCACAACCACCATCATAGATAGGCCGGTGCCAGGCCAGACTGATGGTGTCTTTAGTCATGTCCACCACATGGGCATTTGAGGGGCAGCCTGGTTCAAAGGTGGGGTCACAGGCCTTGAGGTAGGGTGTTGGTGGGCTAGGCTGACCCACTCCAGCTACATTCTCAGCAGATACCCTGAATTCATATTCATGGTCCTCAGTGAGTCCTGTTACTCTGAAACGCAAGTCCGTCACCCTACGTTTGTTGCACTTGGTCCATCTCACTCCAGCTCTGTCTCTCTTTTCAACAATGTAACCAACAATCTCACTGCCTCCAGTAGCCACAGGGCGGTTCCAGCAGACAGTCATCGAGTCCCTGGTAATGTTAGTGATCTCAAGCTCCTGGGGTGAGCCAGGGGGAACAAATGGATTTTTCATGACAACTGGCACTGATTCAAGAGGCTCACCCACACCATATTTGTTGACAGCCATGACTCTGAAAATGTACTCATTACCCTTCAACAGTTTGGTAACCTTAAACATAGTAGCTCCGCAGTCACCAGAGACAACAGTCCATGCCAGACGGCTGGTTTCTCTCTTCTGAATGATGTAATAAGAAACACTAGCTCCTCCATCATGCCTGGGTGGCAGCCATGACAGTGAGCATTTTTCCTCAGTGACATTGCTGACAGTAAGAGGTCCCTCTGAGGGGCCTGGTCTGTCCAGGACCTTCACACTGAATGGGACAGTCTTAGTTCCAGCCACATTAGTTAGAACCAGTGTGTACTGTCCACCATCTATTCTGATGGCATCCTTCACAACAAGCAAAGCCTTAAAATCTGTGTTTTTGATCTCAGCTCTTGCTGAGTTTTCAACTTCAACATTTCCCTTAAACCATTGAGCTGTGGGGATGGGCTTTCCTTCCACACTGGCCTCTAGATTGAAAGTCTCTCCAGCATTGATAACAATTGTCTGGTTGTACATAGGATCTGTCTCACACTTAGGTGGGTCAACTTCATCATTGGCTGTGATGGATCCTGTGCTCTCAGAGGGTTTACTGACAACACCAGCTGCATTCCTTGCAATTACTCTGAAATCATATTTACTGTCTTCTGTCAGGCCAGTAACTGTGAATTCATGTTCAATGACGTTTGCAAAGCTGGCCTTCATCCACTTTCCTTCAGGAAGGTCACGTTTCTCCACTACATAGCCAGTAATTAAGCTTCCACCATCATACTCTGGAGGGGTCCACCTCAGCATCACTGAATGCCTGGTCACAATCACTGCATCAGGACGGCCAGGAGGATAACATGGGTCACGGGCTACATAAACCTCAGAGACTTTGCTGCATTTTCCAATGCCAACAATATTCTCAGCATAGACTCTGTACTCATACTCAATGCCTTCCTCAAGAGGGGCAGATTTAAGCCTGCAATCTTGGATGAGCATTTTGTTGATCTTGGTCCAGAGAATACTGTTCTTCTCTTTCCTCTCCAGATGGTAGCCTAAGATGGCACTGCCCCCATCAGATGGGGGTTTATGCCATTCAACCACCATATAATCTTTAGAGTATGAAGATACAAATGGTGTTCCAGGTGGGCCAGGCTCCTGGAATGGATACTGTGCCATGACAGGATGCGAATCAATTGCATAACTCTTTCCATATCTATTCTCAGCATAGATTCTGAACTGGTATTCACTGCCTGTCTTGAGATTGCCCACTTTTAGTGTGGTTCTGGCCACAGTGGCAGACACGACCACCCAGTTGGTTGTGGTTGTGTCTCTCTTCTCAACCACATAGTTGGAGATTGGGCAGCCACCAGTATATGCAGGAGGTTCCCAGCCAAGAGTCAAACTCTCAGCACTGATATCCTCTAATTTGACAGGGCCTGTTGGTGGACCTGGTTTGTCTAGGGTGATCACTTCAATAGTAGCATCCTTGGAACCCAGAGCATTGGCAATATTGATGCTATACATGCCTCCATCGTCTCTGTTAGCATCCTTTATGGTGAGAGTGGTGAGACGTGCTGAGTCAGTGACATTGACTCTGGTGGTCTGCTTAAGGGATGTTCCATCCTTGGTCCAAGTGATGGTTGGCTTTGGATGACCAGCAATTGGGACCTCTATCTTGAGGTCATATCCCACCTGGACACTGTAAGTGCTCATTTTGGGTCTAACAACAGGCTCAATCACAAGATCCTTAGCTATAACTGAGTGAGCCAGTTGTCTGGGGTCACTTTTGCCCTTGTCATTCACAGCAGTAACTCTGAAGTGGTACTCCTCTCCCTTGAGTAGGTTGGTCACTACTGTCTCCAGTGCCTTTCCACTTGCACAGACAGACCAAGCTTCACTGTCTTTTGGTGCCAGTTCAACTTCATAGTAACTGATCCTACTGCCGCCATCATGTTCAGGCTTTTCCCAGGTGAGAGTCACAGTGCTATGAGTGACATCAACAACACTGACTTTACCAGGTGGCTGGGGCTTTTCAGATATCTTAATTGGTTCTATAGTTTTAGCAGGGAGACCCACGCCATATTCATTCTCAGCCAGGACTCTGAAGAAGAAGATTCCACCCTCTGGAAGAGGCTCAACTTTCCATGACATCTTGTTGCAGGTGGTAATGGGAGAATAAACTTTCCTTGTGCTCTCACGCTTCTCAACAATATAATGCTTAATCTTTGAGCCACCATCGAGATTTGGAGGCTCCCATGTGAGAGTGACAGAATTCTTGGTAATCTCTTTCACCATTAAGTTAGCTGGTGGACTAGGTGAGTCCATGACTCTGACACTGATGAAGACTGACTTCACTCCACTGGCATTCTCTGCAGTTAAGGTGTACTTGCCAGTGTCAAATCTGTCAACATTCTCAATTACAAGTGAAGCATAGCTGCCTGTATTGTCAATCTGGGCAGTCTCCTTAAGCTCACCCTCAGCCTTGCCCCATTTCACCTCAGGAGCTGGACGACCTCTCACAGGAACAAACAGCCTGAGAGTGCTTGCTGCTCTAATGTTGATCATCTTTCTCATATCAGCATCCAGGTCAAGATCAGGAGCCTCAAGCTTCTCCTCCAGAAGAATTTTTCCTGGAACATCAGCATGCTCTCCAACACCGACTTTGTTAATGGCACACACTCTGAATTGGTACTCGTGCTTCTCAAGAAGCTTTTTCACTGTAAACTTTGTGTCTGTGATTCCGGTTGGAGGAGTGCACATAAACCACTCATCAGCTGCTGCATTGCAAGCCTCAACAATATAAGCCTGAATCTCACAGCCACCATCATAGATAGGTTTGCCCCATGTCAGGGAAACAGTGGACCTAGATGTGTCCACCACCTTGGGGTTGTTTGGTGGACCTGCTTTAAAGATAGGATCCAATGCTTTGTAGTACACTGTTGATGCACTAGGCGTGCCAACACCTGCAGCATTTTCAGCAGCAACTCTGAATTCATAACTGTGGTTTTCAAGGAGCCCTGTCACTCTGAAGCGCAGCTCACTCACTGTGCGCTTGTTGCATCTGGTCCATCTCACACCGTCCTTGTCACGTTTCTCAACAATGTATCCCTGGATAGGGCTGCCACCGTCATTAATTGGTCTTTCCCAGGTCACCACCATGGAGTCTTTAGTGATTGTGGAGACTTCTACTTCTGTTGGTGAGTTGGCAGTGACAAATGGATTTTTGGCAATCATTGGCTCAGATTCCAGAGGCTCACCAACTCCGTATTTGTTGACTGGAATCACTCTGAATATGTACTCATTGCCAGGAAGAAGTTTTGTAATCTTTAGGTTCAGTGTCTGAACTTTCTGTTCAACTACAGTCCAAACCAGTCGGCTGGTTTCTCTCCTCTCAACAATGTAATGGGAAACATCACTACCTCCATCTTGCAAGGGAGATTTCCAGGCAATGGAGCATTTCTCACTGGTGACCCCATAGATGGAAATAGGGCCCTCAGGTGGACCTGGTCTGTCCAGGACCTTAACATTGATGTTAACTGTTTTTTCTCCTCCAACATTCTTTAATAGCAAAGTGTATTGACCTCCATCAACACGAATAGCTTCTTTAACAACTAAACAAGCTGTAAAATCTGTGTTCTTGACCTCCAGGCGTGCAGCTTCAGCAATCTCTTGGCCCTCCTTCAGCCAGTGTACTGTGGGGACAGGTTTACCATGGATAGCAGCCTCAAGCTTGAATGTCTCTCCAGCATTTACCACCACAGCCTGGGAATACTTCGCTTCTAAGTCAATCTTTGGTGGATCCACCTCATCCTTGGCAGTAATGGCTCCAGTAGAATCAGATGGCTGGCTGGAGACACCTGCTGCATTCCTGGCGATGACACGGAACTCATAAATCTGATCTTCAGTAAGTCCTGTTACAACAAATTCAGTCTCAATGACGTTGGCAAAACTGGCCTTCATCCAGCGGCCAGCTCCCTCTTTCTTTTCAACCACATAGCCTGTGATCTTGATGCCTCCGTCATATTCAGGTTTGGTCCATCTGAGTGTCACTTGGTTTCTTGTCACAATGACAGCCTCTGGTTTTCCTGGTCTTTCACAAGGATCTCTGGCTACTTGCATTTCACTCAGTTTGCTAGCTTTGCTAAGGCCAACAATGTTCTCAGCATAGACTCTGAACTCATATTCAATACCCTCCTCAAGGCCAACAACCTTAAATCTGGTCTCTGGGATAAGTTGTTTGTTCTGTTTCACCCACATTATACTATTTCTCTCTTTGAGCTCCAAGTGATAGCCCAGAATGTTGCTCCCACCGTTATTGCTAGGTGTATCCCATACAACCACCATGCTCTCCTTTGTGGCTGACTGGACCACAACAGAACGTGGTGAGCTGGGCACTTCAAATGGATACTGAGCGACAATAGTATCAGAAACCAAAACTGAGGACTTTCCATATCTATTCTCTGCAGCAATCCTAAACTGGTACTCAATACCAGTCTTCAGACGGGCTGCCTTGATAGTAGTTCTGGCCACAGTAGCTGACACAATCTGCCAATTAGTTGTAGATGTGTCTCTCTTCTCAACAATGTAATTGTTGATGGCACAACCACCATCATACTCCGGTGGATTCCAGGACAGGACCAAACTGTCAGCAGTTACCTCATCCAGCATAATTGGGCCAGTTGGAGGACCAGGCTTATCTAGAACAACGACACTGATGTCTGTAGATGCCTCTCCAACTGTGTTGGTCAATTTGATAGTGTATGTGCCCACATCATCTCTGCAAGCATCCCGAATAATCAGCAGAAGGTTTTTGTCTGTGGCTTCAGCATTAACTCTTGTTGTCTCCTTGAGAACAACACCATCTTTGAGCCACGTTGCTGTAGCTTTGGGGCAGGCAGCATAAGGTACATCTATCTTCAGATCATCTCCTGCAAGCACACTGAATGTGCAGAAAAGCAGTTTGAAGGTTGGTGAGATGACTAGGTCTTTAGCCACCACAGGCACACTGAGAGGACGTGGGTCACTAACTCCCTTTTCATTGGTGGCTGAGATACGGAACATGTACTCCTCTCCCTGTGTCAGGCCAGTTACAAGAGCCGCATTGGTCTTTACCACCATAACCTGGGTCCATTTTTCACTGCCTTTACCCTGCATCTCAACAATATAGCCTGTGATTCTGCTGCCACCATCGTGGTCAGGCTTTTCCCATGTTAGTGTAACGCTGGAACTGGTAACTTCACAAAGTGACACTTTGCCTGGTGGTAGAGGCTTCTCTGATACTTTAATTGGATCAGCGGTCTCTACTGGGAGGCCAATGCCATATTCATTCTCAGCTAGTACTCTAAAGGAGTACATCTTTCCTTCCTCTAGGTCTCCAATTTTCCAACTAGACTTGTGGCAGCTGGCACAAACTGTGGAGTAGGCTTTTCTGGTTGACTCACGTTTCTCTACAATGTAGTTGCGGACTCTGGAGCCACCATCAATGAGAGGTGCATCCCAAACAAGGGAAACAGAATCTCTAGTGACCTCCTTGACGATCAGATTCTGAGGTGCTCCAGGAGTATCTAGCACCCTAACATTAACAAAAGCTGTTTTGCTTCCTGAGGCATTCTCTACAGTCACCATGTATTTACCTGCATCAAACCTGTCAACATTGTCTACCTGAAGAGTGGTAAAAGATGAGGTGATTTCAATGTTAGCTCGGTCCAGGGATTCTCCATGCTCTCTTGACCATTTAACTTCAGGTACTGGTCTGCCCTTAATAGGAACAAATAGTCTGAGTGTGCTACAGGCTCTAATGCAGACCACCTTACGCAGCTCTGCTCCAAGTTCAATTTCTGGAGGAAGCAGTCTGTCTTCAGCTTTGGGGGTTCCAGGAACAGCAGCCGGCTCTCCCACTCCCTCACAATTAGTGGCACAGATATTGATTTTATACTCTTGGTTTTCCTTCAAGTTGGTGATAGTGAAGGAAGTTGCTGTCCATCCTTTCTTTGGAGTGTGAATTGTCCACTCATCCTCTTCAGGCAGGCAGGTTTCCACAATATAACCAGTGATTTCAGAACCACCATCATAGACAGGCTTGTTCCAGGTAAGGGTGATTGACGACTTTGTTGTGTCTAACACTCTGGGGTTCCCTGGAGGTCCAGGCTGGAAGATGGTGTCTACGGCTTTGTAGAATGGACTGGAAAGACTAGGCTGGCTTAGACCAGCATTATTTTCAGCAAGAATTCTGAATTCGTACTCATGTCCTGGTGTGAGGCCAGATGCTTTGAATCGCAGGTCAGTAACAGTCCTCTTGTTGCACTTCACCCAGCGCAAGCCAGTCTTATCCCTTCTCTCAATTATGTAGGTGTTTAGGCTGCTGCCTCCATCGTGTTCAGGGCGCTCCCAGCAGACAACCATGGAGTCCCTGGTAATGGTGGTGACTTCAGGCTGCTGTGGTGGGTCACTGGGTACGTAGGGGTTGGTACAGATAATAGGTTCAGACTCCAGGGGCTCACCCACTCCATACTTATTAACAGCCATGACTCTGAAGACATATTCATTGCCCTTCAAAAGCTTGGTGACCTTGAACCTGTTTGCCTGAAGGTCCGTGGCCACATTTGTCCATGCCAACCTACTGGTCTCTCGTTTCTGAATGATGAAGTACTCAATCTTGGCACCGCCATCATGTGTTGGATGCAGCCAGTTAAGGACACATTTCTCAGCAGCGACATCAGTAACAGTGAGGGAGTCTGGTGGTCCAGGTCTATCAAGCACCTTGACATTGAAGGTGAACTTGGCAAATCCACCTGGATTACTGGCGGTCAGAGTAAATGCACCACCGTCCTTCCTTAGGGAATCTTTGTTAATTAGAGTTGTGTGGAAGTCAGTTTTCTTTATCTCTAGCTTGGCTGTATCATCAAGCTCCTTTCCTTCCTTGGTCCATACCAGAGATGGGAGTGGCCTGCCAGTCACACTGGCCTCCAGCTTGAACAACTCTCCTGCCATGACAACAACATTGCTGCTATAGGATGCATCAACATCAAGCCTGGGTTCTTCAATGTCATCTCTGCATGTAATTGCCTCTGATGACTGGGATGGAGCACTAACAGCCCCAGCTGAGTTTTTAGCAAATACACGGAATTCATAAGTTGCATTTTCAATTAGACCACTGACTGTGTAGATGGTTTCTAGGATGTTGTTGAAGTTGGCTTTGAGCCAGCGTCCATTGGGCATCTCTTTCCTTTCTACTGTGTATCCAGTGATGGAAAATCCACCATCGCCTTCTGGTTTAGTCCATGACACTGTCACCTCATGTCTAGTGATATTCAGTGCCACAGGCCTGCCTGGTGGGTCTACTGGGTCCAAAGCATGCATAGGCTCAGATGGTTTGCTTGGTTTGCTGAGACCAGCCATGTTTTCAGCGGTAACACGGTGTTCATATGCAATCCCATCAACAAGGCCTGTTGATTTGAAGATATTTCCGACAACAAGACCTTTGCTGATCCTCTGCCACAGAATGCTGTTTTTCTCTTTTCTGTCCACATGATAGCCAAGGATGACACTACCACCATCAGATGAGGGCTCATTCCAGCTCAGACTCATTGCATCCTTGTTGAAAGATGTGACCACAGGAATGCCTGGCTGGCCTGGAACATCAAATGGATAGGCAGCAACCACTGACTCAGAGATAATGCATGGTCCAATACCATATCTATTCTGGGCCCTGACACGGAACTGATATTGGGTTCCAGTGTTGAGTCGGGCTGCCTTGAATGTGGTGCGTATCACTGTAGCTGCCAACTCTATCCAGGAAGTACCAGTCGTCTCACGCATCTCAACAATATAGTTGTTGATGGGAACACCTCCATCATTCTCTGGTGCCTCCCAGGACATGAGAACATAATCACAGGAGACCTCATCCAGCTTGATGGGACCAGTGGGAGGACCTGGAATGTCGTGGACCAGGACTGTGATTGTCTCAGTCACTGTACCCAGCATGTTCTTTCCAGTCATGGAATACTGGCCTCCATCAGTCCTCTTGATCTCACCAATGTTGAGGATAGTTGATGTTGGTGTGGTTTCAGTGTTGATTCTTTGTGTCTCCTTCAGCACTATGTCTCCCTTCTTCCAAGAAACAACAGGTCTGGGTTTGCCGAGCACTGGAATCTCCACCTTGATGCGGTCCCCTGCCTTGGCGATGACCGTCTTCTGGTAGACTCCACGCAAATCAAAGGAAGGAGCAGAAGTCTGCTCTTTGATAATAGCAGGCCTGCTCTCACGTGGGTCGCTCCTGCCTGATGCATTAACAGCCATTATGCGGAAGGTATATTCTGCGCCCTCAATCAGATCTGGGACACTGTAGTCCAGAGCTTTAATGGTGGTCACATGAGCCCACTGGTCAGTGTCCTTCTTCTGGGCTTCAATGACGTACCCAGTGATCAAGCTGCCACCATCATGTAGGGGCTTGGTCCATGCCAGACTGGCACTGTCAGCTGTCACATCTGTGACATACAAGTTCTCTGGTGCAGAGGGGGCCTGGGACACCCTGATTGGCTCAGGGGTTTCAAAGGGCTCACCTACACCCAGGTCATTTTCAGCAGAGATACGGAAGTAATAGTAAGCTCCCTCCTCAAGGTCTGGAATCTTGAAAGAACACTTCTGCCATGTAGTGCTAAGTACTGTGTAAGCCTTCTTGGTGGCCTCTCTCTTTTCAACAACATAATTGTGAATCTTAGAACCACCGTCGATTATGGGTATTTCCCACTGGAGGGTGATGCTATTCTTAGTGATCTCTCTTGACTTGACGTTGACTGGTGGCCCTGGTGTGTCCAAAACCTTAACATTAACAAAGCCGGTCTTCTTTCCAGCGACGTTCTCAAGACACAGGTTATACTTTCCGGCATCATATCTGGTGCAGTCAGGAATAACCAGTAGAGTGTAGGACTCTGTGGTGTCAATGTGCGCACGTGTTTTCAGGTTAGTATCATCTTTGCTCCAGGTTACTTCAGGAACAGGACGACCCCTGATAGGAACAAACATACGGATTGAAGCACGGCACCTGACCACCAGGGTTTTCCTGAGTTCAGCATCAAGCTCAAAGTCTGGCAGCGTCTCTTGGTCCACCAGTTCAGTCACTTTCTCAACCTCTGCAGGCTCGCCAAGCCCCTCTGAGTTTACAGCGGTGACTCTGAAGTGGTATTTTCCTCCCTTTTGAAGTTTACCAATAACATATTCATTAATTTTCAATGGATATTGTGTCTCCATCTCCCAGTCATCATGCCCCTCCTTTTTGTACTCCACAATATATCCATCGACTTCAAGGCCACCATCATAGAAGGGTCGGCCCCAGGCCAAGGTAGCTGTGGTTTTTGTGGTGTCTAAAATTCTTATGTTGGATGGAGGACCAGGTGGATCTAGTAAACAAGAAAAACAAGAAGTTTAGAAATGTTAACGGGTTGTAATTGGTGTGTATATTATTTACTTTTCTGCATATGAAAATGTCCTGTTTTAAAATGTTATTCAGAATGATAAGAGAGATAAGTCAAGTTTTACTTACAGACAATATCCTTGGTCATCACAGGCTGTGATGGTTCACTTGGCTCCCCAAATCCAGCCTTGTTCTCAGCAGTGACTCTAAACTCATACTCAATTCCTTCACTGAGGCCTTGCACCTTAAAGCGCAGGTCAGGGACCGTCCTCTTACTGGCTCTCACCCATCTCATTCCTCTCCTCTCCTTCCTCTCTACACAGTATCCTCTAATGTCACTTCCTCCGTCCTGTACTGGTCTCTTCCATGAAATGGTGACAGCATTCCGACTGACGTTATCAATCTCTGGGGTTGAAGGTGGGCCTGGTGCGCCTGGGGAAACAAAGTATGCAAGAACATTTTGGTTGGTTATCCTTTCTTCTTAAATTATTTTCAAATGATATGGTCAGCTAGACATTTCCAATTGTATTATTTTAATTTAATTACATTTTTAAAAATATTGTACAATTATAATCGTATATAAACCAGATAAACTTACGGTAACTGTCAACCATTTTTACTGGACCAGACTGGCTTGAGTCTCCAGTGCCAATCTGGTTCACAGCAGACACTCTAAAGATGTACTCGTTGCCCTTGATCAGTTTGCAGGCTACATATCTGCAGTCCATGACATTGTCAGCTAGCTTGGTCCACTGCAGGCGGCTGGTTTCTCTCTTCTCAAGGATATAGGACTTGATAGAGAAGCCTCCATCCTCCTCTGGTGGAAGCCAGGTCAGAGTACACTTCTCAGCTGTAATGACACTGGCTTCTATGGGGCCTGGAGGTCCAGGCACATCGAGGACCTTCACCTTTACATGTTCTTCCTTGATACCAAATGGATTGCTGGCGGTGATGGTGTACTCTCCTGTGTTCTTTAGGCTTGCATACTTGATAGCCAGAGTGGAGGTGGTAGGGGTGGTGGTGATGCTGATGATGTCAGAGCTCTTCAACTCACGGCCTCCCTTTGACCAGATAGCAGTGGGTGGAGGTTTGCCCAAAATCTTGGAGGCTGAGATCACGATGGTGTCTCCTGCCTTGACTGATACACCATCCTTCATGTCTGGGTCAATAACGATGGACGGTGGCTCTGCAGAGAAAGCGTAAGAAAGTTGCATTATAATTGTCACTAGATCTTTTAAATTCAAACTCATGACAATATGACTTTTAAGACCTAATAAAACCTAAACTACAAAGATTTTACAGAACAGCACTCACCCACATGTTTTAACTGCTGAATACTTAAATGTGTTCACTACTCAGCTTACCGTACTCATCCTTGCAGGTCAGAAGCTCAGTCGACTCGGAAGGAACACTGATTGCGCCAGCAGAATTCCTAGCCCTGATCCTGAACTGATACTGCGATCCCTCTGTCAGGTCAGTAACGGTGAAGGCACATCCCTGGATGTTGACATGATTGGCCTTCATCCAGGTCTTGCCACCAGCCTCCAGCTTCTCCACCATGTATCCAGTGAGCTTGTGGCCACCGTCATACTTGGGAGCGGTCCATATCAGTGTTACTGTTGTCCTGGTGACGTTAATGACTTCAGGCTTGCCAGGAGGATCTAACAGTACACAAAGAAAACATATGTTTTTAAAAATAGCATTTTCCATTTTTCCATTCAAGTACTTAGTATGATAACAAGATTTTTTGTTTTCCCATTTGGGAAAAATATCCAAACGCAGAAAACTCACCAATAGGATCCAGAGCAACCACAGCCTCAGTGACCCTGCTTGCCTTTCCTAGGCCAGCCATGTTCATGGCCATCACCCGGAACTCATACTCAAGTCCCTCTATCAGACCAGTGACTCTGCACTCCTTCACTCTCAGAGGGGTCTTACTGGCCCGTTTCCACATCAGACTGTTCCTCTCCTTAAACTCCACATGATATCCTACAGAGAACACAAAATCAATTGGTCATAATGCTTGCTTTTTGCCTTCGCTCACACTTTACTACAAACTTATATTCATCATAGTTTGTTACCAGTAATTGGGGAGCCACCAGTGTCCTTTGGATCAGCCCAAGTCAAGATGGCTGACTCATGGCGGATGCTCACTATTTCTGGAGGAGCAGGCGCATCGGGCACATCTGGAGGAAACAGAAAAAGAGAGAGTGGTGGAAGGTTTAGAAAAGAAGCTAAGAAACCAAACCACAGAGTCATAAAAGTCTTCATACGACCACAAGTGCCTGATAACGCTTTACTTTGTCTTCATGAAGCACAGTTACTGTTAAATTCTTTCACATGCAACAGTACTCATTTTTATAATTTGCATTAAAATTCTGCACAAAAACTGATTTCTAAAAAGATCACAACATAAACTGTATGTACAGTATTTGAATCTGTTTCTATAAATGGGCGACTGACCTGAGGTAAAACACACTAATTTGCAACAGACAGGCTATAAAAGATATGACTTTCTCAGGCTAACATGTAATTAGTATTAGTTAGGAGTATGATACTCACTAAATGGATGCTGGGCAATGACTGGGTCAGACCTCAGATACTCTCCAACCCCATACTTGTTCTCAGCAAACACTCTAAAGATGTACTCTACTCCATCATGGAGCCTGATAACCCTCATGGTGGTCTTCTGGATGGCTGAAGCCACTGTGGCCCACTTGTTGTCGGTTGTTCTCCTCTTTTCTACAATGTAGTTGGACACCTCCGCACCACCATCATCTTTGGGCGGTGCCCACTCCAGGGTGATGCCGTCAGCAGTGATCTCGTCACATTTAATGGGTCCAGTACAAATGCCAGGCTTGCCGACCACCTTCAGTTGGAACTTGCAGTCCTTGGAGCCGCCGCTGTTCCTGACGTGGACGGTGTAGGTTGTGGCATCTCCTCTCTGGCAGTCTCTTATCAGAAGAGTGGTGACTCCATGAGACGCCTCCACACACATTCGGCCGGTGTCGCCAAGCACCACGTCACCTTTCTTCCAGGTGGCGGTGGGGAGAGGCACTCCGGTGATGGGGATGTTGATGCGTGTGGTGCTGCCCTCCTTCACCACGTAGCAACCCTCATGAAGACAACTCAAGTTGCAATCAGGCGCCACTGAAATCCAAAGGAATTTGCTCAACATAAAATATTCAAAATCTATATTATTTGTTCTGCCAAAACTATATACTAAACTAAAATGATATTTGGCATGATCGCAGATTCACAGTGATCTCTTACCAAACTGGTCCTTGGCGATGACAGCGAGGTCGGTGGGTGGTCCCTCTCCGGACTCATTGAGTGCCTTGACTCTGAACAAGTACTCCTTGCCCTCAGTCAGCTCGCTGATGGGGTGTGATGTGTTCTTGCCCTTCATGACCTGCTTCCACTTTTCCTCGCCTTCGCTCTGCTCCAGGATATAAGCCTTAACGAAGCTTCCCCCATCGCTAATGGGCTTCTTCCAACCAAGGACGATAGAGTCCTTGGTGGTCTTCTGGGCTTTGAAGTCTGTCACTGGACCAGGTTGCTCTGCAGGGGGACGACAGATGAGTTAAGACTTAACGTTGAAGGAAGTATAGCTTTTCCTCCACCTGAATTTGATTCCTGGTGTGGACCTTCCAAAAATTGTGTTCAAGGCCTTGGTTAAAGTTGAGTCCTCTAGGACTGTTAGCTATTTCATTTTGCTCAATTTAAATAGAGGTTGAAAATTGTCGATTACATTTTTCCGATGAATTCTGAATGTTGAATGTGAAGGCAACTTTATTAATCTGATGCAGTGGTGCAACTAATCTAAAATAAAGCTTTTTAAATACTCCACTGTAGTCTATTGCACTGCACTCTGCTGTATTGTACAATCTAACAACAACTTGTAGCTACCTGAGGCTCGGACACTGCCGGGGGTCTCGCAGCCCTCTCCAATGCCGTAGGCATTTTCAGCCAACACTCTGAAGCAGTAGGCTTGTCCTGCCTCCAGGTTGGTGATCCTGTAAGAGATCTTGTGGCAGTTTGCGTCCACGCAGGTCCAAGCCTTCCTCTCGGCCAGTCGTTTCTCTACAATGTAGCTCTTAACTGGGCCGCCACCGTCGATCAGTGGGGGAGCCCAGGAGATGAAGGCATGGCTTTTGGAGGTCTCCTTCACGATCAGGTTCGTCGGCGGTCCAGGAGAATCTGAGAGGGAGGACGAGCAATATATCTGATTTAGAACTTTTGTTAACCGAAATGACAGACAGATAGAATATAGATAAAACACAATATGTTATCTAGCTTTCTGTTAAACTGTATAGTTTTTCAGATCCCCGTCCTATCTTCAAATAATCTAATGATGTTTTCACTGATTCAGCAAACACAGTTTTGGGGATTTTCACGTGAAGAGACATCTGTGCAGCGGGATTAAAATTTGATTACATTTAAAAAGACTACGCTACTAGACATCTACACGTATAAACTTTGTTTGAACAACTGTATTTCAGTGTGCTGGAGATTGATAAAAGGACCTCACCTGCAATGATCTATATTTAGCTATCAAATTTAGCTTGACTTTAACCTAGATTCCTGTATTTCTTTTCACCTGTAACAGACCAAAACCATGCTCACTAGGATGTGACATATTCTTACCGTGGACCTTGACCACGATGGTGTAGCTCTTGGAGCCAGTGCTGTTCTCCAGCGTCAGGACATATTTGCCAGCATCATATCTGTTAATGTCTTCGATCAACAGCAGTGTGTCCCATTCTGACGTGTTGATTGTCACGCCCTGCCTTTCATGCAGGTTGGCGTCCACCTTCGTCCATGTCACCTTTGGCGCTGGGCGTCCTCTCAGTGGGACGTAGAGCCTCATAGTGACACCGGCTCGAAGAACCAAACCCTTTCTTAGGTCGGCGTCCAGCTCAGCTTCAGGAGCGACTGGTGGACAGAGAGAGGATTGCTTATCAGTCACACTTTTACTGTTACCTTATCTCTTAGTCCCTACGTTCTTTATTCGATCTGACCTTGTTTCGTCAGCTGATTTCTGTGTCTATTTAGCAGAAGGAATTAATTTCTGCAGTCAATTAAATGTTAAAGGTCTCAGCTGACAGCAAATCAGCATACTGTAAGTTAATCAAGTAGAAGAACAGAATGAAAATACATGCTGTGCATTCAAAAACTAATTTCATAACTGAAATGAGTGATCATGTACAATGAAATACCCCGATATAAGAAATTAACCTCTGAGGTAGAAGACTTCTATAATGCTCAATGTAGTGGATAGGTTTTCTTATACCAGTTTATCACACTGGAAGTTATCACTGCTATATTGTGGACTTAGTTTAGTTTATTAATGAGTGGAGCAACGTACTTAGGATGTCCTTGGGCATATGGTTTCCAGGGACTTCGCTGGGCTCGCTGAAACCAATCTTGTTGACAGCAATGACTCTGAACTGGTACTCTATGGTGTCGTTCAGTCCTGTCATCAGGAATTTGGTGGCCTGGAGTTTTTTCGGGATGTTGCACTTGGTCCAGTGCTCGGCGTCAACTCGCCTACACTCCACCAGGTAGCCGATGATCTCACAGCCACCATCGTATGCTGGTTTGGTCCAGCTAAGGCTGATGGAGCTCTTGGTGGAGTCTACCACCTTAGGGAACGCAGGTGGGCCAGGAGGATCTGGAGAATTACAGACACATTTGTTATTATTATTATATTTTATCGAAAAAAAAAACCACTATTTGATTTGAAGCATTGTTGCTCTTATTGAAGCAGATACTTACAGACAGGGTCGACAGCCAGTGCAGCATTGGATGCGTCGCTGGGTTTGCCCAGACCTGCCTTGTTCAGGGCGATGATTCTGAACTCATACTCAGAGCCCTCGGTCAACTGAATGGCCTTGAGGGTTCTGTCAATGACCGGCCGGCGGTTGACCTTAGCCCAGGTCAGCTCAGTGGCCTCACGTTTTTCCACCATGTAGCCCAGGATGGTAGCCTTGCCATCGTTGGCTGGAGCCTTCCAGCTCACTGTCATGGAGTTTTTAGTAATGTTGGTGATGATGGGTGGCTCACATGGCCCGGGAACATCTGAAGCAAAAAAAAATCACATCATGATGATTTTCCATCAGTGTTTGAGTTTATTTTATCTTTATCTTCTTTATCTCATCAACAAGCAAAATGTCTCTTCAATCTGAACTGAGAAAAAAAATATTTTGAGTAGACACATGTTGGATGTTGAATGTTGGATACTAAATAAAGTAATCAATGAAGATGAAAGTTTAATTAGTAAAATAGTGAGTATTTGTGGAAATGTTTCCTTTTTCAGTGGCTTAGGGTGCTTGACCTAATAGTGGTCTGAACGTACCGTACGGGTTCTTGACCATGACGGGATCAGTCATGACGGGGTCTCCAACACCATACTGGTTCTCAGCACTGACTCTGAACTGGTACTCATGTCCTTCAATGAGTCTCTCCACTGAGCAGTCGGTCAGATGTCCATGGATGTTGGCGGTGACCAGTGCCCAGTTGGGCCTGCTGGTCTCACGCTTCTCGATGATGTAGTTGGTGATCTCAGAACCGCCATCTGCAAGTGGGGGCTCCCATCGCAGCTTGACACGGTCGGCAAACACCTTAGCAGTTTTCACTGAGGCCGGAGGGCCTGGTTTGTCTAAAGAGGGGACAGTTGGAGATTAGTTTCTTTGTTTATTTCTACACATAAAATACTTACTAAGACAAAATACTATAACTTACCGAGAACCTTGACCTTGATGCTGGCGTACTTGGAGCCATTGATATTCTCAGCAGTGATGGTGTAGTCTCCAGACTCCTTTCTGGTGACGAAGAAGAGGTCCAGCAGGTGGACATGTTTCTTTTGGGTCATCTTTATTCCCTCGGTGAGGACCAGAGGCAGTCCGTCTCTCTTCCAGCTCACCTTGGGGAGCGGCTTGCCGAACACCTCAGCATCCAGGGAGACATTCTCTCCTGCTTTCACCACGATCAGGTTCTTCATGTTGATGCCCAGCTCCACACGAGGAGGAACTGCACAGGAGGATAAGAGAGAACAATCGTCATTATTTGTCAATAATTTGTTTGTCAGTCATAGATTTCCTTGTCGTGTGGAAATGTACCATTCTCTGCAATAACAGTGATGGGGTCGGACAGCTCGGACGGCAGGCTGATGTTGATGGCGGACTTGGCGATGACTCTGAACTGGTACTGCTGGCCCTCATCCAGGCCGCTCACCACGTAGCTCTCTGTCTGGATGTTCATGCAGTTGGCGTTGCAGCGCGTCCACTTCTCCTCTGGAAGCTTTGTGTACTCCATGTAGTAGCCAATCAGTTTGCTGCCGCCGTCATGCTTGGGACGGCTCCAAACCAATGAGACGGAGTGCTTGGTCACATCCATGGCCTCTGGTTTACCTGGAGGGTCTGGATGGAAAGAAACACAGGGTTGTAGACTCAGTTATGCTGTCTGATAAAGGAAGAAGGCTGAGGGTTGAGTTAAGGTTGGTTGAACTGGTCTGAAAACAAAATTTCACATGCATGTTATGGCTACAAAAATTCAATTAAATTAAAATCAGTGAAAAGACCCAGGCTGTCCTTCTCTTCAGCTATCTTAAGATTGAATTACCTCATTATCTAAGTCGAGAAAGGATGCTAATACCTGGTTCTTAAGCCTGTTATCTCAAGATAAGGATTTAATTGAGACTGGTAGAAAAATGACAAAAGTTGAGATGTCACAAATTGTGTTTTCTTGTGATAAAAGGGACATTTATTCTCTTCTCTCAACATAGCAATTTCGTAGGATTGTGTCCTAGTTTGTTAGCAAAACAAATATAAGAAAAATATATAAATATAAAATTAACGATTAAAACAAAATCTAATCAAATCAAATCGGAGAAACTTATGTCATTATCGTACCGATAGCAGTCCTAGCAGTGATGAAGTCAGTCTGCTTGCAAGGTTTGCCCTGACCAGCCAGGTTGAGTGCTGAGACCCTGAAAGTGTACTCCAGGCCCTCCATCAGGCCACTGCAGGAGTATTGGGTGGATTTGACCAGGGACTCGTTGGCCTTCATCCACAAAAGGCTGTTCCTCTCCTTCTTTTCAATGCAATATCCAGTGATGGGGCTGCCGCCATCACTGCTGGGACACTCCCATGACAGGATGACAAAGTCCTTGAAGACCTTGTTGATTTGCAGGTTTCTGGGCTCGCTGGGAGGATCTGTGGGGAAAAACAAAACAGTTAGTACATTTAGTCATGCCTGTAATAATTGTTGCCAATAATGGAGCTAAAATATTATGCTTTGGCTCAGACTCACCAAATGGACATCTGGCAATCATCTTCTCAGAGTAGATGGGTGAGGAAATGCCAAACCTGTTCTCTGCACGGACTCGGAAGCCATACTCTTTGCCAGTTGTCAGTTTGGTAACTCTGCAGCTGGTTTTGGTGCAGGACGTGGACACGGAGATCCAGTCTCCCTGGCTGACGTCACACTTCTCCACAATGTAATTGGTGATGTTGCTGCCGCCATCCTCCTGTGGGGAGTTCCAGAGCAGCGTGCAGGCATCGAGGTCCAATTCAGTGATCTCAAGAGGAGCCTCAGGGGGTCCAGGGATGTCTGCAGTGACACACAGGATGAGTCAATGTACTCTCAATCAATTCTCGGTTATTTGTAATTCACATTTTAAGTGTCTGTTGTTCAAACTGACCCATGACAGTGACTCTGAGGATCTGGTTGACCCTGCCGGTACTGTTCTCAGCGGATAGGCTGTAGTAGCCGCTGTCCATTCTCTTCACGTTCTTTATGATAAGCGAGCAGGTCGTCAGGGTCTTTACAATGGACAGGCGGTCAGAGGTGAGCACGTCCTCGTTGCCCTGCTTCCACTTGCAGAGGGGAGCTGGTTTACCTGCCACAATGGCCTCAATCACCATCTTGGATCCAGCTCTGACCGTCAAAATGTCAGGCATGATGATTTTAGGAGCCACTGGGACAAACAAGAAACAAAAAAGCAAAAGTTAGGGATTAATGAGATGATTTCAACTTTTCATTTATCAATGTATAATTACCCTGGCTTCAGAAATGAAATATTTGAGTTAGTATGAGTCTGTCAGGTCTACTCACAGAGCTGCTCCTTGACCTCGAACATTCCCTCTGCTTCTCGGGCCAGGCTGACTCCCACTGAGTTCCTGGCTGCCACTCTGAACTTGTACTTTTTTCCTTCCTTTAGACCAACCACCACGATAGTCAGGTCTTTTACCACAGAGTAAGGTGTCCACTTGTCCTCGGGTGCTCCCTCCTCCTGGTAGTCCACAACATAACCGTTAATCTTGGCTCCTCCGTCTCTGAGTGGCTTCAACCAGCCCAGTGTGGCGCTATTCTTGGTAATGTCCAATACATCCATCTTCTTCGGAGGGTCAGGCTCACCTGAGTGCAACACACAGCAGGTGTTAGGAAGAATAAAAAAAAAGGGAGAAGCAACAGAGGCAAAGGAACATGGTGGTTTAACATGCTAAATCTTATTCAAACAGTCTGTGCTGATACTTACTGATGGGATCAACAGCCAGGTAAGACTTGGGGGAGTCCTGAGGAACTCCGATGCCGTACTTGTTGCAGGCCATGACTCTGAAGTAGTATTCGATGCCAGGCGTCATGTTGGTCACCTTGAAGCTGGTCTTTTTCTGGTCCTCTGTACACTTGGTCCAGGTCTTCCTATCCACTTCCCGTTTCTCCACAATGTAGCTGGTGATGGGGCTGCCACCATCATTATCTGGTGGAGTCCAGGACAGCTGAGCTGATGTCTTGGTTATGTTGGTTGCCTCCATGTTGCCGACGGGACCAGGAGTATCTGCAGAGGATGAATTCAAGAATCACTTTGACCATACAGTTTCCTTACCCCCTGCCTTTTTAAGTGCTGTAAAAATTTAGTTTGTCATTATTATTATTATTATAATTATTTCTCACCAAGAACTTTGACACGGACAAAAATAGCTTTCTCTCCGGCTGAGTTGGACAGAGTCAGCGAGTATTTCCCAGAATCCTCTCTGGTGCTCTCAGGGATGACCAGGAAGGACATGCTGTCAACCTGGTCCACGTGACCTCGGCGGATCACATTGTCCACACCCACGCGCTTCCAGGTAACCTTGGGGGCGGGCCTTCCTCTGATCACAGCAAAAAGTCTGATTGGACAGCCAGCCCTCACAGCTAGGCCTTTCCTCAGACTGGCGTCCAGTTCGATCTCTGGAGCCTCTGTTGCCATTAAAACACATTGATGTTGGGATCATTAGAGCGTTGTGACGTATTTAACATGTTGTTATAGCATATGTTATGTTGTTATTCAGGGGCATCCGCTGTTGGCTTTAGTAACCATTCTTACCCAGGATCTCCTTGGGGGAGACAGCCTCCTTCAAGTAGGCGTGACGTCCCCAGCCAACCTGGTTTTGGGCAGACACCTTGAATTCGTACTCCTGCTTCTCATCCAACTGGTTGATGGTGAACTCTGTGATCACCAATGGGCCATGGGTGTTGATTCTCTTCCAGCCCTCTGTGGGTTTCTCAGGGTCTGCCTCGCTTTTCAGCCTCATGTCCAGGCTGTAGCCGATGATGGGAGCACCTCCATCATACACAGGTTTAGACCAGGACAGGGTGATAGACGTTTTGGTGCTGTCGCCGACCTTCAGGCCAGCAGGGGGACCAGGGGGCTCTACAGATAGAGACAGAAACACAAAGTTTAATAAAAATACTTAAACACCAGATCTGTTCTCTGGCCTGAGTACAAATCTCAAGAATATTTTTGAAGATGTAAACTGAACTGTGACAGATTCTTCAAACTCACCGATGGGATCTTTGGCTGCAACAGGTCTGCAAGGTTTGCTGGGTTCTCCCAGGCCGACCTCATTCTCAGCCTTCACCCTGAACTGGTACTCATGGTTGGGAATCAGGTTGGTGACTTTCATGCGTCTCTCAGAGATGGGGCTCTTATTGCAAGGCACCCAGCGCACTGCCCTCTTCTCTTTCCTCTCCAGGATGTAGCCGGTGATCGACTTCCCTCCGTCATTCTCAGGAGGAGCCCAGACAACGGTCATCTCATCTTTACTCACCTGAATCATGAAAGTATTAACAGTGTGAGTAAAAGATGGACTTGTTTTTTAAACTAATAGTATACTAATTATGGTAAAAAACGCAAATACCAGGCTGAAAGGTTTTTCATGTGAGCCAATTTTACTTACCTTGGTGACCTCAGGGGCTTCAGGGGGTCCAGGTTTGTTGAACTGAGACTTGACAGTGAAAGGCTTGCTCTCCATGGCGGGGCCAGTTCCCATCTTGTTCTCAGCCCTGACTCTGAAGATGTACTCATTGCGCTCCACCAGACGAGTGACGTTGCAGTACGGGGTGACCACAGAGTCTGAGTACGTGGACCAGACCATCCTCCTGGTCTCGCATTTCTCAAGGATGTAGCTGTCCACCTCGCAACCTCCATCATCCTCCGGAGGATCCCACACCACTCTGCACTTGTCGGCTCCGATGCCGGTGATCCTGAGGTTTTTCACTGGGCCAGGGACGTCCAGGACATTAACGTTGGCGTATGCCGTGAAGGTGCCGGCAGAGTTGGTGGCAGTGATGATATACTTTCCTGTGTCAGTGCGTCTGGACTTGGTCAAAAGGAACTTGGAGTAGTCAGGGCCAGTTTCATAGCTGATTCTTGGGTTGTCTCCGACAGCCTTGTCTTTGGTCCATTTGACCTCAGGCTGCGGCTTTCCTCTCAGGCCTGCCTCCATCCTGACCGACTCTCCGACCATCACTGTTAACGCTCCGGCCAGTTTCAGGTCGATGACGGGTTTCTGGATCTCCTCTTTCACCAAAATATCATCAAGTTTCACCCAAGCACTTTCACCTCCTTCATTGACCGTCTGCACCCTGGATAACAAATTATAAGAATTATAAGTAATCTACATTAGGAGTGGGCAACACTCAAAGAACACCATTTTGAGCCTGCAAAACAAACAGTATTTTTAATGAAGGATGGCAGTAACCTACCTGAAGGAGTACGTCTGGTTCTCTTTGCATTTGTCAGCCAGGAAGAAGGTGTTAGTGAGAGTGCTGGTGTTGAGTTTCTCCCACTCCTCAGCATCTTTGGCTTTCCACTCCAGGTTGTACGAGAGGTTGGGGCTGCCGCCATCATAGTCAGGCTTCCTCCATCTCAGATAGACGTGGTTCTTACCGATATCTGTGACTCTGAATTTCTCAGGCTCACCGGGCTTCTCAATGGGGTCAATGGCCAGCAGAGGGGTCTTGGTCTCTACACAGGGTCCCGGGCCCATCTTGTTTTCAGCACACACACGGAACAGGTACTCATGTCCATCCATCATCTTGGTCTTGATCTTACGATTGGTGCAGTTGGAGGTGATCATGGACCACATGCTAATGCTGGGCTCACGGCACTCCACGATGTAATTGGTGATCTCAGATCCACCATTGTCCACAGGGGCCTCCCAGTTGATCATACATGAGTCCTTAGTGGCGTAGGTCGTGTGCAGGTTCTGGCAGTGGCTGGGTCTGTCAAGCACATTGACTGTGATGGTGCAAGAGGCCTCGCCGCCCTCATTAGAAACCTTCAGGTTGTATTTGCCATGGTCAGCTCTTGTGGCCTCCTTGATCTTCAGGTGGACCACAGGGAAGTTCTGAATGATTGTGACACGTTTGTTGTTCTCCAGAACTGTCTCCCCCTTTGACCAGAGCACTTCTGGGTCAGGACGGGCCTTGATGTAGCCGATTATGTTTATGTTGTGTCCGACACGCACAGTGAGGTGCTGGCGGCAGGTTACATCCATCTCAATCTCTGGAGGGATCGTGATATCCTGAGCAGTGATAGACTCTGGGATTTCCCTGGGCTCTCCATCTCCAATCATGTTTGAGGCATAGACTCTGAATCTGTATGTAACGCCCTCCTCCAGACCCATCACCCTGTAGGCACACTGCTTGATGAAGTCGTCCAGGTTCACTTTTTTCCATTCAGTATCAGCCTTCTTCATTTCAACAGTGTAGCCCAGGATGGGGCTGCCTCCATCTTTGTTGGGTTTGATCCACACCAGGTCAGCGGTGGTCTTGCTGTAATCTTTAACTTTGGGGTTGACAGGGGGGCTGGGGACAGTGATGGGCCTGCAGGGCTTGCAGGGGTCAGAGGTGGGAGAGGGGCCACTATAGCCGGCAATGTTCTCAGCAAACACTCTGAACTCATACTCATTGCCCTCAAACAGACCTAGGACTTTGTACCTAAGGTCCTTGCAGGGTGTCTTGTTGACGCGGATCCATTTTCCTCCCTTGTGTCTGCGCTCAATGATGTAGCCGAAGATCTGGCTGCCACCATCAGATAGAGGCATGGTCCAGCCAATAGTAACCGAATCCTCTGAGATATCAGAGGCCTGTGGCTTACCAGGCGGGCTGGGTGGCATAAAAGAGTGCTCAGCGACAGTTGGCTTGCTCTCCAGAGGTGCACCACTGCCCATCTTGTTCTCAGCACGAATACGAACCACATACTCAACTCCTTTCTGGAGGCGGGTGATGTTGAGCTTGGTGGCAAGGCTGCCAGAGCTTACACCTCCCCAGGTCCCCTTGTTGGACTCTCTCTTCTCCACGATGTAGTTGGTGACAGGGCTGCCGCCATCATCCTTGGGAGGACGCCATTCAATCATCATGGAGTCTGGAGTGATCTCCAGGATGTTGACCGGTCCGATGGGAGCAGCGGGAACATCCAGGACAGTAACGTTCAAGGCCACGGTCTTGGATCCAGCTGCGTTTGAAACAGTGAGCAGGTAGATGCCAGTGTGGTTCCTGGTGCACTCATTAATGGTGAGCACAGTGGAGAAGTTGTCAGTGTCAACCTTGATGTTGCCCTGGCTAGTGAGCTCTTCTCCTTCCATGCACCACTTGGCAGTGGGAACGGGGATTCCTCTCATGATAGCTGGCAGCCTGATGGTGGTGCCGGCCTTCACAATGATTCCCTCAATTAGCTTAACGTCCACCTCGACAATTGGAGGCACTGTGGACATGCAGACAGAGGAAGTTACCACCTGTTACGACACTCATGATGTTCAGAAACACTAAAATAATCAATGTTGAGTCACATAAGTCATCTTATTGAGACACATTAGGTTGGTGATGTGTACTATAAGAAGAGTTACATCTGCATCAATAGCTACAGCAACAGAAAGTTTTGGTGAACCTCTTATTTGAACTGAGAATAAAAAAATAAATCATTCATCATAGTGTGGTCTAGACCTACTCTATATGTAAAGTGTCTTGAGATTACTATTGTTATGATTTGGCACTGATTATAATGAATTATATACGACCTAGCATGTATAGAGTGCTGGGGCTTTGTCCTGTATCTTACCCAGTTTTTCCTGGCAGAGGATTGGCACTGTGGTGTCGGGTCTGCTTAGGCCAATGGCGTTCTCAGCCCTCACTCTGAAGCGGTAGGTCTTTCCTTCCTCCAGGCCAGTCACATGAGTCTCAGGGATGCTAACAATCTTCCATTCGTCCCAGTCCTTCTCTCCCTCTACCTGATACTCCACCAGGAAGCCAGTGATCTCACTTCCCCCATTACGGTCAGGCCAGTTCCAGGCCAACCACACCTCAGTCTTGTCAACGTCTACATGGTGCAGGTCTTTGGGAGGACCAGGAGGGACTAAAGTAATGGAAGAAAACACATTAATGTTTGAATTGGTGAGTTTGAGCATTCACAGCAAACGCTCCACCTTCCTTCGACTCTCATGAGATTGATTCATAATAGTTGTTTTTTTTTTAAATTTGAGTAACAAATGCTTTTCAGAAGGGTCGTCTGTTGAAAATGTTGGCACAAAGATACGATATAATACACTTTAATCTGCTGATCCAGTGTTCAGTGTGCTGTTACTCACATAGTGGGTTCATTGCCTTTATGGCCTTGCTTGTGCTGACATATTCACTGCGACCATACTGGTTCTCAGCAGCGACTCTGAACACATAGGATGTGCCTTCCATCAGGTGCTTCAGCGTCATGCTGCGTTTCTTGGACGTTGAGCAGACAGGGACCCACTGAGTGGACGCCATGTCTTTCTTCTCCACTACGAAGTTAGTGATGCGAACTCCGCCGCTGTCCTCTGGGTCCTTCCAGGACAGGTAGCAAGAGTCACTCCTGACGTCAGACACCCGGAGATGCTGGATGGGACCAGGTTTGTCTGAAGAAAACATGTGAGAAACGTCAAAAAACTGTTGAGCTTGACTTTTCTTAAGTGACAGAAACAGAATGGATTAAATGCATCATTCCAAGTGAAGATTGATTATTCTCCCCGGACTTCAATTCTTACCGTAGACCAGCACGGTGCAGATGGCAGTCTTGGATCCTGCTGGGTTCTCAACAGTTAGGGTATAGTCTCCACAGTCCCCACGGTTACAAAACCTCATCTCCAGCTTGGTGCCTGTCTGGTCGGTATCAATGTCGGCCCTGGTGGGCACCTCGGCTTCATTCTTCTGCCAGGTGACGGTGGGGAATGGGGCACCTTTGATGGTAGCCATCAGAGTGATGTGAGTGCCGGCCATGGCCTTCACCTCTCGGGTCATTGCAGCATCCAGAATCAGCTCTGGGGGCTCTGAGAGACGTAAACAGGTGTACATGTGGCCATTAACACTGTTATATCACATCCGATGTATGTAGATGATAATCAACCACAGTAATAATCACTCACCAAGTCTGTCCTGCACTTTAAATGGTTCCTCCAAGTTAGCCGGTTCGGACTCTCCAGCAGCGTTGACTGCCATGACTCTGAAGCGGTACAGAGCGCCATCCTCCAGGTTGATGACCTTAAACCTGGTCTCCTGGCAGGAGTCTGGAGTCTGGTTCACCTGAGGCCAGCAACAGGACAACAGATTTAGAGAGATTAAGAAGAAGATATAATAAGAAAGTCATTGGGTTTTTAAAATCTAATAGATAAATCCTCTGAGACAACCGCCTCACCTTGCTCCACTCCTCCTCTCCAGACTTCTGGAACTCCAGCAGGTATCCAAAGATCTTTCCTCTGCCAGTGTCAGTGGGTGGCTTCCAGGTAAGAGTCACCGACTCCTTGGTGAAGTCGATGACCTGCAGATTTGTCGGTGGACCGGGTTTCACTGTGGCAAAGGACGGGGAGGAATTGTTGTAGTAAGTTGATACAGGAATAGCAATAAAATAAAGTGCCGCTGTAAGAGGTGAACTTACCGATGGGATCTTTGGCGAAGACGGGTTTGGATGGTGGGCTCGGGTCTCCTGCTCCCACGACATTCTCAGCGCTAACTCTGAACTCATACTCGCAACCTTGCAGCAGCTCAGTCACGCAGTACTCGACCTTCGGATGAATTCTCTCTGTGTTGCAGCGAACCCACCTGGAAGCAGAATTTAACTTATTTTGAAGCCTTACTACATCATAATTAATGGGGTTTGTAGGGGATTTCAGGGGGACATTCATAGACATTACTTGGGTATTATTGTTCAAATTATTTATTTAAAAGAACTCATTCATTGTGTGGATACGCTACAGTTCAGTGGTGGTAAGGTCTCAACCTTTAAGATGTTTCAGATGCAACTTTTTCGAAGTTGCGTGTGTTTGTGGCTTCAGTTTGTTTATAAAAAAACAAAAACAAAGTGAAATTAAAGAATATCTTTTCCTCAGCTCGTGTTTCCATTGTTTATGTTGTTATGTGGACACAGAGAGAGTAAAACTGACGCCATACCTTTACCCAACTAAACTACAGATGCTCCTACTGCTGTGTGTATTTGTGTACCTCTGGGCCATGGTCTCCTTCCTCTCCACAATGTAGCCTGAGATTGGTTTTCCTCCATCGGCAGGTGGTTCCCAGCTGATGAGGGCGGAGTCATGGTAGACCTCCTTTATTGTGGGCTGTTTAGGAGCGTCGGGCACCTCTGCAAAGGCAAACAAACAAACAAACCAACGGGTCAGACACAAACATCTCTCATCTTCTACCCAACACTTCCAGAACAGATTCCTCGGCTATGCGTCTCAGGACAGGTCAGGACTTACTGAAGATGTCTCTAGCCTTGCACTCTGCAGACAGCAAGGGGTCGCTGATACCGTAAATGTTCTGAGCCATGATCCTGATGATGTAATCACGGCCTTCGATCAGCTTCGGCACCTGAATCAACAGACAGCAGGAGGGGGACGTCAGTACGGAAGAGTCATTGTCAAGTCTTTGGCTTTGAGCTCAATATAAAACAATTATCAAGGACTGAGAGGTAACTTAAAATATTCCATATTGGTCCTGATCAGATCGTTCCTAATTCAAATTAAACTGTCATCAGCTTTAGACGGAATTGTATTTAAGTTCTTGTTTGGCAGCTTGTGTGTAGACATTTAACATTTGAGAACGTTTGAACCGGCTACACGGTGGTGTAGTGGTTAGCACTGGGGCCCTTCTGTGTGGAGTTTGCATGTTGTCCCCGTGTCTGCGTGGGTTTTCTCCGGGTTCTCCGGTTTCCTCCCACAGTCCAAAGACGTGCAGGTGTTCGATTCATTGATGACTCTAAATCACCCGTAGGTGTGAATGGTTGTCTGTCTCTGTTCGTCTCTATGTGTCCTGTGATAGACTGGCGTCCTGTCCAGGGTGGACCCCGCCTCACGCCTGATGCCAGGCTCCAGCCCCCCAGCGACCCCGACAGGGACAAGCAGTTGAAGATGAATGGATGAATAAAAGAACTTTTGAACCTTTTTTAATATCAGTTCTGAAACTGTGTCATACATGTGTAGGTAATAGCTAGTCCAAGTAATGTTAAATGATTAATAATGTAATGTAATGTTAATAATCATTCACTGCCTCCTGTCTTAATATTAGTTCATTTAGTCTTATTGTCTGTTTATGTGAGAATAAATCATGAATCATTATACAAAATGAAACCAGCGTCCAATAGATGATGTATTTTATATCTAAATTGTAGCCTGGAATAGGGCTACCATACCTCCAGTTTTTATGTATATATGTAATTTTATGTGCAAACAAGTAGAATCAAATGAAGAATGAAGACCGAATCAAAAAACTGTTTTGGTAACTTGGGATCTTTTCTCTGCTCACCCTGCAGGTGGTCCTGGTGCAGGACGAGGTGACGGGCATCCACAGGTCTCTGTTGGTGTCTCTCTTCTCCACGATGTAGTTGGAAACGGCGCAGCCTCCGTCGTCCAGAGGAGGGTTCCAGGAGATCACCATGTAGTTCCTGTAGACCTCGTTGAACACCACAGGGCCCTCCGGAGGTTGGGGACGGTCTGGCAGGGAAGAACAAGCATTAAGGTGTTTCTCCAGGTTTATTTAATACCACATTCAAAAATACTGGGTTTTAGAATATGGAAACATGTTTGAGTATGAATATACAAACCCACACAGCATGTTTTTCCCCTCTCCAGTGTGTATTTCCTGACTATAACATGTGTTATAATGATAAATAAAATGAATAATATGTAGACGACCATGGTGGCCCGACACTACAGCCAGCTGTGTTGAAATTACTCCAATTATTATTTCCATACTGTGTAGGAACCCTGTTGAGGTGGTTCAGGATCATCTGGTAAGGATGAACCCTGGGCGCCTCCCTAGGGAGGTGTTCCAGGCACGTCCAGCTGGGAGGAGGCCTCCGGGAAGACCCAGGACCAGGTGGAGAGATTAGATCTCCACACTGGCCTGGGAACGCCTCAGGATCCCCCAGTTAGAGCTGGTTAATGTGGCCCGGGCAAGGGAAGTTTGGGGTCCCCTGCTAAAGCTTATGCCCCCGCAACCCGACCCCGGATAAGCGGTTGAAGATGAGATGAGATGAAAAAAACTTGAGACCTTGTGGAGCAGCGACTCACCAACTACGGTAATGGCACAGATTCCTGTGCGAGTTCCGGCGGCGTTGTCCAGGCTGACGCAGTAGCGCCCGCTGTGCTCCCTCTTGGCCTTGCTGATGGTGAGGCTGAGGTGGCGTGTGGTGCTGTGGAGGCTGAGCTCATCGTCCGCCTTCAGCTCCTCGTCGTCCTTCTTCCAGGTGATAGACGGGGCCGGTTTGCCGCCGAAGCGTCCCGACAGGGTACATGTGTCTCCCACCTTCACCATCATCTTGTCCCGGAAGTCCAGGTCCAGAGATGGTGGTTCTGAGGGGCGACAGACATGAAAACCGTGTGAAATTCACAACACAGCAACAAACATATTCATCATTACCAAGGCTGAAATTCTATATCGGAGCATGTCTGCGTTACTCACCGAGCTCGTCCTTGCACTGGACAGGTTTGGTGGCGAAGGAAAATTTGCCCTGTCCGACGTGGTTGGTGGCGGCGACTCTGAACTCGTGGCTAGAGCCGTCCTTCAGCCCTGTCAGTGTGAACTTCCTGTCCATCAGCTTGGTATCACCACCTACTCGTGTGAAGTTGTCCCGGCCGATCATGCGGGACTCGAGGACGTACTCGGTCACCTCAGCACCGCCGTCATACTTGGGCGGTCTCCAGGACACCGAGAGGGAGTCCTTGGTTACAGCGGTGATCATCAGGTCCTCGGGACGCTCCGGGACGGCTGGAGGATGGAGGTTTTACTTTAAACATTTAAAGTTTCCTGTTAACTGCTTCTAAACTCAAATAACTCTCTCAGAACTATTGTCTATATTATTATTTGTACGTTTTCCCTGCTCTGTACTGACGGTTATACTTCAGGTTGTTGAGTGTCAGACTTACAGATGGGGTCCTTGATGAGAACCATCTTGTCAGTCTCGATGAAGGGTCCCATGCCGATGATGTTCTCGGCTGCGATCCTGAAGAAGTAGCCCTTGCCGTCGAGGAGTCCCTGAACCACGGCGTTATTCCTCGTCACCGTGTAAGACACGGAGGTCCAGCCCATGCGGTCCGACGGCCTCTTCTCAATGATGTAGTTGGTGATGGCAGAGCCGCCGTCGTCCTCAGGGGAGTACCAGGTCAGCTTGCAGGAGTCGTTGGTCAGATTCTCGCCAGCGAAGGGGAGACCGACGGGTCCGGGGACATCTGGAGAGTGGAGGGAGGAGGGAGGGGGAAGGGACAGGAAGTCAGAGACTGGTTAGACACTTGTCAGGTGAATGAAGCACCTTTCAAACACACAAAGAATCACCAAGGGGTATCAGTTTATTTGAGGTTTTTTTTCATGAACACGTAACAAAACTCTCCCTCCATCATGCCATGCACCCTAACCTACCGAGGACCTCCACGATGACGGCCTTTCTCCTCTCTCCTCCTTCGTTCTTGGCGGTCAGTGTGTAGATGCCCTGGTGCTGGCGTCTGCAGTCCTTGATGACCAGTGAATTGGAGATGCCTGTCTTCTCCACCGCGGCCTCTTTGGGCACCTCTGCGTCGTCCCGGCACCAGGTGATCTGCGGTGCGGGTTTTCCAGACACGTAGGCGATGATGCGGATGGTGCCACCAGCGTGGACCACGATCTTCTCCTTCACCGAGGCGTCCAGGTCCATCTCAGGAGGAACTGGACGAGGAAGGTGGCGATTTGTAATTAATAAAATGTTGCATCATCAGGAACTCGATGTGTCCACAGGTAGGTGTTCGGTGAATCGGAGACTTACTTGTTCTGTCCTTGACTTCGATCAGCTCGGACACGAGTCCCGGCTCTCCCACTCCGGCGGCGTTCACGGCTCGGACTCTGAAGCGGTACAGACCGCCTTCCTTCAGACCGGCCACCACGAACTTGGTTCCTCTGATCTCGGTGTCCTTCGCCTGGAGAGAGAAGAGAGGAATACAACTTTCTTAGTACCTAAAACAGGAACCTAAGTCTATGATGTAAATCCTTGGTTTCTGTGTGTTGGTTAACACAACAGTCGAGCTGTGGATGAGTGCTGGGGGGATTGCGGAGAGGAGTCACATGGGGGTTTGCAAATGGTGACATTTGGGGTCATAAACATTGGGTAGTGTCTTTGTAGGATGTAAATGTATCCAGTGAAGGAACCAGAAGAAGAAACCTTTTATGATTGGAGGCGGTGAAGTCAACAAACATAATCATAATGTGTTTTTTACCTTCTCCCAGGTCTCCTCGGGCTCCTTCTCCTCGTCCTCTGCGCCGCTCAGCAGCAGCCTCCTCTGAGCCTTCTTCTCCTCCTCCTCCTTGTTCACCTCCTTAAACTCCACGATGTAGCCCGTGACCTTTGACCCTCCGTCCAACGCAGGCGGGATCCACTCTAGGTCCACGGTCGATTTCGTCCAGTCCGTCACTTTAGGAGTGGGCGGCCCGGGAGGCTCTGCACACACACACACACACACACACACACACACACAGGTTACTCAGATTGTCATTATAAAATAATATAATCCCAGTAAAGCACAATTCACTATTCACTCGTGCAAAATCTGAATTTCCTTTGTGAAAAAAACGTCTCTTCCTCCTCGTTTTATTTTACTTTTTGTTGTCTACTGTTGTTTTTACAAGTTACTTATTTAGGTGTTTTTTATCTTATTATCAAATAAACTCACAGAATAAGAAAATCCACATATTTATAGGCCCGCTTGTGTTTCAAGACGTGTGTTTCTGAGCTTGAAGGTTAAAAAATGACCTTGGAAATAAAAGTCAGATAAAACATTTTAGTGCCTTTGAGCGTTTTCATCACTGAAGTGAATCAATGAAGTTGTCCGACTGCAAAATGTGGCTGAAAGTTGCGTAAAGTTTCCAGAATGTGGCTCTTGTGCAAAGATGTCGAATGATGAGCGTCATCAGAAATTGGTCCGTGCTTGTTTTGACTGAATGACAACAACACTGACTTTGCTTTAGCGAACTAGCTGGATAGCGTTAGCGCAACTTTCTTGTTAATGAAAGTCTTTCTTTCTTTTTAATCACTTAAAAAATAAACAAATGTCTCTAACTGGACACTTAAACTGTAAAACAATTCAGAGAAATTCAGGGTTTGAATAGTGAAAGGAGAGAAAATTCTTACGGATGGGATCTCTGCACATGACAGGGTCCGAGGGCACGCTGGGCAGACCGCAGCCTGCGGCGTTAGCAGCGATGACCCTGAACTGGTACACGGCCCCCGCCTGCAGGCCAAAGACGTCCCAGTTGTTGCCTACGGGCACTGCTCGGATCGGGTCGCGGTTGACGCGGACCCAGCGCTTAGCGGTGGTCTCCTTCTTCTCGACGAAGTAGCCTGTGATTGAAGAGCCGCCATCGTACTTGGGCTCCTCCCAGTTGACGGTCATAGACTCCAGACAGACTTCTGTTACAGTCGGCTTGTCACACTGTCCGGGGACGGCTGTGAGAGGACGGGACAGTAACCAATGCATCAGCTCAGGCACTATAACACAAACTACAACACTAATATTCATATTTACAAGGAACTTAAGAAAAGACATAGAATTTGACACGGACAGGATTGCGGAAATTCTGTAACTGAGACATATTAGTGTTGACTGAACTCACTGAAGAGGTTTCTGGCCTTCTCCGGCTCGCTGGCCAGCGGAGGCCCGACTCCAAGCTTGTTCTGGGCCATGACTCTGAACTCGTACTCGTGGTTCTCCGTCAGCCGGGTCACCACGTAGGCGCACTCCTTGGGGTCGTTGGAGACATGGACCCAGGACTTTCTGTTTTCCTCGCGCTTCTCAACCACGTAGTTGGTGATCTTGGATCCACCGTCGTCTTTGGGAGCTTGCCAGGCCAGGCCGATCCTCTCCGCAAACACCTCGGTGAACTTGATCGGTCCGGTAGGCACGCCGGGAGGTCCTGCATGGGGAGGGAGGAGGGAAGGAAGGTGAGACACAGAGGTGAGTTTGTTTTATGGTTAAATGTTCGTGGAGCATCAACATCACCTGGAGCGAGATTGTTTCGATTGTGACGAGCTACAATTGTACAGGTGTGATTGGACAAGCTGATGTGACGACGTGTTAAGTGTTAAGGTTTGTGTTTCTCACCGAGCACGGCGACCTTGATGTCCTTGGTGACGGTGCCCAGGCTGTTGCTGGCTGTCAGGCTGTAGAGGGCGCTGTCTTTCCTGCTAGCCTGCTGGATCAGCAGCGTGCACTTGTCGTGGGTCACCAGTTTGGTGAAGTGCTGGTCGTACTGGACGGGGGTCTTCTCCTCGGGTTTGGCCTGGCTGGCTTTCTTCCAGGTGAGTGTGGGGAATGGACAGCCGCTCACCTTTGCCACAATGCTGACATCACAGCCCTCCTCGCCCTCCATGGCCTCACGCAGCACAATGGTGGGAGCACCTGCAGTAACACATCAGAGGCTTTATTAAAGTGGTCTGCAGGACGCAATTAAAACCAACCAACAAGCGAGAGTTGATGCAGCATCCGGAAAGCGTTTAGCCAAAATGTTCTTGTTCAGTCCTAGATAAATAAGCAGGCTCTGATTGGCTGAAGAGGATTCACTCACATGTCTGATCCTTGATGACCAGGGGTCCAGCGGTGGCGGACGGTCGGCTGGGTCCGGCGGCGTTCACAGCTTTGACTCTGAACTCGTATTCTCCTCCCTTCAGATCAACGACAACAGACAACAATGTGTCAGACTCTTAGGACAACTTCGTCATCTTTATCCCACCTTATTGACCCTCCTTTTTTAAGAATCACTTTTGGGAAAAATACTTTTTGAAGACCAAATCTTGTTTTCTCTAAATCCAATGATTTCAAACCCATCGTTCCAAAAACAAAAACAAAATGAGTCTTTCTTCTCAAACCAGAAATAGTCCTCTGGAGGAACGCGTTAAACAAACGTTGAGCCTCTTTTTTCGGGAACATCACTAAGGGCTCACTCACACTGTCCTTCCGCACCGGGCCAAAACAGGTTTTTCGGGTCAAGCCTAGTGCGTTTGACCAGTGTGAGTGCAACCGCTCCGCGCATAACTGCGGCCAGCTGGCCGTCCACGGCCCGTCTGAGAGAGGTGGGCTTTTGTAAAGCACGTTTGCACATGAGCATGTGTACGAGCACGATGCCTACGGGGGTTCTGACATAATTTATGTGCGCCTGTTGGGACATAGAAAAAAGAAGGAGGGACCATGCTCGGACATTTCAAACAATGGCGGTGAAAGGTTCACGTTGGTGTGATGCGGAGGTGGAGTGTTTTCTGCAGATTTGGTCGATGAAAAGATTCAAAAACAGTCGACAAGACGCACAAAAACTCCGAGGTCTACGGAAAGATCTGGAAACAAAGCCACGCATCGCCATGACGTCATCAATGCGTGTGACGTGTTACGGCGTGATGACGTATAGGCAGCAAGAAGCATTCTCCGAGGCCCAGGTAGTGTGAGTACAAACGGGCCTGGAGGGGGGGACAAGGACCCTAAAGCACGGGGCACGGGACGGAGGCACAGTGTGAGTGCGCCCTGAGTCTCTCCATGTTTCAGGCCCTTATCACGGTAAGTTGTCTCTATAAACAGTGTTGTGATTGACAGCCGTCACTAAAGGAATCCTTTCACAGATGTTTGGCTCCATCTGCTGTTGTGACTCTATACTGACATGTAACTCTCACACTGTGACGCAGTGACTGTGTCTATAGAAGCACTTACTTACTTTTACCTTTAAAAATTAGACCCCGAAAATACGTCCACCCCCTTTTCCAGGAAAATAAAACACTGTCTTATATTCGGAAGAATAAGGTAATTACGTAAAAGCGTCAAACACCACACATTGCTGGATAAATACTGTATGTAAAGCGCGACATACAACAAACCCACTGTGCTAATGAGTGTTACTGAGCTTTAACGAAGGCGCGAAGTAGTAAAGTGAGCGCGGTGTGATGCTTTGAAGGACATAGACCGACCTCCTTCAGGTCCTCCACCACGAAGGTGAGCTCCTCCACGTCTCTCTTGTTGCACTGCTTCCACGTCTCCTTCTCCTTGCCACTGGTGTCCCAGCTCAAACGCTCGATGACGTAATGCTTCACGGGAGAGCCGCCATTGTTTTTGGGAGGCTCCCAGCTCAGGGTGACTGTGTTCTTCGTCACCAGGTTGACCCTCACCTTGGTGGGGGGGTCAGGGGGATCTGAGGAAGAAGGGGAGGGAGAGGAAGATCAGCATCAGAACGATCACAGTGAAGTTTCAGCAGTTCTGTATCTGTAGTTGGAACCGCAGGTGTGTCCTCACAGATGGGGTCTCTGGCCCGGGCGGGCTCAGTGGTGACGGCGAGCGGTCCGAATCCAAGTCTGTTTTCAGCGCGGACCCTGAAGAAGTAGTCCTGACCTTCCAGCAGGCCTGGCACCACGTACGCCTGGCTGGCACAGGCTGCATTCACCTGATGACAAATCAACCGATCCATCAGTTAATTAACCGCAAACAGCAGAATTTATGCTGAACGATGACTTTCGGACAGCAAAAAGTCTACACATCTACTGCTGTGGGCTAAAAACGCACCCCGTAGACTTCATCTTGGCTCAGAAGATGACTCCACTTATACGTAGCCCTCTATAGATCTGCTTATATGAAGCTACCACGCTTACTTAATAACTCGCTCTTCTGGTTTGTTGAACTTGAATTGTTGAATTAGATTATTGGAAGTCACTTTGGACAAAAAGCGTCAGCTAAATAAAATGCAATGTAATGAATATATATATTAAATTAAATGGAATTTAATCAATTTAAGTTTAAATTTGACTTATAATGATTTTATTACGAGTCATATCCCATTTTATCTATTTTCTTTCTTTAGGGATTTAATTATTGTTTTGTTTTTGATGATTTTAATACTGTATAAAAGATTTGTGTCTTTTTTAAAGCACTTTGAGCTGCATTTTATTTCATTTATAGTTTTTATAGTAGATTATTAAACACGTGGTATCCACAGAGTATCAAAGTACCTCTACTTTTGAAAACCTTATTATAATGGTTAGGAAGGTTATAACACATTCAATACCATGTGCTCTGAGCATAAAACTAATGATCCGTCTTTATGAATCCAGACTCGACAGTCGAACAATGGCATCATCGTCAGTACTAAAGAAAACAAACATTTAAATTGAAAGTTTAATCAAATTGTGGATTCGCAGATGAGGAGGTAGTTGGCTAACCAGACAGCTAACGGGCTCTTTGCACCATTAATAGATCCAGAACTAGAGACTAAAACCCAGAACCCAGTCACATCCTGTTAAGGGGCATGCATCAACCATTATTCGATCATTATGGGTTTATTTTTGTCCTAAAACTCAGCTAAATTTACAAACAGATAAAGAGTAATTGAAGAAACTGAAAGCAGAATGAAATCCTGAAATACTAGTTAAACGGAAAGTTACTTGAAAAAGACAAACTAAAATAACATGGACGGAGAGATGGACGGAGCAGTGTTCTACCTTTGTCCAGGCCTTATCATTGACAGATCTCTTCTCGATGAAGTAGCTCTTGATTCTCTCTCCTCCGTCGGTGTCGGGGAGTTTCCAGATAAGCCTCATGGTCGCTCGGGTGATGTCAGTCACCCTCAGGTCCTTCGGAGGTCCGGGGACGTCTGCACCCAGGAGAAAATTACACTCAGACCTCCAAGAACATCAAAATGAAGACTACAACGAGGAGACTTAAGGGTCTATATGTGAACAATAGACATACCGAGAACAATGACTCTGACGTTGACGTGTTTCTGTCCGGACTTGTTCTTGGCGGTGATGGTGTAGCGTCCTGAGTGGGTCCTCAGACTGACGGGGACGGTGACAACGGACGTGGTGTCGGTGGACTGAACCTGAATACGCAATAACAGTTTGGAAATTAAGACCAAAATCGATAAAACATGAACACAACAGCGCTTCATAACATGATAGTTGCCTTTCAGTAAATAAGAATATATAAATTGCGGTGAAATCATCATTGTGTGCTGATCTCACCTCGGAGTCCACAGGAAGCGTGTGCAGCTTGTTCTTCTTGTGCGACTTGGCTTTGCCATCATACTCCCAGGTTACCTTGGGCTCAGGACGACCCTTGATGGTGGCGGGGATCCTGATTGGATCTCCAGCACGGATGCACAGCAGGTCTTCCGCCAGCACATCGATGGAGATGGAAGGCGGCACTGTCGAGTATGAAACACCGGTGGAAACATCAGTGAAGGACAGAGAGGCACACGCAGAACACACCTTTGGATTATGGCAAAAGTCATAATGCATTCATTGCAGTGAGACTTTGAAGTAGAACATACGTTTGACGTCCTGAACCAGAATCTCTGGGGTGCGTGGGCTGGGGTCGGAATCACCGATGTCGTTGACAGCGATGATCCTGAAGCGGTAGAGTTTCAGCTCCCTGAGGCTGGGCATAGTGAACTCAGTGGAGGGGATGAGGGAGTCGTGGTCGTTCACGCTCGCCCACACTGATGAGCCCTCATCCTGGATCTGGAGGATGTAGCCCTTGACGGGGCTTCCTCCGTCTCTCTCTGGTGGCTTCCAGGACAGCGAGACACTGTACTTTGTCTTATCAACCACCTCAGGAGCAGCAGGCATGCTTGGAGGAGCTGGATTGGAGAGCAGCAGTTTGTAAAAATAGTGTCCAATTTGGGAAAACCAAATATATCATCTTCCAAAATACAAAGGGAACCAGTCTGTTCAAGATCATTGAATAACAGTGAGTTTGGTTATTGGAGTTTATTTTGATGTGAAGGACTTACTGAGTGGATCGACAGCAAAGGCAGAGTCGGACGGTCCGCTGAATGGTCCAATTCCTGCAGAATTAATGGCAGCAACTCTGAACTCGTACTCTGTTCCTTCGATCAGACGAGTCGCCTGCATGACACAGAAAGAAGTAGAGTGGATTAAACTGACTCCTGTGGGCTAGCAGCCCTTCCTAAAGGACTCGGTCCTTCCTTTCTGAAGGCCGGCGAAGGACCTCCTTAAAGGTCTTTGACAGACCTCTCTTGAGGTCTATAATGGGATTTCAAAAGGTTTGTGATGGATCTTCCCAAAGGTCTCCCATGGATCTATCTAAAGATCTGGAGCTTCTTTAACCCATCTAACAGACCATGTTAATAACAACTCACCAATCTCTGTGACAGACCTTCTTTAAAGTGATGAACCACCCTAAAGGTCTACAGGTCAGTTAGGGTTTGCTCTGAGGTTCTATTTGGCTTGAAGGCAGACCCTACACTCCCCGTCAGATGAGACATGTCTTGAAACTACAGACTGAGAGATGAAACATCAATTTACATTCAACGTGTTAACAAAGTCCAAGCAGCTCACCTGGTACTCCCAACCTTTCGTGCCCCTCTTGGTGACTGGCACCTTGTTGACTTTGGCCCAGTACTCAGTGTCTTTCTCCCTCTTCTCCAGCCAGTAACCGGTAATCATAGAGCCACCAGTGTCTCTGGGAGGCAGCCAGGTTAGGGTCATGTGGGTCGTGGCATACTCTGCAATGGTTGGTTTCTCTGGTGGGCCAGGAAGGGCCAATGGGTCTGAAATCAAGACTTCCTCTGTTGCGCAGGGTTCGGATATACCGTAGCGATTCTGGGCTTTGACCCGGAACATGTAGGATTTGTTGGTCTCCAGGTTCCAAACCTGCAGTAGAGAAAGGCAGCGTTCCCATTAGAGTCAAGTCCCTGTTATCATTATTGATATTATTGTTATTATCAAGACATACCCCATATTTCCTCTCGATGACGCAGTCGTTAACCACCTTCCACTGTGGTTCAAGTGGAGCCTCCTGTCCCTCTTCCAGCTCCGGTTCCCCTGTCACAATATCCTTCTTCTCAAGGATGTAGTTCGTCAGCTCACTGCCACCATTATCCAGTGGTACGTCCCAGTTGAGGTAGCAGGACTCTGCCCTGATGTTGGACACCCTCACATTCCTTGGTGGAAGTGGTCGGTCTGAGAGGAGAGCAAAATAAAGTTAGCACACGCCGTCTTCTCTGCCTCTGATTGAGTCAGTGGTTGTGTTTCAACTCACCCAGCACCATGACAGTGGTGGTGTGGGTGGCCAAACCCATGTTGTTGGAAGCAGACACAGTGTAGCTGCCGCGGTGTCTCCTGTTGGCTGCTGAGATGATGAGCTTGGTCTTTGCGGTCATCCTGCCGGTCACCTCCGACTCTATCGTCACTTGCTCATTGGGCTCCTCGAACACCACTTCATCCAGGGACCACTCGATCTTAGGGACGGGGAGGCCCAGGACATCAGCGGGCATCTCAATGGGTTCACCCTTCTTCACGGTAATGAAGTCGCCCTTGAAGTGCTTTGTCATGTGGACCTCAGGAGCCACTGTGAGGGACAGGACAGGAACAAAACAAATCAAAACAAAGCAAAACCACCGGAACGCACTTTTCACACTCCACAAATGGTTCGATCCTATTTTGTTTTCATATATCTCAAGGAAAATCTTAAATATAAAAGTAGGATTAAGGGTTTTTGAGACTATTCCAAACACGCAGCCTTACCTTCATCGTCTTGGATGATCACAGACAACGGGTTGGTTGGCTCACTCTGTCCAATTAAGGTGACGCACTTGACCCTGAATTCATACATCCAGTCTTCATCCAGGCCCTCCACAGTCATGGTCAGGTCGGGGCAGAGCTCTGTGTTGCAGGGCTCGAAGGCCGGCTTGTCGTGCCTCTTCTTCTCAACAATGTAACCGAGGATGGGGCTGCCACCGTCATTACGAGGTTGCTTCCAGGTCAGTGTGACGGAGCTCTTGGTGCGTTCGGTGTATTTGAACTTCTCGGGGTATGATGGCGGGCCTGCAGAACCACCAAAGCAGGGATTAGTTTTGACTGAAGACTTAAAAGAGAGAATATTAGGCATTCATTTCTGAATCGACATCAAGTGATTTTGCGACTCACCTTGCGCGTCAATAGCGTGGATGACTGGAAGCTCTACGGGCGGGCCCACACCATACTTATTCTTGGCACTGACGCGGAATATGTACTCTGTACCCTCCACGATGCCCATGCATTCGCACTTGGATGAGATGGTTTCAACAGGCTGCCTCCATATCTGGCTCTTGGGGTCTCGCCGCTCCACGAGGAAGCCGGTCAGGTCGCTGCCTCCATCGTCCCTTGGGTCGTCCCAGTTCAGGAAGATCATCTTGCGAGTGACGACAACAGGCTTCAGGTCCGTGACAAGTCCAGGGACATCTAAAGATAAAACAATAGTACCTCTGTGTTAATTTCTATTTCATAGCATTAGTTAATTATCAAGTCCTGCCCCGTCTTTATGGTGTCCACTCACCCACGACCTCCAGTCTGGCCGAAGCATACTTGATGCCGCTGGGGTTGCAAGCGCAGATTGTGTATTTGCCGCTGTCCTTCCTTTGGATGTTCTTGATTTGAACAACGCTGTCGTTGCCCTCAGTGAGGATCTCCACGCGGTCTTTGTCAGGTTTGCCATCGTCCTTGGTCCAGGAGATGAATGGGTAGGGTTTACCTGTGACTGTAGCAGGTAAATGGAGTGTCTCTCCTGCTCTGATAATCATGCCAGCCTTGAAGGCCAGGTCCATTTCAATCAGCGGCATCTCTGTGGAGGGCGACCAAGGAAAGAAGGAAATGTTTTAAAAAAAAGATTTGAGTTTTCGTTTGACAATGAGTTTGACAACATTTGACCTAATTAAACTGCATTTTCAGTTTTCTTTCTTCGTTTTGTTTTCAGCTGACCTGCAGGATTCTTGACGATCACAGCCTCTGTGAATCCTGGTGTTCCCTCTCCAGCAGAGTTGCAGGCCATGACTCTGACCACGTACTTGGCTCCCTCACGGACTCCGTAGACAGTGAAGGCCCGCTTCTTCTGCAGAATCTCTGTAGATCTGGACCACTCCTTGCTACCAACCATGGACTGAAGAACACCACAGAATAAAGGAACATTAATCCGGACTGAAATGCAGTTTAAGGTCTTGAGTTGAGAACGTTTGATTAAACAACTCTGAACCTGCAGCCACAGCGAGGCTGGAAGCTAAAAGCAAATGAGTAAAGCTGAATGTGACTTGATGGTCTGACCTTTTCCACGTGGTATCCCAGGATCTCTGCTCCACCGTTGTCGAGAGGTGGGTCCCACTCTACATCAATGGAGGTGGCAGAGGTCTCCGCCACTCGGGCAATTGGAGGTCCAGGAGGTACTACAGTGTCCAAAAACACACACAATGTTACTTTTGATACAGACAGAAGTATCCTGTTCATGATTATTATGATGCTTCCTCATGTTTGGTCCTCAAACAACCAAACACAGACGGTTTAGAACAGGTTACGTACGGATCGGAGCCTTTGCTGTCTTGGGTTCAGAGGGTGCGCTGTACTTTCCGGGTCCGGCCAGGTTTTCAGCCGCCACCTTGAAGATGTACGTCATCCCTTCCACCAGACCCTCAACTTCCAGCTCAGGGCTGGCGACGAGGTTTCTAAAGACAAGACATTCAAGAGGAAGACATTTTTGGTCAAACGGTATTTCCCCACAGATCCACTTTCTCATGAGTCTCGGTATAAATTCAGGTTCTTTCAGCATGTTTCCTCACCTGTTGACACGTGCCCAGTGCGTGCTGATGATGTCACGGCGGTCCACCCAGTATCCCAGGATCGGGCTGCCGTTGTCATTTGGCTCATTCCAGGTGACGAGCATGCTCTCTGCTGTCGTGCAATCAGCCTCTGGCTTTTCCGGAGCATCGGGAACGTCTGAGGAGGTCGAAGGGGCGGGACAGCAGAAACAAACGGAGTGAGACTCGGAGAGAATAACCAACATAAATCAAGCTGAAGTGAACGTGAACAAGAGTAATAATAAATAACGCCTTACCGAAAGGATTCTTGGCGATGAGTGGTTTAGAGACGCAGTGTGGACCGGCGCCGTACTTGTTCTCGGCCACGACCCTGAAGAGGTACTCCTTCTTCTCGAGCAGCTTGGGCACCAGGTAGCGGCATCCTCTCAGCGTGGATGTGACGAGGCTCCAGCCGATCTCCAGCTTAGAGTTGTCCTTCTTCTCCAGGGTGTAGTTGAGGATCTCGCTGCCACCGTCGTCCAGAGGAGGATCCCACTTGCAAATCACAGAGTTCTTCCTCACCTCCTCAAATCTGAAGTTCACAGGAGGCCCGGGGGTATCTGCGGACAGACGAAACCATCATGGACCGTCTAAAAACTACAGTATTACAGCAACTATTTTGTATTTATATCATATATCATACGTGTGCAGCTGATATTTTAACTATACATGTAGTATTAAATGACACAAAACACCTAAGTTTTGTGAAATGTTATGTTTAAATAGGCAAATGAGGCAATATCTATCTATTAAACAGAAACCGACAAAGTGAAGTAAATTAAATATTTTCTTTCCACCAATCTGGAAGAAGATGTGATGAGGATGATAAATAATACTCAAAACTCATAAGTACCGTATTTTCCGCACTTTAAGTTCCGCCTAAAAACCTTCAAATGTCTAAAAAGCCGACAGTGCTCCTTATAATCCGGTGCTCCTTATATATGGACCAATATTGAGCCACAACAGGTCTCCAACTACGGTGAGCAGCCGCAGACTCTATTTTCCCCCGTAGAAGAAGTAACGCGCGGTGCATGTTGAGATATACAACTGTGTGAAGCGTGCCGTTTCATTTCCATGTGTGTGTTTGTGTAAAGAGCCCAAAATGGCTCCTGTTAAGAGACACGCTTACGACGCAGAGTTTCAACTCAAGGCCATTAGTCACGCAGTAGAACACGGGAATAGAGCAGCAGCCAGAGAGTTGAACATGAACCAATCAATGGTGCTGAAGTGGAGGAATCAACAAGACGACCTCCCCTGACTGTTTTGTTGACGTTCCCTTTAGCGCAGCTCCATCTAATGGATGCAGAACGTAACCCCAGCCTCCACTGTAGCGTCTGTTCTATGCGCCTTATAGTGCGGAAAATACGGTAGCGTCTGAAAAAATACCAACCAGATGCCAAAAATAATAGAATTAATTCTCACCGAGCACGTTGACCTCGCAGGTTGCCGAGCAGATGCCGTGGTCGTTCTCCACCTTTACCATGTAGATGCCGTGGTCGCCGCGGTACGAGTCCTTGATGAGGGCAGTGGACACGCCCCTGGTTTTGTTGTCGATGGTCAGACGTTCGTTTATCGTCGGGTAGTCTGTCTCCTCCACCTCCGGCTCTGCTGCCACCTCCTCCTTCTTCTCCTCCTCCTTCTTCTCTTCTCCTTCCTTCACTTCTTCCTCCTTCTTCTCATCCACTTTCTTCACCTCCTCCTCCTTCTTCTCCACCTTCTTCTTCAGGGGTTTCTCGGGCCTCTTGCGGAGCGCCTCTGGCCGGATCACCTCGTTGTTCCAGTACCAGGTGATCTGAGGGTACGGAGCTCCAGAGATGTTGGCGTTCAGGCAGATCTCAACGCCTCGCTTTACGCTGAGACCGGACTGCAGGCTGCCGCTCAGGAACACCTTGGGGGCGTCTGAGAGAGGACATTAAGAAAAGGTTTGGATGTAAATCTTGACAGCGGCTCTGACCATAGATCTAAACAACATTTGCTTGTTGTAGCAACAGCGTGAACAGGGATTGGCAAAGCTTCTATCAGCAGCTTTACACCCTACTGTGTGTCCTGCTGCCTTCTAATGTTGTTTATTGCTTTTATTTTGTCTTTAAAGTTAAACAAAAATATCAGAATTGCCTCCAAAATCTGTAAACATGATCACGCTTTATAAGATTTAACCTTAAAAGAAAGGGAAATATACGAAGTTTGCCTCTTTTTGCAGAGAAATTGTAGCGATATTAATCTACAGTCTGTTAAAGTAGGATGTTTCAACCATTAGCACGTTAGCTAGCTCAATGCCAGACGGTGAGACTGTAAATCTTACCGATGGCGGCCGCGGCCTTGGCGAACGGCGTGTTGCGCGACGGCTCGCTGACACCGGCAGCGTTTTCGGCTCTGACTCTGAAGGTGTAGCTCTTGCCCTCGTTCAGCCCTCTGACGGTGTATGACACGACGGGCACCAGGAAGTCGTTGCACCTCTCCCACTTGTCCTGACCCTTCTGCTGCTTCTCCAGGACGTAGCCCATGATTTTGGAGCCGCCGTCGTACATGGGAGGCTTCCAGGTCAGAGTGATGGTGCTGGATGTGGGGTTGTGGGTCTCCACGTCCACCGGTGGGTCGGGAATGTCTGGGGTGAGACAAAATAAACACGCACTCATCAGAGGAACGTACTGCAACGCAATGAAGTATTTCAACAGGTTAATTTAAGGGAAAATCCAATTTTCAGGAAAGATGAAATGTCTGTTTTTCTTACGTTTCTGGTCTTCTGCGATGACGGGGTTGCGGAGCTCGATGAACTCTCCTCCTCCGATCTTGTTGACGGCCTGCACTCTGAAATAGTACTCTCCGTTGGGGATGAGGTCTTTGACGTTCCAGGTCATCTTGTTCTCTCCGGACATCATGTTGACGTACGTCCTCCTGCCGGCCTCCCGCCGCTGCACAAGCAAACAAAAGATCAGTTCAAGTATTTCCTCTCATTGAAAACCGTCATTGAAATGAAATCACGCCGCCATCTCTACCTGCATGACGTAGTGAACGATCGGGCTGCCGCCGTCGTAGTCTGGAGGATCCCAGGACACTTTGCAGGAGCTCTTTGTGATCTCAGAGGCCACAATCTCCTTACATGGACCGGGAAGACCTGAAGACATGGAGACGTGTTAACACTTAACCCTGCAGACTGATGTCTATGTGACAATGTGAAGACTGCACGTGTGTGATTCAGTACCGATGACTTTGACGTTGATGGTGCCGCTGGCGGCTCCCAGTTTGTTCTCCAGAGTCACTTTGTACTGTCCGGCATCCGGGTGGAGGCTGCTGTCGATCTCCAGGTGACAGGAAGTATACTCCTTCCTGTTTGGACACAAACAACCCCATCAGTCACTGCTGTTCAGGCCGACAACGAACACAAGACCACGAAAGACTCACACAGATACAGGAACTTAGTTAATGCACCTTTATAAAAGTGACCTTCATAATCCGATCATGTTCGGACGTGTTAGTAACGTTACTTTTATTTCTCGTCCTAAATTAGGCTCCAGACACACAAACAAGCAGTCCGGAGCAGATGAACCGTCGCACTGACCTGAAGTTGAGGCGGTCGTCAGCCTTCATTTCCTTGCCGTCTTTGTGCCAGGTGATTCTGGGCGCCGGGACAGCTCTGAAGGGAACAGGGATGTGCAGCTTCTCAGTTTCCACAACGACCAGGTCCAGAGTCTGGAAGCCCAGCGTTGGGTTACCTGGAAACACGTAAAAAACAAATTCATGATTTACAGAACTCTGCAAAGGAAACGTTAGTCTTTAAACACCGGTGGACGCTCTTACAGTCGGACTCTTTGGCGAAGACGTTCTCGGAGATGTCGGACGGCTCGCTGATTCCGACAGAGTTGATGGCCCTCACTCTCAGGATGTACTCCTTCTCGGGGACCAAGCCCTCCTCCACGCGGTACTTCAGCTCCTTCACTGGACGGGAGTTGACCCTCATCCACTTCTCTGTCCCGGCAGCACACATCTCAATGTGGTAGCCGGTGATGGGGCAGCCGCCATCTCTCTGCGGTGGCTTCCAGGCGATGGACAGGAAGTCCCGACTGGCTCCGGTCACGTGCAGTTCGACGGGCGGCGATGGGACGCCTTGCGGGGAAAAACAGATGGGTTTAGACTTATTTTTTACACTTTTCTATGTTTGGTTAAAATAAGCCGTTCCTCATTACTGGACTAACCTGTTGGATCCTCAATGGTGAGGAGCTCGGTGGGTTCACTGGGGTGACCGATGCCGGCCTCGTTCTCGGCGCAGACCTGGAACTGAACATCAGTTCCCTCGATGACGTCTGTAACTCTGTACTTACAGTCGGGACCCGACGTCTTCCCGCATTTCGTCCAGCGAGTTCCCAGCTTCTCCTTCTTCTCAAGGGAATACCTGGAGGGAGGAGTCACGCAAAGGTCAACACACCTTCGTACTGTGACGCCACCACTGCGGAGTGTACCCTTCACTTCTTAGTCTGAGTTTTTAAACATGCAGCATTAGATAATAAAGTATTCACACCATTGTTTTCAGCATTAAAACATAAACCTGAGGAATGTCAGAGCATAAAAGAAGCTGTATGTAAAGTGCTACATGAGGGTTTGACGAGTTGTTTGGTACTTTCTCTGACATTTATTTAACACTATAAGCACTGGGGCGTGGACTGGTCGCTGGAGAGGTGCCAGTTCATCTCCTGGGCACTGCCGAGGTGCTGTTGAGCAACCCCCCAACTGCTCGGGGCGCTGGTCACTGGCAGCCCCCTTGCTCTAACATCTCTCCATTAGTTGCATGTATATAGGTCCTGTCTGTGCATGTGTGTGTATTTCAGGCCTGTGTGTGTGTAACATGAAAAAATAGAGAGAAAATTGAATTTCTCCATTGCGGGACGAATAAAGGAATTCTTCTTCTTCTTCTTAAAAAAGCTATTATGAAGCATAGAGAGTATATACAGAGGCTGAAAGTCCTCGCCGCAGCCGAATGGGTTCGACTGCGTCCTGCTGCCCTTTGCTGCATGTCGCACCCTCCCTCTCCCTCGTCCTGTACGGTCAAATAAAGACTCGAAAGGCCTAAAAAATGTATCTTATTTGAAAAACTGACAAATATCTTGAGACTACAAGAGACACAACTGGATTTTTAGGGAAAACTAAATACACAAGACTAAAAAACAGAGACATTACTACAGTTACACATTAATCCATCATCAGACTGGCTGTAAAAAATATAAAATGGCAATGAACTATAAAGGAAAAAAGAGAAAACCTACTTGAGGATGGGTCTGCCACCATCGTTTTTAGGTGCCTCCCAGTCCAGGTCCACGTATCTCTTGGTCACAGCATAGACAGTGAGGGCGTACGGCGGCCCAGGAGTAGCTGAAACAAAGACAAATATTATAATCTCAGCCTCTCCAGAGTGAAAGCACCTCTACAAGACTTAAACGTCTCTCTGACTTACTGAAAGTGTCTTTGGCCAGCACAGAGTCCTCCAGCTCGCAGAAGGGTCCGACGCCAACAGCATTCTCCGCGGCGACACGGAACACGTAGAGCGATCCGTCGTTGAGCGGCGTCACTGTGTACTTCAGTTCCTTGACTGTGGTGTCGACGGCCTGCCAGCCTTTACGCCTGGCGTCGCGCTTCTCCACCACATAGTTGGTGATGCGCGAGCCTCCGTCGCGCTCGGGGGCCGACCACTTTAAGTCGGCGCTGTTCCTGCAGATGTTGACGACCTCCAGCCAGCGAGGAGCCGATGGAGGGTCTGAGGAGAGGAAAAGAAAGAGGAAGAGAGGACTTTTACTTCATTCTCAACCTTGACTTTATTTCTAAAAAGACGACTTTACTGTCAACATTTCCATTTTATTTTCTACTTTATCTCTTCATTCATCATTTATTCTTTATTTTGTTTTTATTCTAGACATTTTGAATTTATTGTTGAAATGCAAAAATAATAATCCTGCCTTAAGACTCTTCTGTAGCCTGGCATGTCTTTCTAGAGCGTGAGTTTTCCAAAGATCTTTTCTAGAGTTTCTGTTGGAAATGCTCTGGAGCGACAGTTTGCTATTGTGTTAGGTCTGTTTATTAAGTATTAAGTTCAGTTCAGTTTATTTTCAGACATTTCAGACAAAGACATTTCATGACAAACACAAAAAAAATGTATAAGGTCTGAAAAAAGGGAATAGGCAGAAGCTAAAGCTGATAACGCCGACCCTTTAAAACACATAAACGTAGGTCGCTGCTTCACACGGGTCAGAAAGGAAATGTCTAATAATTAATGTATTGCTGCTGTCAACATGTGTTTGAATAATGTTCCTCTAGAGAACAGATTTAAAGTAAATTAATGTTCTGCAGTCTTTTAAATCTAAGGCCAAATCATCCAAACATTCACTCCAACTACAGAAACACATGTTTGTTCTAACACTGGGGTTTTTTAGCACGTCTCGCCCTCTCACGGGTACTTTCCCTTTCCTGACATAGGTTCTGGATCAGAATGGGGAATTGATTATTCTTTATTTTAAACATAAACTGTGCCATTCAAAAGTAAACCAAGTCCTTGAATTTCAAGGCTTTCTTTCGGATGAAAAGTGTATTTGTGTGTTCCCTATATCCAGCTTTATTTATAAGTCGCATTGCCCTTTTTTGGATCAAACTGATTGGTTTGGTGTTAGTTAGGTCTGTTTATTAAGTATTAAGCTACAGCATCGGTCTTTCTTACTGAGTCTTTCTTTGCAGAGCACTGGGTCGCTGGGCTCGCTGGGTTCACTCGCTCCGGCCACATTAACGGCCCGCACCCTGAACGAGTACTCCTGCTTCTCCATCAGGCCCTTCAGGAAGTGCTCCAGAGTGGGGATGTTTTCAGCCACGTGGATCCAGTCCATGGTACCGCTCTTCAACATCTCAATGATGTAACCGTCGATCTTTGCTCCGCCGTCGTGCTCTGGTTTGGTCCACATCAGGAAGCAGGAAGTCTTGGCTACGTCCTTCACCGTGGGTTTACCGGGAGGCCAGGGAGGATCTGGAAGAGTCACAGCACGATGTTTTTAAATGCTGGGACATCATTTTAGAGGCTCATACTCAACTAAAGTGAGAAGGTAAATGTACCGATAGGATCTTTGATCAGGATCTGATCTGTCTCCTTGCTGGGTTTTCCAGTTCCAGCCAGATTCTCAGCCAGGACTCTGAACTTGTACTTCTTCCTGGTGGGAAGACCTTTGACTCTGCAGAGGAAAACACATCACATCAAGACACTAAAGTCCAAAAAAGAAGCACCGTGTCAAACTCCTTTCAGACAGTTAAAGCAGGTAAACTCACCTGTAGTTGGTGTCTTTGATGGGCAGCTTGTTGCATCTGATCCACTTGTCGTGGTCAGGTTCGTATCTCTCCACCCAGTATCCGGTGATTGGGCTTCCACCATCCTCATCGGGCTCGTACCATGCCAGGGTCACAGAGTCCTTGGCGATGTCTGAAGCCTCCAGCTTGTAGGGAGCTCCAGGAGTGTCTGAGAACAAAAAACAGAAGGATGAGTGTAACCTGACTTGAACAGGCAACAATTGGAGCAAAGCCGATTAGAAATAGAAGAAGTGAACTACCGAAGGGGTATCTGGCGATGATGGGGGCATGTTCAGCCGGTGGGCCAACACCAAACTGGTTCTCAGCGAAGGCTCTGAAGATGTACTCCTTGAACTTGGTCAGGCCCACTGCTTTGTAGGTGGTCAGCTTAACGGTGGAGGACAGCCGGTGCCAGATCTCGCTGTCGGTGGCCCTGCGCTCGACGATGTAGTTGGTGACTCTGGAGCCTCCGTCGTCACGTGGAGGGTTCCAGGCCAGGAAGCAGGACTCGTTGGTGATCTCGGAGATGTCGAAGGCAGCCGGAGGACCGGGCTTATCTGTGTGAGGGAAGGTAAAATCATTAAATTAACCAGAAACTCAAAAAGTGGAAACCTTTTTAATCCTTTTTTGCCGTTAGTCTCACCGAGAATGTTGACGTCAACAGTGGCAGTGGCGCGGCCGCTGCTGTTGGTGGCCTCGATAATGTAGGTTGAGGTGTCGTCTCTCTTGGTCTTGGTGATGGTGACGGTGGAGTGTCCCGGCTTTGTGTCGATGGACACCCTGTCGTCTGGTTTGAGGACCAGGTCGGCCTTGGTCCATTTCACCCGAGGCTCGGGCTTACCCGTCACCTCGGCGGGGAGTTCGATCTTGCTGCCGGCCTTTGCGGTCAAACCGGCCAGCAGCTTGGCGTCCAGCTGGATCTCTGGAGGCACTGCATGGACAATAAAGAAGTTAGAAGTTAACAGGAAGATTGGGGGAGATGCAACTATCAACCTTATCTGCTGGGTCACATATTTGTTTCTTTTAAATCTCTACAAAAACATCTTTGCCTAACATCCGTGTGTATTTCCCAGCATGCCAGTGTGTGGTGTATAACTCCCCCTGGTGTTCATAGTTGGCAATCAAGTTTGAATTTGAAGCAGTTTAGCTTCAGTTCCTCCATTCCAAGAAAATTTAGACTGAGCTTTTTTGTAAAATGATGCAGAATATATTTAAAAAGAAGAAAAACCATCCTACAGATTAGGTTTAGCTTCAGGTCTCTAACAGAAAGACTCTAACAGTTCTGGGTACCTTTGGGATCAACGGCCTGGATCTCGTCTGTGGCCTTGCAGGGCCGGCTGGCTCCAAGCTTGTTCAGGGCTCGGACTCTGTAGGCGTACCACTGACCCTCGATCAGACCTGTCACCTGGCACTTCAGGTCAGGCAACATGTCCCCACAGGACTCCCACTTATCACTTCCTCTCTGGCAGCGCTCTACGTTGTAGCCTCGGATGCCGGTGCCGCCATCGTACTTCGGCGGCTCCCAGGTCAAGAAGATGCCGCTGGCCGACTTGTCTCTCCACCTCAGGTTCTCTGGAGGGTCGGGGATGGCTGGAGGGAAACACAACAGAGGGGTTAGAAAGTTCCTGTGGACTCTTAAAGCTAAACATCACAGTACAAGTTAAACTCATGTGATTAAGAATGAGCTAAATGTTTACTTTCCACAGCTGACTAAACTAACACCAATATAAATATATATAAATACGACACTTTTCAGACAATTTAGCACTTTTAAGACGAAACATTTGAAATATTACTTAATTTGGGACATTGTAATCCGACTCACTGGCGGGAGAGGAGACGTTGACAGGCTCGTCGATGTACGCCGGCTCTCCTGGTCCACACTTGTTGCAGGCGGTGACTCTGAACAAATACTCCTTTCCTTCAATCACGTCTGTTACTGTGAACTCCTGATCCTGGATACCTCCGCACACCTGAGAGAGAGTGTGAAATTATAATCGGACATCTGGTCAAAGAGTTCCTTATCATTGCTTCATCACTCATCTTCCATGAGAAGGACAAGAAATGTAATCTTCAGTTGATGAAGCTACTTCAAACTGTGAAAATCAGATTTTGATACCTTGACCCAGGTCTTGCGGGACACGTCCCGTTTCTCCACCTGGTAGCCGGTCAGAGGACTTCCTCCGTCGTGCTCTGGAGCCTCCCAGCTCAGGTGGACGTGCTGCCGGGTCACCTCCAGGACCTTGAAGTCCTTTGGAGCGCTGGGCGCCGCTGGAGGACACAAACAGAATCACAATGATACCAAAATTTAAACAAAAAATACAATTTTGCACTGGAAAGTTAGTAAACTGCTTCAGATCAACAGAAAGGAGAAAAGCTTTTGACGACGTACCGATGACGTTGACTTCGATGTCTCCAGAGATCGACATGACGTCGTTCTCCAGCTGCAGGGTGTAGGTGCCTTTGTCGGGGCGGACGCTCGGCGTGACGATCAGCTCTGTGAACGTGGCTCTGGTCGTCATTGTGACGCGTTCGTCAGCGGTGGTCAGCTCCTTCTCTCCGCAGGTCCACTTGGCGACGGGAATCGGGTATCCGGTGATGGGGACTCTGATGGTGAGAGGCTGAGGGACGATCACCTCCAGGCCGTCTTTGAAAGCGCTCAGATCAAAGGATGGACCGACTGGAGGGGAAACAGAAAGACATGATGGGAATGCTACTACATGTGAAGTGTCTGAACTGCCAAATAACAATAACAATAACAATAATAACAAAACACATTAAAGATATTGTCTGTCTTACCGTGTGTGTCGTCGGCCAGCAGAGGTCCGATGATGTTTGACGGTTCAGAGACTCCGGCAGCGTTTTCAGCAAACACTTTGTAGTTGTACTTCTTTCCGTACTTCAGACCAGAAACCTGAAGTCAAAAGTTACAATGTTAAAATAAAATACAATAAAAGCTCAACTGGAGGCTTTTTATATATATATAAAGCAGACACCAGAAGACTTTGGAGGGCTTTCACTGTGAAGGGCGAGCCACTGGAGGGCCCTGACCGTCAAATTAAGAGTCGATTGAGGACTTTTACTGGCAATAATTGGGGATTTTTTTTACTGGGAAATCAACCTGGAGTGCTTTTACTTAGTATGTAAATGGCTTCTACTGTGCAAAGCTGCACATGATACACAAGTATTTGATTAGATGAAATGCTGACTCATGAAATGTTTTGACTCATGAAACTTTTAAAAAGAAGAGAAACTGCAAATCCATCTGTACCTTGTAGAAGAGGTCGGGGCAGAGGCGGGCGTTGCAGCGGAGCCACTTGTCGGTGCCTTCCTCGCAGCGTTCGATGATGTATCCGGTGATCATGCTGCCTCCATTGCTCAGAGGAGTCTCCCAGGTAAGATTCACTGAGTTCTTGTTCTGGTCATGCCAGACCAGGTTCAGAGGGGGACTGGGACGCTCTGAAGGGGATGGACACAAATATTACAGTCACGATGTTGGGGATGCAGGTTTAAGTTCCACTCTAACATTGTTTTCTGTCTGTTTAAGTGGTTGGTTTTACTTTGGTCAACAACTTAATATAATAAGTCATAAGTTTATTACTGATTTGTAAAGTGTGATGGATCCAAACGTACCGATGGGATCCATGATCTTGACGGGCCGTGAAGCGTTGCTGGGCTTGCCCTCGCCGGCTTTGTTCTGAGCTTTGACTCTGAAGATGTACTCTTTGTTCTCGATGACGTCATTAATGATGGCGCTGAGCTCATCAGCTTTGGTGATCTGGACGGGTGACCACTTCACCGCCGTCCTGTCACGCAGCTCGATGATGTAAGAGGTGATGGGAGAGCCGCCGTCTGACTCGGGAGGCTCCCAGGAGACGGTGCAGCCGAACTTGGAGACGTTTCCCACGGTCACGTTCAGAGGAGCCTCGGGAACGTCTAGAAATAATCATTAACAGAGAACAAAACTGTAAACAGACAGCAACGTTTTGGTAATTTGTTCACCAAGTATCATTCATGTAAAGGGGCGGTATTGCTGGAACTGCCTTGGATTGGTGCCCCCATCCAAAGCCAAATTTGGTGTGCCCCAAGGATCAGTTCTTGGACCACTTCTGTTTTGTTTTTTAGTCCTTTTTTCACATATACAAACTATTCAAACTCTCTCAAATCTGCTCAGAATTTAGAATTAACTAAAATTTTAGAGCAAATCCTGAATATAAGAAGACGACAGATACATTTGGATGTTTGGCGTTCTTACCGAACTTGTTCTTGGCCTGTACGGGTTTGTCGGTCTCTACATTGGGTCCGCTGCCGACCCTGTTTCGGGCGCAGACTCTGAAGAAGTACATGGAGTCCTTGTGGAGGCCGGTCACTGTGTACTCTGGACTCTCAGCGTGGTCGGTGGCCAGCGTCCAGGTCTTGCGCTTTACGTCACGTCTCTCCACCACGTAGGCAATGACCTTGCTGCCGCCATCACTCTCGGGCTCCTCCCACGCCAGGCTGACCTCGCCATCGGCGGTGTCGATCACCTGCAAGTTCTTCACGGGTCCAGGGACGTCTAGAAAAAGAAAGGATGAAGTTAGTTCTTGGTAATGTTTTCTGCTACTTAACCTGCTTTTACTCTTTTTTTATCTAGAGATGCCGTAAAGGCTACATGACAGTTTTAGCTTTGTTCTTCTGTGATCAGACAACTCACCGATGACCTCCAGATTGATGAAGGCTTCTCCCTCTCCGTGTTTGTTCTTGATGATGATCTTGTAGCGGCCCTCGTCGGTCTTCATGGGGTCCTTCAGCCGGTACTCTGTGCGGTCGGCGGATGTGTGGATGTTGTCTTTGGGCAGACTCAAGTTGTTGTACAGCCAGTCGGCCTTGGCTTGTGGGTAGGCGCTGTATGGGACGGCCATTACGATGGGCTTCCTGGCGTCTGTCACGTAGTCCTGGTCTGTGGTCTTTATCTGAGGCACAGCTGGAGGAGGAGGAAGAAGGAGACGCTGTCAGAGAAAGTGGGAAACAGCCGGACGCTGTCATCCTGTTTTAAGTCTTCACTCATTAAACTTTTTAATCACTGTTAGGCTTTTCACACTTCCTCAGCCTCGGGGTTGACCTGAGCCTGTACCTCCTTTACCTCTCAAATATAAATCAATAAACAAACAAAATAATTCTTCAAAGTCCAGTTAACATCTTCAGACTCTGGATTGGACGGTACATTTGCACCACAGTGACAGAGGTGGTTGCTTTGAGCTCTTACCTGCAAGCTCCAGCTTGGCCTTTGCATCTTTGTCCTTGACGATGATCCGGTACTCTCCCTGATCTCGAGGTCTGATCTCACAGACCTGCAGTCTGTGGATTTTACCCTCGCTCACCATCTGGAATTTATCCCCCTGGACAACCGTCATGTTGTTCCTCAACCACTTCACCTCCACTCTGTCCTTGTTGAGCTCCACCTCGAACAAGACGTCCGAGCCTGGAGGTTCGAACACGTCCTGTGGCGGTCTGATGATCTCCACTGGGGTCTCTGCGTCAAAAATAGATTTGTGAGGAGGTCAATCAGAGCAAACGGAGAGCGGGATCTAGTTTATACCGAAGAGTAAAAGTAGAGAGTAGAATCTGAAGCAGCCTCACCTTCAACAAAGAGCCTGGCTCTGGATCTCTTGTCATCTACGCCACAGGCGTATTCACACTCATCATCGGGTCTGCACTCCTTTATACGCAAGGTGCACATCTTTCCATCTTTTTCAAATGTATATCTGGGAAAATTAACAGTAAACGTCATCCAGTTTGTAGCTATGCAAATGTTATCATGTCGAGCTGTAAAAACAATAATCATTCTGAGGAGTTGGACAAAGTTTGGTCCATTAACGAAAGGTTATAGATGACGTACCTTGGTCCTTCTCTGATCTCACGTCCGTTTCTGTACCACTTGGCTTCGGCTTTCTCTTTGGTCAGCTTGCATGTGAACTCTGCGTCCTCAAACTCTACAATGGTCTGGTCCTTCAGGTGCATGCTGAAGTCTGTGGGCGCCTCGCTGATGATCAGCTCTGCGGTGGACTTGTTGTCCCCGGCCACGGCGGTGTACTCGCCCTCGTCGGCCAGCGTGCAGTCTTTGATGGTCAACGTGTGCTTGTCTTTGTCCACTCTGTAGACGATGCGTTTGCTGAAGACGATCTCCTCGCCGGCCTTCATCCACTTCAGAGTGGCGTTGGGTCTGTTGACCTTACAGGAGAAGCTAACGGTCTTCTTCTCCTGAGTGTCGATGTCCTCCAGAGGAACCACGATCCTCAGACTCTCCTCTGAACGACAGAGAACATCGCAACATGATCAACTCCAGCAGAAATATAAACCTTAACAGGTCAATGCTAATAGAGTACATTAAGTCTGTTACTGTGGACGTAAACATGTCGCTGTGCATCACTGACCTTTGACGGTGAGTTTGCAGGAGCTCTTGGCTTGCTCTCCTCTCTGATTGGTCAGGTTGATGCTGTAGTTGGATTCGTCTCCCTTCTGGGCGTCCTTGATCCTCAGAGAGAAGACGTTGTCTCTCTGGACCATCACGTACTTGCTGCTCTCAAACACCGTCTCCTCGTTCTTCAGCCACTTGGCCTTCGCTCCCTCTGTGTTCACTTCGCAGTTCAGGACCACTTCCTGTCCTTCTCCGGCCTCTGTGTCCTTCAGTGGCGTGATGATCTTCAGTTTCTCTGCAGGAAAAAAGATCAGATGGAAGGTTAGGTTTCACTTCCTTTGACGTAAAAACATTCAGTGATACAAAGATGAAGATAAAGATGATCAGTAAGGTGCAAAACCTAAAAATATAAACATTTAACAGTAAGATGCAAGTAAAATAACTTTTTTGTCTTCTTTAAGTGAGTGGGCGGGACTTACCGAGCACCGTGAGGTCGGCGCTGGCTCTGGTTGCTCCGATCATCACCACGTATCCGCCCTCGTCTTTGATCTCGCAGTTCTTGATGACCAGCGTCCGTCTCTTGCCGTCGCTGACCATCTGGTATTTGTCTCCCGCCTCCAGCTCCTTGTCGTCTTTCAGCCATTTGACCTCGAAGGTTTCCTTGGAGACGGAGCAGGTGAACTCTGCCTTCTCGCCCTCGACCACCTCCTGGCCGTGAGGCCTGGAGATGAACTCCGCTGCCAGTTCTGAAACATGGGGAAGCACCGCATGAGATCAGAGGTTGGTGGGTTTCATGCAGCAGATTGTAGGAAAAATAAACAAGAATTATTAATGGAGAGATGTCAGCGAGGGGGCTGCCAGTGACCAGCGCCCCGAGCAGTTGGGGGTTCGATGCCTTGCTCAACAGCACCTCGGCAGTGCCCAGGAGATAAACTGGCACCTCTCAAGCCAACAGTCCTCGCTCCATACATGGTCCACACAGGGACTTGAACCAGCGACCCTAGGGTTCCCAGCCAAGTCACCTATGGACTGAGCTACTGCCGCCCAATTAAGGAGAGATGTTAGAGCGAGGGGGCTGCCAGTGACCGGCGCCCTGAGCAGTTGGGGGTTCGGTGCCTTGCTCAACAGCACTTGGCAGTAAAAACACTCATTATTTCAGTTTTCTGCCGACGTGTGGCTCCGTCTCTTTATCTTTGTTCAAAACCTTATTTCAGAGGTCTACGGAAAGATTTGTAAACAAAGCAGGTAGTGTGAGTACAAACGGGCCTGGGGCGCGAGGGACCCTAAAGCCCAGGGTGCGGTTTGGAAGGACAGTGTGAGTGCGCCCTAAATGTATACCTTGTTGTTTACATGTGGAGATGAAAAATTTAAGTACAAATTTAAGTTATAAAACAAAGTCCTTTGAATTTGTGGTTTTTACTGCATTTGAGAAGTTCTACAAAGACAAAGTTTCTTCTGTCATTACCATTAATCTTGAGATTTCCGGAGGTTTTGATGCTGGGACTCAGCCTGCAGTTGTACTCTCCGGCGTCGGCCATCTTGAGGTCCTGGATGAGGAGGATCCTTCTCTTCCCGTCCACGATCTGTTCATAGCGGCCGCCCTCGGGCAGCTCCTCGTCTCCTTTGTACCACGTAACATCAGCGCCAGGTTTGGAGACCTCGCAGATCAGCTTCACGCTGTCTGTCTCGGTTCCCTCAACGTTGGACAGGTTCTTGCTGAACCTCGCCTCCTCCTCTGCAACGACAGGAACGGACGCAACATCAGATCATGACCGTCACAATGTCCCAATAACAGATTCAAGAGTCTTAAATTACGAGACCACAGGTTCTGGCACCTGTAACCTCTTGTTGTGCATTCTTTAACATTATTTGAACATCTCCTTGTAATAAACTTTAGAAAGAATATAAAACAGTGACAAAGGACGGTTTGATTTCCTTACCGACGACAGTGAGCATGCCGGAGGACTTGGAGGTCTTTGCGTCACATTCGTATTCAGCCTCATCGTCAAACACGGACTTGTGGACGATGAGGATGTGTTGGCGACCTTGAGCGATAATCTCATACTTCTTCCCCTTTCTGATTTCACTTCCGTCTTTAAACCAGCGGACCTGCGAGACGGCGACCAACAGAGAGCAGGTTAAAACCACGAAGAACAATGTTAAATGTTACCTGTGTTCACGACAAACAAAAGCAGCTGAGCTCACTTTGACGTCCTCTCTGGAAACTTCACATTCAAACCTGGCAGATTCCTTCTCTTTGACCTCGACGTCGTGGAGCGGCTTTGAGAACTCGATATGTGGAGCTGTGGACACACAGGAACATTGATTACCATTTCAATCTTCATGTTTTTAAGTTTTTTATGAGGGTTCCTTAACTCATAGAGGGGTCCTTTACCTCTAAAAACACATTTCTTAACTCTAATAAGGGTTTCTTTTACTCTAACTCCAACTTTATTAGGTCTTATAAAGGGTTTATCTAATGAGAGATTTCTGTTTTAACTCAAACTACATAAGGTTCCTTAACTTAAACACTTAAAAGGGATTCTTTTAAGGGGTTCCTTGACTCAACTGAGGGATTTCTAATCTGTTTTTAGGGGTTCCTTCAGTCTATTTAGGGGTTTTAAGGGTTTGAGGATCAACTTTCAACTCTCTTTCTTGAGGGATTCCTAAAATCTTACAAAAGGGTTCAATTTTGTTAAAGGTCTATCTCTAAGGAGGACATCCCTTAACTCTAACAAAGGGTTTATTTATCTGAGGGGAACACCTTATAGTCTTATAAAGGGTTCTCTTACACTTAACACCCTTAACGCCAATGGGTGATCCAGTTACTCTTACGTAAGGTTTCTAGGAGGTTTCTTAACACTTAGGTTCTTTCATTTTCTAAGCCTTTAATGGGGTCCCTTAATCCCTATGAGGGATACCTTAAATATTAAGGGGAGTTCTCTTAGAAATGCTATTCAAACTTTTATAGAGGTTCCTTAAGCTACTATAGGTGTTTCCAATCTCTAATGGGAGGTTCCTCAACACTTACACAGTGTTCCTGAACTAGAACAAAGGATTCCTTAACAGTTTTAAAGGGGGTCCCTTAAAAGACTCATAAAGGGTTCATAACACTTGGAAGATCCATTTACTCTTACAGGGAGATCCTTATTTAACATTTTACATCCTTAACTTTAAGGTTAGGTCTTACAGATGGTTCCTTAACATTTGAAAGGGTTCTCTTGCTTTTATCCGGGCCCCTTGATTGTTCCTTGATTCAAATTCGTGGTTCTTTAACTTTGGCTTATCGTAAAGAGTTCAATTTAAAGGAAGTTCTTAACTTTTTTAGGTGATCTTTAAGTGTAATGGGGAATGGGTTCTTTGTTTTTGAGGGGGTCCCTTTATCTTTTTTAATTACGTCCTTAACTCTAATGAAATGGTTCCTTGAATCTTATAAAGGGTATCTAAACTTTTATAGGGGTTCCCTATCTCTTACACAATGTTCCTAAACTCTAACAGGTTTCCTTAACTGTTTTAAGGGGATCCCTTAAAAGACTCATAAAGGGTTCATAACACTTGGAAGATCCATTTACTCTTACACGGAGATCCTTATTTAACATTTTACATAAAGTTCCTTAACTTTAAGGTTAGGTCTTACGAATGGTTCCTTAACATTTAAGAGGATCCTCTTGCTTGCCCCTTAACTCTTGACGAGGGGGTTCCTTGATTCAAATTCGTGGTTCTTTAACTTTTGCTTATCTTAAAGAGAGTCCATGCAATTTTAAGGAAGAACTTTTTTGCGTGATCTTTAAGTGTAATGGGGAATGGGTTCTTTGTTTTTGAGGTGTCCCTTAACTCTACCGAGGAGTTTCTTCAGTCTTATAAAGGGTTCCTAAACTTGTATGATTGGTAGGTTGGATTTTGGGTCCCTTAAGTCAGTTGCAGGATTTTTAACTTTAATAAAGTGTCTCTTTATTTCTACTGAGGGTTCCTGAACTAGAACTTTGAAGTGGTTTTCTTAGTCGTATCAGGGTAAAGGCCCTTAAGCTCAATGAGAAGTCCTTGATACTGATTGGGTTCTTTGATGCTTCATAACTTCTATAAACTTGTAATGTTTGCACTCACGTTCTACGTTGAGGAAACAGGAAGTTTTGAACTCTTTGGCGTCACAAGTGTACGTCCTTGAGTCGTCCAGAGTGCAGTCGTGGATGATCAGCGCCCTCTTGCGGCCGTCGACGATCATATCGTACTTCTTGGTCTTTCTGATATCCTGTCCGTCCCTGAACCATCGCACCTCTGCGTTCTCTCTGGACACCTCACACTCCAGTGTGGCGGTCGCTTCCTCCTCCACCGTCTGGTCCTCCAGAGGCTTCGTGAACTCCACCGCCGGTTCTGAACGCACAGGACAGTTGTTTAGTTGTAGAGTCAGATGCGGTATCACCCACCAGTGAGTACACGTCTACATCATTACACCATCAGCAGCTCTTACCTCTGACGATGAGATTGGCCTCAGTCTGGAAGTCTTTGGCGGTGAGTTTAACTTGTCCGGCTTCATTCAATTGGACATCCCTGAGAGTCAGTCCATGGACTTTATCCTCTGCCTTCAACACCACCTGTTCAATAGAGTTAAAGGGTTAAACCTGCCCTGAGCACCGTCTGTAGGCTGAACAGAGTCAGTAATGGGACTTTTGACACTGCTATCCTCAGCCCTTGGCTAACCTTTCACACATACATACAGTATATAGTTAGGCCAGGGTTAATCTAAGCCCAGGGGCAATACAACTTTTCCTTCGCCCAGTTTTTTTTACACTTTTTATCACAGCTGTTATCACCACTACTCATATCATTGATCCCATTTACCACCTTACCTGCAGTTGTTTCTCCTCGTCTACTATATTAACTGCCGTAACATGGAAGTCATATTCACATTACTATAGATATTATTGACTGTCTGTCTACGGGGCAACTGTGGCTCAGTGAGGGAGTGGGTCGTCCTCCATTCGAGAGATCAGCGGTTCGATCTCCACCTCCCCCGGTCCACATGTCGTTCAGTGTCCTTGGGCAAGACACTGAACCCTGAATTGCTCCTCGTGCTGCGCATGGGTGTGTTAATGTGGTGTGAATGGTCAGATTAGATGGTCTGTAGATGTCCACTGCCATCAGTGTTAACGGGTGAATGTGACAAACTCTGTGAAAGCACCTTGAGAAGTCAGAAGACTAGAAAGGCGCTTTATAAGTACAAGTCCATTTACAAGTCAATATGTGTCTTTGTGTCCGTCTGTTCTCTCTTTTTATTTCTCTCCAACTGGTCAAGACATTCTTGTTGCCACTGTTTGCATGAGAATGCTGGATTAATACCGTATATAATAACTGTTACTAAGACAGTGCAATTTGTTGCTGCTCATGGGGGAATTGTTGGGTATGTGTAAATCATGAATAAGAATAAGAGTGTTTTCTTTAACTACTCTACATGTAAAGTGTCTTGAGATAACTTTTGGCACCGTAAATACAATTTAATTGAATTGGACGCTTTTATTCATTCGTTCATTCATCTTCAGCCTCTTGTCCCTGTCGGGGTCGTGGGGGGCTGGAGCCGATCCCAGCTGATATCGGGCGTGAGGCGGGGTCCACCCTGGACAGGACGCCAGTCTATCACAGGGCAATTGGACGCTTTAGCTCCATGTTAAGTCGATTTTCAAGGGATAACTTACTACAAACTTGGGGCTGGTCCTGCTCTGCAAGGTCCTGGGCTAAAGTCTGGGTTAGTCCACCCGAACACTGTCTGTAGCTTCAACAGAGTCACTAAGTAAAGAGGGTTTTACTTGCCCTGAACAAAACGTTTTAGTCCAACAGAGTCAGGTATCTGAGCCTTTACTCCCAAAACCGTGTCTTTCAAGACTATTTCATTCACTCTGGTGCGTCACATTATGTATTTATTGTCCGTATTCCAGTATTTTTGTACCCCTAAGTGTTGTAAATTGTCCTGAACAAGTGGATTTGAACCCCAAATTTAGTTGTAATGCAATTACGATGATAATAACGGCTTTCCTGTTCTATTCTGTCTGTGGGGTTCAAATGACAGAGTCGCTGCTTTTTGGTTTTATTTATTTTGAACTACATTTATCAGATAAGTCAGATATTTGGGGGATTACTAACATCTACACACTTTTGTTTTGCATCCCTGAACTTTGTCTGTGAGGTTCACAGGACTTGAAGGGAGTTGAGAGTGAAGTTTAGGGTCCTCCCGTCTCGGGCACATGCAGGGTCCGTCAGCTGAGCCCTGACAGCTCAAACGAATGCAAGCAGCTGTTTTCCTTCCCCCGATTTAAACAGCGCGACCTTTGACACCTGACGGCTGATTTTACCGCACATCCACAGACTGTATTTCACACCCAGCCCACAGAAACATTACAACATTAATCAAACATATGGTATTTAGGATATTTTTACTGTTCAGTGTTTTGTTTTTTAAAGAATAACAGAAGGAAAACGATTACAATGATTTCTATTTGCTGGTTTTAAGATTATAAAATCTACTGTTTTATTGATTTTCTTGGATATTTTTAATGTTTATCTTCATCTCACAGGGACTGAGAGTGTAAAGTACTTTCAACATAATACTTTTTAATGCTTATGAGTTACAAGAAGATGATTTTAAGAAGACGCACCAGCTGTAGATTACATTAAGGAGCCATGATTTCGGCTCTACACCTTGAAAAATAGACCTTTAATTCATTTAAATGATCAAAAAAGTTAAAATACTTCCATTTCTCACCATCTTTAGACTGTTACCAGTTATTGTTTTGCATGATTGAAACAGATTCAGGTAGTAAAGTCATTTTTTTTTTAGGTCTACAGACGGAAATTATACTTTTTAACTGTTAAAAGGGTGAAAACTTCCTGCGTATGTTATTTTGAAAGTTGAATCTTAAAGTTAAACCTCACATCAGATCGGTTGTGTTGCTCAGGAGCTTGTGTATTTTGTTTGTTTATGTTTTGAAGGGCCGACAGTTTAAGCTGTTTACTGCTTTATTGGACGTCTGGTAAACATCGCAAAAAAAAAACATTCAAGTTTGTTTGAAGTTGAATACTGACTCTATAATAAAGCACCAAAGCGTTATATTATCTCTGAGCCTGCATGGTATTCAGCCCTGTTGTTTAAAACCCTTTAAACTTAAATGTTTCATCATGTTTCTGATCATCTGCTCACAAAACATGCTTTTCTTTGTTAGTTACAGCACGTACGATGTCATTCTAGTGTCACTAATAACTTATTTCAGGCTGTTACATTGATACTTATCTTTAGTTTTTAACACTTCTCTAAAGAAAACCAGCAAATAAATCTTTGACGTAAACAGGAGCCATGAAACAACTACACAACCAAACAGCCAACGTCCCATTTAAAGACCTTATTAACACTTTTATTTACTTTATCATTGGTTCTTTTGAACATTAAAGAGCTGAGCTGTCGAAACAGTCGGACAGCAACTTTAGTCTGAGGTTTGATAAAACATGTTGATGTAGCGTGCGGTCATGTAACCATGCAGTAAATCACACTTGCACAACCCAGAGAGAGATCAAGTGTCTCGGATACCTCATCGTTCTTATGTTACATCCAATAATCAAACTAATCCTGCGTTATGACTGTATATACATCGTTCCAGGGCCTGGACTCACACCGACTCTCCTTCCATCTCTAATTTCAGAGGCAAAAAACACCAAAAACATTTACATTTACGTGTGATTTTAAAACTGAAGCTGTCAAATCGCTCTTGTTGCCACCTGCCCTGCGTCTCAACCCCCTGCAGCTGTTAAAAATAACCCCGCAGAAACGCTTGCGGGGCAGAAAAGCCCCGCTGCCTGCGTTATCTCAAAACCAGGATCGAATGCTCAGCTGCAATCCTGAACCACCAGCAGCAGCAGGCCCTTATATGAAGACAGGCTGGAGCTGAAGCAGCCTGCTGCAAACACCGTTGAACACTGTGTACAAATGGAGAGGGAAACACCAGCCCTGGCTCTAGACCAGAACCACCACGAGACCTAGACCTGTGGAGTATCTGCAGTGTGTTTGTTATTGTGTGTGTCAGCAGGTGCGTGTTGTGCGTCAGGAAGTGCATCAGCTTGTCTGTGTAACAGAAACATTGCGAGGATTGTGTTGGGACTTACTCTGTCGCTTGGTTCCAGCTTTTTACCCCCCAGGAACCACTCGACAGCGATGCCCTCGTACGACAGCTCACACTCGAAGGTGGCGGTCTCCCCAGCGGTCACGGTGGCATCCTGCAAAGGCCTCGCCAGGCCGATCACTCGAGCTTTGGATTGGGGAGAAGACATGATTAGTCCCCCCCCCTAAAACAGGTCAATAAATCCAAAAAAATCTCCAGAGAGAAACGGCTAATCCTCAGTGGCTTATCCTCATGGTGTGGTTGACCGAAGGCAGGCCGCTGGAAGCCCTCAGGACAAGTGAAGACAGACACCCTGGGACTTGGCATTGGGGGCCCTAGCTCATTAGCATACGTCCTGCCGCTAATTCTATATGGTCGGCAGAAACCAGTGAGGGTCGGGGTCGCGTCCTAGCCCTGCCAATCACTGCGAACCTGCTCTAGATAAGGCATGTGGCTTCTAAAATAACCGAGGGGCCTGATTGGCCGAGAGCCCACCTCTGCCAAAACCCTTCAGGGGGGGGTGGGGGGTGAATCTGCTCCTGTCAATCAACAGCCTGTAATTTTCCTGGAAAAGGAGAATGTGGAGCTCGTCGCAGGAGTTACCCAACGTCACAAATGCCGACATCACGGTTCTGGTGCTGGGCTGCGTGTCGTAACGCTGTCATGTAACCGATGTTATGGAAAACTGAGATCAGGATGTCGGTATTAACATGCCGCATCAACTATTTACTGCAAGCTTCTTCACATGCCTGAATTAAAGCCTCTTAACAGCCAGTTAAATCCCGTCTGGCAACAGTGACAGCGAGCTGTCAGTGCGAACAGTTAACTCTCATTCTCTGCCTGAACAACCACACTGACGGCTCTGTATGTTGATTTTTAACTGTTCAGGGATATAAACTGTCTGAAATACATTAATAGATACTGTACACTGCAAATATACCTCTATCTAAACAAGAGACATACTGCTGCAGATCTAGTTTGAGGTCTAAATTACTGATTTACAACTTTATAATCGCAGTTTTCTACCTTTAGGGATTAAATGTGTCATTTAAACAAACTCATTTTAACTCATCTTGATCGTTGAAGATGATCTTTTAAAACAAAAAAAACAGAAACTATCTCATGCATTCAGTTATTTTTGCAACATTGCGACTAAATGTCTTTATAACTAAATGTTACAACAAACGTTTCTTTACTGCAGAAACTAAAAGTGTGCAGAAGTGTTTTGTCTTTATCTCTCCTCGCCTACGTGATTTCGTTTAGATGTGCGAAAAAAGTTCCCGACAGTAAGTGAAGACGTAATTCTCTGAATGGAGACACCCTTTTTTCTTTCTCAGCCAACCAATCAGGATGAAGGAGATGCTGGGTCTGGTTAATTAGGGCGCACTTACACTGTCCTTCTGCACCGGGCCAAAACCGTTTTTTCAGCTAAAGCCTAGTACGTTTGAGCAGTGTGAGTGCAACCGCTCCGTGCATAACTGCGGACAGCGGGCCGTCCACGGCCTGCTTGAGAGAGGTGGGCTTTTGTAGAGCGCGTTTGCACATGTACGAGCACGAGCGTGCGCACGTGTGCGAGCACGAGCCCTACGGCAGTAGCGTTATGTCCGCCTGTTCGGACATGTAAATAGAAGGACGGACCATGCACGGACATTTAACAACAACAACAATGGCGGTGAAAGGTTCACGTTGGTGTGATGCGGAGGTGGAGTGTTTACTGCAGATTTGGTCGATGAAAAGATTCAAAAACAGTCGACAAGACGCACAAAAACTCTGAGGTCTACGGAAAGAATTGTAAACAAAGCCACGCACGCGATCAATGCGTGTGACGTGTTACGGCGTGATGACGTATGGACAGAAAGAAGCATTTGCGCGAGGCCCAGGTAGTGTGAGTACAAACGGGCCTGGGGCGGGGGGGGGGAGGGAGGGGGGACAAGTACCCTAAAGCCCGGGGCCACGGTGCGGAAGGACAGTGTGAGTGCGCCCTTAGATTACAGTATACATGGCAATGTACAGTCGAGGTTCAGGGGCGTCACAAACAGAAACCAGAGCATCGTCTGTCAAGAGAAGTATCTTTAGGGATTTTCAGAAGACTACCAAAAAATGTTTTTCCACACGGTCTGCGGTTTATGTCAGTGTTATTTCTGTCACCTTTGACCCTGAGCTGAGCTGAGGATTTGGCGTTCGCTGCCGAGAAGTCCACGCTTCCAGCCATGTCCATTTTGCAGTTGAAGAGGATCAACATGTGTCGGGCTCCCTCGTCCTTGATCTCCACATCCTGAGAGCAAAAATCCACAGTTCAAACAAACTCTCACAAGAATCTCTTCATTTCAACTTTGAGATTAGGTTTAAAAAGTTTAACTGAGCATTAAGAGAAAAGTATTTTGATCGTCTTTATTGGTATTTAATCTTACGGGGGACTGGTGGAGCATCTCTCCCTTCAGTTTCCAGGTGGCGTGCAGGTCCTCCTCTGAAATCTCTGTCTCGAACTTGGCCGTTTCGGTCTCAGTGACCTCCACGCTGTACAGCGGGCGGACAACCTTAATGTCGCGCTCTGCAGAAGTTTAAAAAGACGTTAGAGAAAACCACCAAAACAGAGGGTGAAACTGAGTGAAATCTGAGTGAAACCTCAGAGAACATCATGTGAAAACAATGACGTGATGTTGGACACAGTGGAAAAGACAGATCTGTGTGTGATGATCGGTGGAGGACGTACAGTGAAGACATGAGGACATGCAACAGATTGGGCGAGAAGCTGACGCTCTCATTCAGAGCGTCTTACAATTTGTGCAAAAGCAAAACATGTTGAGTAACTTCTGACAATAATCCAACCCTGTAAAACATCGTTAGTGTCAACTCGTAGTCCATGAATCTCTTATAAAGCACTATTGCTTAATGATCAATGCTTCTGAGGACATTCATGGACTGTTTTAGCTTTAAAATGTGTTTGTTTGTTGCTGTGAAACTAAAGAAAAACTGTAAAAATGTTGTGAAAAACTGTAATTAATAGCAGCATTTTATAATTAACTAATTTATTATTATTATTGTTAGAAGTAGCAGTAATCACTAACATATTAAGCGTTTAAAAAGTAGCAACAGAACACTTCAAATGTTCATATTATAATCATAAATTAATAATTGACACAAAAACTGCAAATAAAAACCTCTCAAAGCTTCTGTAAAATATTATATAAAACTCATTATCAACACTCTAAAAGACAAAAGTTTATACTAACAATTAACATGTTTACATAAAATAACTAGTCATAACTAATGTTATAAATGGCACAAATGTTAACACCATTATAAACAAGTTTTATTATTCTGTTTGAAAACATTGATACGACGGTTTGAACTCTTAATACTGTATTTAGCTAAAATTATGTGTTTTTTTGCTTTAAATTTAATACATTTTAAATTTTCTATCATGTATTGAAATATTGGAAATGTGAATATTGCACCGTTAAAACAAAATATTCATAATAAATGAAATAAAAATAAGGTAATAAAACATTTACAAAGACTGTTCGTCTCTATGTGTCTTGTGATAGACTGGCGTCCTGTCCAGGGTGGACCCCGCCTCACGCCCGATGTCAGCTGGGATCGGCTCCAGCCCCCCCACGACCCCGACAGGGACAAGAGGTTGAAGATAAATGAATGAATATGACTATTTTAACATGTATATGAACACTTATATGGACATCTGAGTAAAGAGGCGTTCACACATTCATGTCTCTCTACTTCTTCAGATTCATATTAGTGTTTATACAGTTATAATAAAGATGTACAGGGTTGGATTATAAGTCATAAACATTGCAAATATTCAGAATGAGAGTAGAGGACACTGATGGAGGTCAGAGGGGAGATGGCGGAGGCGGAGGGTTCGGTGTACGGCGGTTCTGAGGTCTTGACCGGAGTCTGGGAGAGGAGCCGGATCGCCATAGGCATTACCTTCGATGTTCAGGTCGGCTGTGGTTTTGTCGGTGCCACAGTCGCAGGTGTACGCTCCCATGCTGCTCTTTGCCGTCTTCTTGATCAGCAGCGTGCGCTTCTTGCCGTCTGATTGGATGATAATGTTCTTGGAGGGAAATACTTCCTCACCGTCTTTGAACCATTTGACCTCGCCTGCAGCCTTGCTGAGCTCGCAGGACAAAATCACCTCGTCTTTCTCGACGGCGGTGTAGTTCTGGAGCTTTGCTGTGAAGTACAGGTCGCCCTCTGCAAAAGTAGCAATAACTAGTTAACAATAACAATAGATTTTATAGTGTTAAAGCATGGGAAATCAGTAAATAAGACCAAAAAAGAATACTGAGGTCGTATCTTCTGCGTCGTTTCTGGGAATTCGAACCTCAAAATGATACTAACCGAGAACAGTGAGCATGGCCTCAGAGGTCTTGCCCATGGCCTCGACTTTGATCATGGAGGTGTCATCGATGGTCACCTCCTTGAAGGCCAGTGTGTGGCCTTTTCCGTCCTCAGACATGTGCACCACCTTGCTGGGGTGCAGTCTGACGTCGTTTTTGTACCAGACCACTGGGATCTTTTCGTGAGAGAGTTCAACGCTGAACTCTGCAGTTTCACGTTCCTTCACAGTCACGTCTTTAATCGGCTTGATAAATTCAAGGCGAATACCTGATAGACAAAAATTATATATATATATACGGAGTAAATCTTGAGTTGTAACACAGTTGGTAGATATCAACATATACAGATGAGAACGGTGATGATGTGCTCAAAAGGCCTCAAAGATGTCGTATATGCTCCGAAGCACACATCACACCATTCCTGCCGAACAAAGCTAGAATGGTCGGACGCCATTTACCTTTGATAATCAACTTTCCAGATGTCCTTTTATCTTCAGCCTCAAACATGTATTTGGCTTCGTCTTCATATCTGGCAGATTTTACAATAAGAGCGTGTCTCTTTCCCTCCACCAGGAGTTCAAACTTATCATCGCTTGACAACTCCTGAGATCCTTTCAGCCAACGGAAGCTTTTGGGCTCTCTAGAGATTTCCAGTTCAAACTTTGCCTCATCCTTTTCGTACACATGCACGTCAGCCAGCGGCGTAATGAACGAGACTGGGAGTTCTGTTGATTCAGACAGATATAGTTAATGTCAGGGCTCAGGTGGTGGTTCGGTTGTGTTTGGGTGGGACAGTGCTGTGCTTCTTAAGACTTTGTACAAGAAGGTAAAGCGAGGAAGTGAAAGCTCACCCTTCACTTTCAGGTTAGCAGAACACTTAGCGTTGGCGGCGGTAAACGCCACCTCGCCTGTTAGAGGCACTTTGCAGTTGTACAAGACCAGAGTGTGTTTGGCACCGTCTTCCACAATCTCAACATCCTGCAGACGACCGACAAACTTCAGTATTTCAGTAAAAACATGAGGGTTCAAAGAAAAGTGTTGAGAGCAAGGAAGTGGTCAATTCACTTTCATTTGTGGAGAGATCAAAAGTTCTCATGCTTCACACCTCAACCCTGACAGGTTTGATATGTGAAACGACTCAGTACTTGGGATTTTTAATGAATCCACGCCTGTGTTTAATCAAAAAGAAAGTGAATTGAACCACGGGTAAGAGAACATCTGCTGAGGTGTGTTTTAAAGAGACATACGGCGCTTGGACTGAGGACTTCTCCGTTCAGTTTCCATTGGCCGTGGACATCGTCCTCACTGAGCTCAACCTCAAATCGAGCGGTCTCTCCGTCAAACACCTCAGCGCCATACATCGGCCGAACAACCTTGATGTGGCGAGCTGACGTTTAAGAGAGGGGACAAAATTCTTACTGAAGACATTGAGACATTTAAATATTCAAACAAACTTGACATAAATACACAAACACAGTACATATACGTACACACAAATATGAACAAACAGGTACAGACACTCCCCAGGAATATATATATAAACCTCCTTTATTGTGCAACCTCTTCAATGGATCCTAAACAACCAAATGGCTCTCAATGTTGGAGCTAGAAGCGCTGGTAAATATACTGTAATGATCCAATTTGGCAATGATCATGTGTGGGCCAGCAGAAGAGATGCTGGTACTGAAGGTAAATGGCTACAAAACCAAGTCCATTCATTTGTACACATCATTGCCAAAAAGGAACTTCTGAGGAGCCATTTGGTTCTATATGGACCCAAGAGGTGGCACAGTTCTTCAAAAAGGACTGAAGACCAATAAAGGGGTTTGATTCTTCACAGAGGGATGGTTACATTGGGGGGACAATGAAGACCCTCTGCAGAAGAGGACACAAAGCAACAAACAAAACCAGAACAAAAGACACAACTAATGGCTGAAGAACACTACAAAGGAGGACTAACATCCCCCAAATTAGGGTGATAAACAGGGTTGAATACATCATAGCTTACATGAGAGCCTTTCTCTGAAACTTTAAACCTTTGTAGTGTGTTTCTACCATTTTCAGAAAGGCAGAGTGACGATGGAGACCACATACAGGTGATGACAGTGGTAATTAAGAGGTGATGAGAGCAAAAAAAAGAGCATCATGTGCAAAACACTGCAACAAAAATGGTGATGGAGCTTGAGGTGTGGTTAGGAGGCAATGCGGGTAAAGGGTAAGCTCAAGAGGTGTGTCAAGAGGGGGGGGGGTCGCCTCAATGGAGATGAGTACCAAAAAAATCCCACATTCGATGTTATTACCTTCAATGTGAAGTGTTGCTGTTGTCTTGTCCGTTCCACAATCACATACATACTGTCCTTTGTCTTTGTCCCCAACTTTCTTGATGACGAGGGTTCTGCGTTTGCCCTCGGCCTTGATGGCCACCGTCTTAGAGGGCTTAATCTCAGCCTCATTGTGGTACCACATGACATCGACGTCTTTGCTGAGTTCGCAATCTAGAACCACCTCGTCTTTCTCCACTGCAGTATAGTCCTGCAGCTTAACTGTGAAGTACGCATCTCCCTCTGGAATGGGGAAATGTTTTGGTGACTCCATAGCTCATATACGACACATGTAAACAGATATGTATGGTCCAAAGGACAAAACAGTCAAAAGGGACAAGGGACAAATTTACGATACAGAGAAACAATTTCTTATGACAGACAACAGAAAACAATGTCTTATAATTACACAACAAGATGGTTTTGTCGACCTACACAGACACAAACATGGACAAACTGTACAAATAACTGTGTGGAAGAAGAAAGACAGACACAAGTAGAGGAAAGTAAGAAGACAGGTTGTTGTTCTTGGTTTACCTATGACCGTCAGGTTGGCCATGGAGGGAATTCCTCTGGCCTCAGCCTTAATTTGGCAAGTATCATCGAGAGTCACTTCCCTCATTTCTAGCACATGTTTCTTCCCGTCCACATGAGTGACCACTGTTCTGCTCGGGTGAATTTTGACGTCATTCTTGTACCAGGTGACAGGGATGTTCTCATGAGAGAGCTCCAGCTCGAAACGAGCCGTTGTGCCCTCCTTCACAGTTTGGTCCTTTATCGGTGAGATAAATTTGAGCCTGATACCTATGATTTCATTAGTAAAGCAGATTCATATGAGTACGTTGGAAAGAAGAGGCAACCAACTCAATGAACGGTCCTGCTAGTTAGGTCCAGCACTTACCCTCCACTGTGAGTCTAGCTGTTGAAGTTTTGCCCAAAACAGCAATTGTATATTCGTCTTCGTCATCAAATTCACAACAGTTTATGATCAGCATATGCTTCTTTCCATCATCGATGATGTCATACTTTTGGTCTGGGGTGATGACATCATCCCCTCTATGCCACATGACCTTAGCGACATCCTTCGTGATGGTGCATTCAAACTTAGCTTGTTTCTTTTCAGGCACAGAAACGTCCTTCAGCGGGACAACAAAGTCCATTTCGATTTCTAGGTTAAAAAGTGACACAGGTACAGAAACATCAACAACACAACAGAAACACAACAGTCCACAGCCAGTGACCAGTTTACCATGTACACCCTTGAATGCAGTACTGGGTGGTACCTCTCCATGGGTTTAAGGTGTGTACCACAGGGATATTAGAGGTATAGACATGAAAAACCCATGACATTCTTGCTGAAGACTATCTCTGGCTCATTGATGGTGTACTCAGCTAATCCCATCGTATCCTACAGAAAACCTATTGAAGACATCTTCAGGTTGTGCAGGTCATCAATCATGCCACTTTGCATTTCCAGGGTTGTTTAAAAAATGCGGTCTTCTTTGGACAATGGCACCAAAGGGCTCGATGTGATGAAGGCCAAAATGCTGTCATCAAGGAACGCAGTCTCTCAGGCGACAAGTGTTCTTCGTGAAACATCCACCAAACGTTCACAGGGAACGATCGCTCCATCATCTTCTACAGTTGGCACCAAATTCTGACTTGAGTTTTCATCACAATGAAAGAAGGTTCTTCATTGTTCAGGCCATTCTTCTTTCTTCACTAGTAACCTTCTGTCTGTGGCCATTTGCTGCTATTCTCACTTAACTCCATTATCTTTGCAGAGTCTAATGGGCAGGATTTCATGTCTGGTGGAGTAACCCATTAATGACCTGTTGGTGTAACTAATAAACTGGCCACTGTTTGTAGATTTAACATAAAACATTTAACAACAGAAAGTACGGATATACTGTACAGTGACATCACGACACACATTCTCACACAATGTGGAAACTGACAGAACACCAACCAGTTTCACACTTTCCAACGACTCACACACAAACAAACAAACAGAACAGCGGACACAGGACACCATTTCGACTACTGGAAATAGTTGGGATCCCTCTTCAAAAGCCCTCCTCATCTTCCAGGGCTGCGTAAATTCTCAAAGAATTGTGAAATCATTCAATTTCACTCATCAACCCTATTAAATAAAGATCTAAGGTCCGCTTTCCCTGTGCCGTTAAGCTTTATTTTATTGCCCACGGACCTTACGCCTTTATTTTTACAGCTAAAATCAGGGTAATCTGTGACTCCGATCCCAGATACCAGGAGTACTTCTTACCTTTGACATTGAGCATTGCGCTGGTTATGGCGTTAAGAGCCTGGTAGGAAACTTCTCCGGCTTGATCCATTTGGCAATTTTTCAGAGTGAGTCTACGCACCCCTCCCTCCATTTGGATATCACACATCTGGTGAATAAATTACAGTACATGTAAAAAGTAATGACCGTAACCATCTAAAAGAAGAAATACATGCTTTAAGAATCATGTGACATTGAAAAAGTAATAAAGTTCTTGCAGTCATACCGGGGATCTGGTCAAAACCTCTCCTTTGAGCTTCCATTCTCCTGGAACATCGTCTTCAGAGATCTCTGTCTCAAACATGGCGTCTTCCTTCTCAACTACTTCAACGCTTGCCAGGGGCTTCAGGATTTCAGCTTCCCGCTCTGAGAGAAAGATTGTATTAGTGCTCGTAAATACGGACCAAATGATAGAAAGATTGGTAAATTACAAAGTATTTCTAGGGACTCGTGTTAATAGTAAAGTAGGCAGTTAGATAAACCTCCTAGCGTCAGCTTGGCGGTGTAGATGCGTCCTTCCACTTCCATGGCATATTCTGCGACGTCCTCTGGCTGACAGTTCTTGATGGTGAGCGTCAGCTCCTTTCCATCCTTCTTGATCTCAATCTTGTCAGAAGGAACAACCTCATTCTCTCCTTTGAGCCACTTCCAGTTGGGAGTGTCCTTGAAGAGCTCGCATTTAAATACAGCGGCAGCCTTCGGTTTCACATGCTGGTCTCTCAGTGGCTTCACGATCCAATCTTTGATGATTTCTGTTGGAGTTGAACATTACTGAAGTCAGTGTCCATCATACCATTAAAGACACAATCAATGTGCAGCATTAATACACTAAATATTACTAAAATATAGTCTAAGCAAGGGCAAAGAAGCTAAAACAGGCTTGGTATCAACTGGAGAGAATCGAAGAAGAAGGAGAAGAATTCTTTTATTATTCCCGCGAATGGGGAAATTCAATTTTCACTCTATTTTTCATTTTACACACACAGGCCCAAAATATACACAAATGCACAGACAGGACCTATACATGCAACCAATGGAGAAATGTTAGAGTGAGGGGGCTGCCAGTGACTGACGCCCCAAGCAGTTGAGGGTTTGGTGCCTTGCTCAACGGCACCTCTGCAGTGCCCAGGAGCTGAACTGGCACCTCTCCAGCCACCAGTCCACCCTCCATTTATGGTCAACAAAGGGACTCGAACCAGCTACCCTACGGTTCCCAGCCCAGTCACCTATGGACTGAGCTACTACCGCCCAAGCTTCTTCCTAATCTGCATTGTCAAAGACCTAAATATGTGGATATTTCAATTTAGGAGCAGGACATTTAGTAACATTTACTTCTGAAAGGATGATCGAGATGTATAATGTTGTCCAGAACACCTGATATATATGTTGTAGCATGTCATCAGTGTGATTTAATGGTCCTGAATTATATTGCATGCCAAACGTTTGCCATTCACTCCTGCCCTAATCCATCACAGTATACAGTCCTTTAAAAGCACCAGTAGTATGTATAATGTTCTTTTTTGCTTACCAATGATTTTGACATTTGTTGAAGTCTTGACATCCTCCTGGGCGGCCACTTCACACGAGTAGACCCCCGTGTCCTGCTCAGTGGAGTTCTGGATGGTCACGGCGTGCTGCATACCAATGATATTGATCTGAATCTTGCCAGCCTTCTTCTTCAGGACTTCCCCGTTCCTCTTCCATATCACGTCTCTCTCTTTGTTCAACTCACAGGTCATATACAGAGGTTGACCCTTCAGAGCTGAAGTGTCTTCTTCTAGCTCCTTGATCCATTTCACAGGAAGTTCTGGGAGGAAACAAAAAGCCAATGAGCAATTTAACAATGGCAAAGGCTTAAATAGGATCATAAGAGATACTATTTCACCAACTAGGACACCAAGTAACACTTTGCTGTTATTTTAAAGGCAGAAAAGAGATGAATAAATACCTTCAACAATAAGCTTGGCTTTGCATGTAATCTCCTTCCCAGCGTTCTTGCCTATACAGGTGTATTCACCGGTGTCGGAGAGCTGGACATCAATAATGTGCAACTTGCGATCTTTGCCGTCAGAAGTGAACTTGTGCTTGGGGCTCTCACGGATGTTGCTGTCATCTTTCATCCATGAAGTAATGGCAGTGGAGGGTGAGATCTCACACTCAAACACAGCAGACGAGCCGATAGACTCGGCTTCCTGCAGCACGATGTCCTGAATCTTCTTGATGAACTTCAGGGGGACGGCTTTGAGCTTGAATCCTCCGAAGGGATCCTCTGGTGGTGACGGGCCTTTTCCACCGGGCTTCAGGCCACGGCCCCTGCCTTCTCCAGGTGACGGGGTCTGCTTGGCTGAAATCAAAAGTGAGGACAAACAGTGAATTGGCGTTTTGATTGCGAGAAGAATTCTGTGGCATCACCATACAGGATCTATAATGTAACAGGGTTTTCTTGCTGGGTACATTAAGACAACAGACTTACGTTTCAGCCCTCTACCTCTACCTCTTCCTGCTTCCTCTGCTGGTTGTCCCTCTGTTCAGAAACAATTCAAATGAATTTGCTGCAAACACTGTAATCAAATGTCAATGTCCTCGTAAAAACATGCCAATACTGGGAATACGTATGTGATGTTCACTCAAATGGATAGGGAAATATGACGTGATAGTGATGGTAAATATATGAAATAATGAAAATGAAACAAAGGCAGACAAAACACATGATGGCCGTGGTTACACTTTTCACTGCGACTCATGTCATCTGATCATGTCAGGACACATTAACTGATCCTGCGTACGTTGGGATCTGATCATCATCATGAAGGGAACTGTGGCTGGTTTCTGAAACAAGCTGTTCTGCATTATGTGTAAATCTCCTTCGTCCTTGTTTGTACTTTCTCTGCTTTATTTAATTGTATGTATTTTACCCAACATTTGAAATAGAAATAACAAACAATGGGGGACTTAAATTGTGACAAATGTATAGGACATTAAATGCATTTATCACAGAATTAGCGAAGCTTTGTTAACAGCTATTCTTCATCAAAAACGAGGCGCTGATGCACAACTGAGACGCGTGGTCCCTGCTGCTCTCGCCCCAACAAAGCGCATCTCGTACTGGCCGTCCCCCCGTTACAAAATAAACAGAACCTAAAGAGAGAAGACAGCTCTCTCTTGCACCGAGCGCCTTTTTTGATGCTCCTATTGCATGGGAATAGATTTATATCCGCGTGTAAATCAATCAGGCAGGTCGAATTGAAGTGTCAAATGGGGGACACACATATGCGGACACTGAGTTCTGATCTAACGCATGTGATCACAAAAGTGTAACCACGGCCAAAGATGAATCATGTATAATTACAACTTTACAGTGATGGAGCTTTTACACAATGAAGAGATGGAATAATGAACGGAAATGAAAAGACGGCGTGAGAACACATGTGGGACTGATGGGAATGGCATGACATTGAAGACACACACATGACATAACTGACATAAATGACAGAAAGCAATGGACACGAGCGGACGGTTTGACAAACAGAATGATAATTAATATAAATACGAGAAAGAGATGGCTTGAATCGCATCACACTTAAGATATGATGAAGTGAAGCCGATTTAGATGGAGGCATGATGGTGGGTATGGGTAGAGATTATTCAGGGCATGAAGGAAGGGTTTTTCTTGGCCGTCACCCAACCGGTTGGGTCCGTCACCATCTCACCTCTCCTGGTCACCCCGGGAACCTCCAGAGCACCTTCTTCTCCTTCACCCTCCCAGTCTTCAGAGCCATAACTCTCCCGGGGAACCAGCTCCCAGCCCCAGGCCTCTTCTTCCTCCGGCACCACTTGTTCCTCGGCTTCCTCTTCAAATACCTCCTCCTCTGGCTGAGTGGCGACCTTCTTCATCTGCACAGCCCCGGGGGAGACCTCCTTCACCAAGGGGAGCTTCCCTTTATCAGGCTTTGCTGGTTCTGCAGCCTTCTCCTCCTCTGGTGATGGCTTTCTGGGGACCTTTTTGAGGGTCACAGCTTCAATAGAGTCTCTCGGTGAAACGGTTTTTGGAATCTTTTTGAGTCTATCGATACTTGGCTTCCTCTCAACAGGGATCTTCTCTTCTTCTTTTAGCTTCTCGACTTTAGGAGACGGTGTCTTTTTCAGCTGAACCTTCTTGAGCTGCTCCAAAGGTTTCAGAGCCACGTCTTCCTTTTCCTCTTTCACCTTGGGCGTGACTCCCTTCTTCAGCTGCAGAGGTTTGGGCTCCTCTGGGACCTTTTCGGGTTTCTTAACAGAAGCTGGCACAGGAGACACCGTCTTCTCCGCTGGGACCCCATCTACCACAGTTGGCTTCTCAGGCTTCTTCTCTAGAGCTTCTGGGATCTCAGGTTTCTTCGGTCTGGTCTCCGGCTCTCGTTCTTTTAGTTTTTCATCTGGACTTTCGCGACGACGGCGCAGGTCGTCGATTGGTTTCCTCTCTTTCTCCTCTGCTGGTTTCTTCTCGGGCTCCACCGCCTCTTTCGAAGGTCTGGAGAAGGGCTTCAGTTTGACGCTCTCTATGTCTTGTTCCTGCGATGGGATTTTCTTCACCTTGGTGGGCGCTTTGACCTCCTCTGGCTCTTTCTCTGGAGTTTTCTTTTTATCCACTGGCTTGGGCACTTTGGCTGGTGGCTCCTTTACCTCTGGAGGAGCTTTCTCAGGTTTCTTGGGAGGTTCTTTGGTTTCCACTTCTCTGGGGCTCCTCTCTAGCTTCTGGAAAGGCACAGTGTCCCTATCTGGCTTCTCCTTCTTGTCCTTTTCTGGCTCCTCTGTTGTTTTAACAGGCTTTTCAAATGGTTTTAGTTTGACTGCTTCTGGTTCTACTTCATCTGAAGGCAACTTTTTCACTTTCTTCAAGGCTGCACTAGGCGGAGCCGGCTCCTCTTCCTTTGGTGTCTTGGGTGTTTTCTTCAGAGAAATCTTATCTTCTGGTTTCTCATCTTTGGGAACAGGTTTCTGGCGGGTCCATGCAGCTTTAGGAACTTCTTTCTGTTCCTCTTCTTGAGGCTTCACAGTTTCTGGCTTTTTCACCACATCTGCTTTCTCTCTAGGTGCCCTCTCCTCTGCAGGTCTCCTGGTGGCGATGGACATCTCAAAAGTCTCCTCCCTATGCACCAGCTCCTCGACATCAAAGACTGTGGTCTTGGTGACCTTCTGGGGTTTTTCCTCTTCTTCAGCTTCTTTAAGGGGAACTGAGGGAATCTTCTTCAGTTTGATAATCTCCTGCTCTTCTTCCACTTCTGTTATGACTCGGGTTGTCTTCTTCAAAGTGGGAATCTCAAACGTTCCACCCTCTTCAGTCTGAATTTTACCTTTTTTGTGCAGAAGAATTTCTAAGGTAGCAAAGGTTTGACATTACTTATTGACACTTAACTGACAACACAACAATTTGTACAAACGAAACAGAAACACATAATATTCACTTGTAAAAAGAAAAGACCTATTATTCCAATTAATTTAAGATGAAACCATTTTTTTTTAAATTATATGACAAAAGTAACACACAAAACAGACGGAAGACTAAAGACATGAGATACAACCACATAATACAACAGAAAAACATACATTTAAGTTATTTATTTATGTTAAATCGTTTTGAAACATTTGTAATAAGTCAATCAGAGCTGATTCGTGGTGAACTCTGGTATAATTTCAGCACCCTTCGGTGTCCCAACAACTGACGTTTTGAAACGCAACCCTGTACCTGAAATTTGTCTTAGATTTGGTGGCGTTATTGGACACTGTAGCAGAATCAGGAGGTGAACTTTTACAGCTGCTGATTGGTGTGTATTGTATGCACAAAAGTAGTGAAGTGCGTGGTAATCACTGCTCCTACCTTTCTTGACTCCCCCCGGTGCTTGGACGGGTCCCTTGGTTTCATCTAATATAGAAGTATAATTTTAGAAAGTTGTTCATTAGGCCATGGACAGCAATTCCACGTTTTGAAAGACATTCAGAAACAATAAATATTCTAAAAGAGTACATGGAGGACACACGTGATAACGTTTTAAATGAGATGGAAAGTGGTCAAGTATGACATGATTTAGTTGGACGACATGAGGAATTGTGTCGTGAATAAATACAACGGGCTAAAGTGCACTGTCCAAGGACAAATGTGGCATGCTTTTGTTGAATTATACAAAACAGGACACACAACATGTGCAACATCACAGCGAAGGACTATCCTCCTGCGTCAGGTCATACCGACCCGGACAAGACAGCAGTTCAAACACACAAGTGGGGGGTTAGAAAGTCAGAATTTGCATTGATGAAGTTAAAAAGATGGAAAGGACTTCAGAAAATCCAACAAAGAGGGTGTTTCAATCATAGCCCTTCAAATACCTCTACCTGTTTCAGGAGCTATCTTTTCTACAACGACTGGTTTTTCTTCTTCCACAACCTTCTTGGCTGGTTCTTCGGCCTTGGTGACAGGCTTTGGCTTGGCCACTTCAAGTATAAAAAAGAAGGAATTGAAGTATTACAAAGTAAACACACTGTCTTTGTAAATACCCACAAGATTTACGGTCGGATACCTGGCTTTGTTTCTTCTTGTGGAGTTATTTTCTTCTCTAACGTCTTGGTTTTGTCAGTGACTTCAGGCTTTTTGGCAGCTTCTTGAACCTTTACAGCAGCCTTTGGTTTGCTCTCTTCAAGTACAAGATACATGAAGAGTTTAACAGAGAGCTCTTCACAAACACTAAATTCTAGATCTGAGAGCTTGACACCAAGAAGAACCAACGTTCATCTTACTACTCAATGTTCAAAACCACATTGTCTGAATACTTTTCTTTAAAATAGTGCTTCAGGATAAAGTTTCAAGAGTTTTCAAGAGTCACGTTTGCTCAAGAGTGACATTCTTTTACGAATGCCTTCCGAAAACTCACACAGAGACACACAAACGTATATAAATAACAAAACACATTGAAAAGAGAAGTTAGGTACCTTCTTGAGGAGCTGCTGGCTTAATGAGTGCTTCTTTGACTTGTGGTGGAGACTCCTTCTCCTTCACAGGAACTTGAAAATGAAGTTATATGACAATCAGAACCACACTAAGACTGATGGGGTGAGCACTGAACCATGCAAAGATAAACCACACAAAGAGAACAAAGAAGATCCACAATGAAAACATAGACAATTGGAACTGGACTGAGTTTGAAGATGGAAGAAATTTCCATGAAATTTCCACAAAACATCTCACCTCGTCCGTGCAAAACACTTTTCTCCCGATACGCACAGTGAAACATAACAGACACAACACAGAATTAGAAAGAATGAAGTGCAAAACCCAATATGGAACTGTGATGGTTTAGATATCAGGTGATAAGAAACCAAGAAAGACCGTCTCAGTCGACAGCACAACGGTCCAAGAACACAGTTTGTGGCCAAACACAATGGGTGGTATGACATGATATCCTCCTGGGACGACAAAGAAGGTATGAATCTAATAAATCCTGAGGAGGGTGATTACGAGGTGCACAACGATGTTTGGTGCTCAGAGCAAAAACACGTGCTCGGTGACACAAAACATTTTTCCCTCTATACCTCTGGAAGACTCTTGAAGGGTGACATGTTCTTTCCCTTCTGGGTCCAAAGACAAAACCCTGGTTTCTTTGATGGACTGAAGCCCTTGAGCTTCTCCCTCCAGTCTGCTCATGGGTTCGATTTCCTGGGGAGGGACGTATTGGACGTCTGCCTTCGGACAAGACTGCTCGTCTTGTGATTCCCATTTACTGTCGGCGCGTTCCCCGTATTCTGAAGAGCCTGTGGTCGTTCTCTCATCCCTCTTTGGTTTGGTTTTATCTGTTACTGAGGGTTCTCTGACATTCAAAGGTAGCACGTCAAGATCAACTTTGGATTCTGTCGTTGGAGGTTTGTATTTTTCAAAACTCCTCACTTCATCAGCGACCTCTTGATACACTCCCTCACTTGTTTTAGTGGGTTTAACTAAATGATCTCCTTTGATTTGTTCTTGTTTAACGGCTTTTATCTCTGTGCTTTCTCTCTCACGAAACTCTTTGATGATTTTGTCTTTCCCTATCGTTTCTGTCTTCACTTGCTTTGGTTTAGCCGACTTCGGTTGTCTTTCCAAAGCATACGGCTCAATTAATGAATCTTTTGGTGTTGCCTCCAACAGTGATGTAACTAAGGGTCGTCTTTCAACTGGTTCCTGTCTTACTTTTATTCCTTTTACAGATGTTATTTCAGCTTGGTCCCCCCCTACGGTGATTGCTTTTGGACATTCGTCTTCCTTTTTAGAGTCCTGTTCAGCTGACGTAGTCCTAATTTCGTCATTTGTTGTGAGTCTGTCTTTGAGAATTTCTCTTTTGCTATGTTCTTCTGGTCCATCATCTGCTATAAGTGATTGTTTAGATGTCAAATCAGTAGCAGGTGTTACTACAACTTTTCTTTCACTGAGTTCCAGCTTTGATTTTGTTCCTTCAATAGGACTAACTGTAGGTATTTTATCTTTAACTGAGACTATCTTTGACTGAATTTCTTCTACTGTAACATCAGATATATCACCCTCAGGGAGAGTCTGTTTTAGAGTATCTCCTATACCTTCTTCAGTTCTGGTGCGTCTGTCTGAAGTCTCTTGACCCTGAAGTAATCCTTTAGCAGTGGACTCTGCTCTGATTGTTTCAACTGGAGTAACTTTGCTAGTTTTACCAAGTATTTCATACTTTGACTTGCTCTCTTGCACTTTGACCTCTTCAGTTTGATCTAACTTCTGTCTGCTATCGATTGTGGATCCGTCTTCCTTTGAAGTAACATACTCTGACTTGTAAGCCTCTGTTTTTTGTGATGTAACATCCTTTACTAGATGGACAGGGGACGTATACATTTGTGGAGTGTCTAATATGATATCTTGTTCTTTCATAATTAATGATTTTGCACATACAACATCCATTACAGGTGTCCTTGAAGCTTTTCGTTCCACTTGTTCCTGCTTAGATTCTACGTTTGGAGAAACACTGAGAAAAACATCCTTAACTGTGTCTGTTTTGGACCGAATGCCTTCAACTGTAACCTGGCCTTGAGAATCGTGTTTCTTTGAAATATCGTAACTAACTTCCTCCTGTTTTGGTGGATGTTCTCTGACAACTACTTCTTCTGCCAGTGTTCCTTGAGTCTTTCGTTGAGTAACAGTTGACACTTGTTGAGGTTGTTCCTGTATTGTTGTTATTCTGTCAACTGCAAATGCAATTTTGTCAGTTTTCAATTGACTTGCGACGTCTTTTAACTGAGTATCTTTATCTCTAATCTCTTGTCCATCCACAGGTTCCTTCGCGGACTCCTCACCCAGTTCATAAACGTCCCCTTTCCTTGATGCGATGTCTTTTACAAGTTTGTCAGTTGTAATAAATCTTTGCAGTGTGTCTAATTTAACATCTCCATCTTTAACTATCAGATGCTTTTCAGCTGCCACGTCCATCACAGGTGCCGCTGAAATTGTTCTTTCTACTTGTTCCTGTTTTGGTTCTGTTAAATCTAACGGAGTAGCGCTGTCAAATTCATCTTTAACAGTTACTGTCTTGGACTGCACAGCTTCAATTAAAGGTTTTGTAACTTTATCCGACTTATGTCCTTTCTCTTTTAGGGATTTTGACGTCTTTGACTGGATGTCTTTAACCTCTGTGTCGGGTACAGCTTCCTTTGTTTCAGTTTGCTTCTGTCTCTTTTGTATCTTTTCAGCTGGAAGAACTGTTGTTGTTTTATCAATTAGTGCAAGTTTCTCTGGAGCCTCTTGCTCAACCAAAGATCGTTGATATGTAACTTCTGGTTCAGATGCAACTAAGGCCTTTATTTCCGTTTGTTCCTGTCTCTCAGGCAATTCCTCTCTAATGGGAGAAACCTTTTCTGTTTGATCCTGAACTAAGTCTACTTTGGACATGATTTCTTCAACTGTAATGTCTTTTGTGTCCCTCGATGACTCCTTTGTCTCTAAAGAAATGTCATCCAACTTATAAACGTTCTCTTTTCTTGATGCAATATCTTTGACTAGCTCGTCCGGCGTGAAATACCTTCGGAGAGTGTCTGATTGAGCATCTCCTTCTGTCACTATCAGAGATCTTTCGGACGCAATCTCCATCGCAGGTGCCACGGAAAACTTTCTTTCGACTTGTTCCTGTTTTGTTTCTGGGACTTCAAATGGGGAAACGCTGCCGTATTCATCTTTAACTGCGACCATCTCGGACTGAACCTCCTCAAGGGACGTTTTTGTTCTTTGGTCTTTCTCTTTTAGGGATTTCTTTGTCTGGACATCTTGAATTATAATCTTTGATGGTTTTTCAGACTTCTGCCCTGTTTCAGTTGCTCTTAAAATGTGATCTGACTCATCTGTTGTCTTGAAACCATCTTTTTCCATCTGTGCGTCTGTTTTTGCTTCCTCCATTTCAGGAGAAACAGCTGCCTTAGTTTCTTTTAGCGTCTGTCTGGTTTCCAACTCTTCAGCTGGAAGAGCTGTGATGGTTTTGTCCATTATTGGACGTTTTTCTACCAAAGTGTTTTGATTTGATACTTCTGAGACCTTCCTTTTAACTTCAGTTTTCTCTGGTTTATCTTTAACTTTGTCTTCTTTTGTTTTGGTTTCTTCAACTGTGATGTGTTTAAAAGGATCTGGTATAGCATCTCCGTCTTTTACTCTCTGAGACTTTTCAGATGCAACGTCCATCGCAGGCGCCACTGAAAGCTTTCTTTTAACTTCCTGTTGTGTTTCTGTAACTTCCAATGGAGTCACTCTACCATATTCATTGTTAACTGTAACTGTCCTGGACTTGATTACTTCAGCTGTTCGTTCTTCACATGGTTTGTCTGTAACTGATTCCTTACTTTCAATTTGTTCCTTCCTCATTGGTTTTGTCTTTACAGTTAGAGTTTCACCTTCAATCTCTTCAGCTTTAATCTTGTGAGTTTTTACTAATTTATTGTCTTTTTCTTGAGAAATGTCACCCGGCGTCTTCTCTTTTACTTTCATCTCAGCTTTAACATCTGCCTTTGTTTCAGTTTGTTCCTGCATCGTTTTAATCTCAGTTCTTTCACTTCCAGGATATTTTTCTGCAGCTTCAGACTTTGCAAATGCTGCTTCAGGCTCAGGTGCCTCAGATGTTCTACTTTTAATTTGTTCCTGTCTTTTTAGGGTCTTCTTTTCAATGGGAGCAACATTATCTGATGCACTTTTAATTGGGACTAAGTTGGAGCTGATTCCTTCAACTGCAATCTCTTTTTCTTTCCTTACAACAACGTCTTTGACCACATCATCAGATGAGATCATCTGTTGTGGAATTTCTGTTTTAGTATCTTTATCTTGTATTGTTAGATGTTTTTCAGCTGCCTCCTTCATTACAGGTACCGCTGAAGTAATTCTTTCAACTTGTTCCTGTTTTACTTTTTCTGCGTCAACAGGTGTAACACTACCGTACTCATCTGTACCTGTGACTGGCCTGGCTTGGACTTCTTCATCTGTAATCTTTTTGATTATGATTGGCTTTGGTTGTACATCTTTTTTATGCAAAACAGGTTCTGATGGATCATCTTTGGCTGTTTCTTTAGGCTCAGTTTCTTTTGCAGGCTCTGACGTCTGCAACTGCTCCTGTTTGATGAGTTGTGTTTGGTCTTTTTTGTCTTTAATCGACTTCACTGACTGACGTTCTTCATCTATTTTATCTCCAGTTTTTGGTAACTTCTGTACTCTCTTTGGTAACTTCTGTAATCTCTTTATTTCTGGTGTTTCGTCCTCGACAGAGACTCCCAGAATTCCCTCACTTCCTGTTTTTTGAGTCCTAGCAAATGTCTGAGTATCTTGCTCCACCGCAGGCTCATCTAAGACTTTTCTTTTAATTTGTTGTTCCAGAGTTTTTGGTCTCCCATCTTCACTGGTAGAAATAGTCCCTGGCACATGTTTTACCTTATCGGCTACTGTAAATTCAGTTTCTCTGATTTCTGCAAGTTGTTCAGGAGCTCCTTCCAGTTTTTCAGTTTGATCCTGTTCTGATTCTGTGTCTTTAAGTGGAGTAACTTTAAAGGTTTTGTCTTTAACTGTGCTGACCTTAAGTTGCTCTTGTTCAACTATAATCCTTTGAGGTTTCTGTTGTGACTCTGGTGGAGATACTGATTTACTCTCTCCTCTATCAATTTCCTCATCAAACGCTGCAAACTCTGTGACAATTTCTTTAGTTTTTGCATGTTTGCCAGGTGTGCCGTCTCTAACGGGAGTCACTTTTTGGGGTTTATCCTTAACTGTAACCAACTTTGATGGGATTTGTTCCTCTGTAGCCTTTTTAGTTTCTAGTATCTGGTTTCCTTTTTCCTTCAGGGACATTGATTCTTTTTTAGAGATACCTTCTGCAAATTCAGCTTCTCTGAGTTTCTCAGGAGCTCCTTCTAGTTCTTTAGAAGTTTCCTCCTTTAAAGATGTGATTGAAACCTTTCTTTCAGTTTGATCCTGTTCTGATTTTGTGTCTTTAAGTGGAGTAACTTTAAAGGTTTTGCCTTTAACTGTGTTGACCTTTACCTGGTCTGGTTCAACCATAATCCCTTGAGGTCTTGTAAGTTTGTGTTGTGGTTCTTGCGGAGATACTGATTTACTCTCTTCTCTATCAACTTCCTCATCAAACGCTGCAAACTCTGTGACAATTTCTTTAGTTTCTGCATGTTTGCCAGGTGTGACGTCTCTAATGGGAGTCACTTTTTGAGGTTTATCTTTAACTCTAACCAACTTTGATGGGATTTGTTCCTCTGTAGCCTGGTTTCCTTTTTCCTTCAGGGACATTGACTCTTTTTTAGAAATACCTTCTGAAACATGTTTGACCTTATCCGCTTCTGCAAATTCAGTGTCTCTGAGTTTCTCAGGAGCTTCTTCCAGTTCTTTAGAAGTTTCCTCCTTTAAAGATGTAATTGAAACCTTTCTTTCAGTTTGATCCTGGTTTGATTTTGTGTCTTTAAGTGGAGTAACTTTAAAGGTTTTGCCTTTAACTGTGTTGACCTTTACCTGGTCTGGTTCAACCATAATCCCTTGAGGTCTCGTAAGTTTGTGTTGTGGTTCTTGCGGAGATACTGATTTACTCTCTCCTCTATCAACTTCCTCATCAAACGCTGCAAACTCTGTGACAATTTCTTTAGTTTTTGCATGTTTGCCAGGTGTGCCGTCTCTAATGGGAGTCACTTTTTGAGGTTTATCCTTAACTGTAACCAACTTTGATGGGATTTGTTCCTCTGTAGCCTGGTTTCCTTTTTCCTTCAGGGACATTGACTCTTTTTTAGAGATACCTTCTGAAACATGTTTTAACTTATCAGCTTCTGCAAATTCAGTTTTCTCTGAAGGAGCTCCTTCTAGTTCTTTAGAAGTTTCCTCCTTTAAAGATGTAATCGAAACCTTTCTTTCAGTTTGATCCTGTTCTGATTCTGTGTCTTTAAGTGGAGTAACTTTAAAGGTTTTATCTTTGACTGTGCTGACCTTTAGCTGGTCTGGTTCAACCATAATCCCTTGAGGTCTCGTAAGTTTGTGTTGTGGTTCTTGCGGAGATACTGATTTACTCTCTCCTCTATCAACTTCCTCATCAAACGCTGCAAACTCAGTGACAAATTCTTCAGTCTTTAAATGTTTTTCAGGTGCACCATCTTTAATGGGAGTCACTTTCTCAGATGTATCCTGAAGTGTGACGGGTTTCGGTTGGCTTTGTTTGGTTGCAACCCCTTTATTTTTAGCCAACTTCTTTACTCTCTCTTTCGGGGATATTGATGTTTCAGAAGGTATTTCTCCAAAGGAATCGGTTTCCCTGTCAACTTCTGCAAAATCAGATTCTTTGACTATTTCAGGAGCTTCTTCAAGTTCTTCAGAAGTTTCCATTATTGAAGGTGAAACTGAAACCTTTCTTTCCATCTGTCCCTGTGTTGGTTTTGTCTCTTTGGGAGCAGCAACTTTAAAAGTTTCATGTTTAACTGTGCTCACCTTTAGCTGATCTGGTTCAACTATAATCCCTTGAGGTTTCTGTCGCGGTTCTTGTGGAGATACTAACTCACTCTCTGTCGTACATATTTCAGTTGTTTTGTCCATCACAGGCACATCTGAGCTTTTACTTCCTGGTTTCTTTTGTTTCATGAGATTATCTTTAGTAGTTTTATCTGCAGTTTCGTCAGTTTTACGTAATATTTTCGGTCTTTGTTTTGCACCTGGAGAAGTGACCTCTGATTCAGTAATGTCCTCTTTACTTGATGCAGTTTCTTTAAATTCTGTTTGTTTGGAAACATGTTCTGCGATCAGTGATTCCTCTGGTTTTATCTCGTCTACCTCTACAACTGGGGGCCGTCTTTGAGTTTCTTCGGTCAGTTTGTCTTTAACCACAGTAACGCTCGACTGTATTGACTCAGCGGCTTCTTCAGGTTCAGATAATTTCTGTATTTTTCCTGTCAGTGTTTCTTCAAACGTTCCTTCTGTTAAATCTGAAACCGATGCTTTTCTTTCAGGCTGTTCCCTTTCTTCAGTTTTGGATGGTTTTAGCCTTTTCTCTTTTGGTAAAACGTCAGATTGTTCTTTCTTAATTTGCTTATGCACCTTGGTGATTTTGACTCTCTCAGGTCTTTCTGCTGGGGATGGTTTTATCTTTGCGGAGATGACGTCTTTTTCTACAATCTCGTGTACATCTTCTGCTGTTTCGGCTATTTTTTCTGCAGTATCTCCGGCTATGAGTAATTCTTTACGAGTTGATTCGATCACTGGAGTGACCCAAGGTGTTCTTTCAATTAGTTCTTGTTCTGTAACTTCCTTTACTTTAATAGGAATGACAGTTTCATCTTTAATATTCGCTGACTGGACGTTGTCAGCTTTACCTTTGACTGGCTTCTGCTGTCTCGGTGTCTTAGCAATGGCCTCTTTCTCCTCAGTCCAAGGCTTTCTTAAAACCTCTGTCTTTGTCTTTGTTTTATGCTCTTCAATGGGAATAAAACTGTCTATAACCTTGTCAATTTGTTTTTTTCTGACGTCTGACTGAACCTCAACTGAAACATCTTCAGATTTCAGTGGAATTTCTTCTATTTGAGACATTTCTAACAAACTAGATGTTTGATCTTGACTTGTGACTTGTTTTGACTGAACTTCTTTAACCGCAGGAGTAGCCGATGCTTCTCTTTCAGGTAGTTTCTGTTTTGTTTTTATCTTTTTAGCTGGAGAAACGTGTGTATCTTCAGTTGTAACCGTCTCTGGTCGGTGTTTCCTTTGAATGTCTCCTATTTTAACAGCTTTTTCTTGACGACCAGCGTCTTCTGCTTTGGTGGTATCTTGGTCTGGGGTGTAATGCTCTACCATTTGTTTAGGTACTCCATCTGAGGATCGTTTTTCAGTTACTTCCTGTCTTGGTTTCGGACTAACGTGGACATCTACTGCCTTGAATTGGTCCTCATCCTCAACTGCTGTCTGTCGTCTCACTTTCTGAGCGACATCTTTCTTCAGAGTCCTGCTCTTTGATAAGATTGCAGGTGTTTTAATGGTGTTATCAATTAGGGTATCTCTCTCTGACAGTGATTCTGGATGTTTGACTTCTATCTCAGGAGAAACTGAGGTCTCTCTGTCAGGTTTCATCTCCGTTGTTCCTTCCATTGGACTGATTTTGACCAGTTTGTCTTTAAGTGTCACTACTTTTGACAAAATGGATTCAGGCAGAAGCTTGATGGTTGACTTCTCTTTAGTTAACATTAACTCCTTTCCTTCCCTTGTTCCACGTTCTTCCTGTTTCATGTCTTTTTCTTTGACTGGCCTCAAATCAAATTCTACCTCTTCTGCATTTTCTACAGCACGTTCGTTTTGTTTGGACGGTCGAACTTTCCCTTTAGAAACCACCTTTGGTTTCGGTAATTTGTCAGTTTCTACACCTTCTCTAACGTGTTTATCACCTTCAATGAATGTTTCAGAAGTGTCATCCTCCAGTAAATCTTTATCTGGGACGTCTTTAGTCTGGGTCTCTGGTTTTTCGTCTGTTTTAAGTTTCATAGCAAAGACTTTACCTTTAGACGGTGCAGACTGGATTTCTTCAATCTTATTTTCAGCCTTATGAGAAATGTTTCCCATAGGTTTCACCTTTGTTTCACTGTCTCTGGAGTGTGAATCTATGTCTAGTCCGGCAGACTGTGGTGTTGCATACAGCTTCTCTATTGGTTTAAAACGTTCTGAAGAATCAGTTTTTGGTGTCTCGGAGGTTGTTGTAGTCTTGAGAATGGCTTTTTCTAAAGGCTTACTGTCTGTTGTACTGGATAACTCGGGTTTTCTAACCTTTAGTCCCTGTTTGATTATAACGTCCTTCTGTTCATGTTCTGTTTCAAACGTTACCTGTTGTGGTTGAGTCACCTGTTGTTGACCGGAAACACCTTTGACTGAAATTTCTGGCAGTTTCTCATTGTCTTTTAGTTCTTTACTCATTGTTGGGGAATCTGTTTTTTGGGTAGAAAACTCTTTTTGTTTGGTAGGCTCATCCTGAACGGACAAAACCTCTTTTACCCTCTTAGATTCACTTCCTGTCTTGATGAGCTTCTCTTTAGCTTTTGGGGTGACTCTTGTTTTAAGAGCCTGTGTCTTTAAACCATCAGTAACAGATACATCACCACTTATTTCAGGTTCCTCCATTGGACTTAAAACACCTTCTAGCTGCAAAGATTTAACACTTTCACCCATACTTTCTTCTTCATCCTTGTGATACTCTTCAGCTTCAAACTCTTGCAAAGTGTCTACAGAGGAATCTTCCTCTGGTTTGAAATCCACCTGAGCTCCTGCTCTTTTCTCAGCCTTTGAAAGATCGGCGTTGGCTGCTCGAGGATGGAAGATTTTAAGAGGTGTGAAGAGAAAGCACCATGTAGCGGTGCCAAGAGATTAGGAAAAGAAATCAACACAGACACAAACACATTTGGAGTTAAAGGAGACAAATGCAGACATCATAAGAAAGTCGTAGGAGCCGACAGGAAAACGTGGTGTACCTCTCTCTGCTCGTTTTCCTTTTATCTCGATTTGTGTTTCAGGAGACGGCGTGGCAGGAAGGGTTGTGGGAATCGTCTCGGCCTCGACTTCTGGTAAGAATAATTGGTTTAACGCAAGAGATTAACATTGAAGAGAAGACTCAAAAACACAAAGGGAGGAAAAAAGAACCCCTTTAACACGATGCAAAAACAACGTAGAGTAAAATGATGACCATGGGAAACACACGGAACAAGGACGTGTTGTATTAGGAGACATTTAGAAATGAGGTGAAATGAGACAAACGGAGGCTGAAATGACGACCCCTGGTGGTGGGGTCAAGATTTTGGATGTAACTGCACCCAAACATGGAGTCGTATAAAAGAGTTAAAGATGAAAATGATCATGATGTTAGAGTTTCTATCTGTACCTCTTGGAGCTGTTTGCGGGGAAATCCTTCTCTTCTCTGGTTTTGAAGGTTTTGTCTGAACCGTATTGTCCGTTAAAAGACTTGTTTCTTCTTTTGTCTTTTCAGTATCGACTCTCTGAGGAGTCGCGTCTCTGGCTTCCTCTTTCTTCTTGTATTCTGCTTCGGTGACAAACTCAGTCGCCTGTTTGATCACTTTTGGCTTTTCACGCTCGATATCTGTTACTGACTCTTGCGGTTTCACCTCGGGGGTCGACTCTTCTTTAAGTTTTGGTTTATCCTCAACTTTCTCCTTCTTTGTTTCAATGATCTCCTCAGATTTGATCTTCCTCTCTTGTTGCTTCACTGACACTTTTCCCGGTGGACTAATCTTATCTTTTTTGGAGCCGGGAACGACCGCTGGCTTAATTTGAGTTTCCTCCTTTCTAATTGTTTCTACAACTTCCACTTGAGTGGAACCAACCTTTGTTGGTTTGTCTTTAACTGTGACTTCTCTCTGCTGGATTGTAATTTCTCTAATTTTATCACTTTTACTGTATTTGTCTTCTGGCATATCCGATATTACGTCAACATCGTGATCGATCAATTCCTCGTAGGTGACCTCTGAAAACGCCTTTCCTCCAGTATCCAGCTTTCTTGTTTCTGTGCTGATAATAACTGTTTTAGTTTCATGGGATGGGACCTTTTCTTTCACTGACTCGATTTCTTTGACTGTAGTTGTTTTCTCAGTTTTTCTGACTTCCTGTTTTCTCTCCTTGCTTTCTGCTTTAATGCTTATCCCTCTCGCCTTTTTGAGTGTAACACTATCTTCTGTTTTAGGGACGTCCCTCTTGTCTGGTGGCTGTGTCACTAACGCACTGTCTTTCCTCTCATCTGTAATTTCGTCTGTTGGCGACTCGACCGTCCTGATAAAAATCTCTTCTTCGATAGTCTCTCTCGTAGGTCTTTCCATTGCGACCGCTCTATCTTTGTCGGATTCAGAGTCCTGGACTACGACAATGGTTTCTTGTGTTTTCGGGACTCTGTGTTTAGTCAACTTGGTTTCTTTCCTCTTTGAAGAGTCAGTAACAGATATCTCGCCTCTAAGTTCAGACTTTTTATCTTCTGCCTTTTCTGTTGTACTTAAGACGTCTACTTCTGATAACGACACTATCGTCTCGCCCAGACGAGCCACGTCGTCCTCGTAGAGCACTTCGGCTTGTTCTTCCACCACTCCTCGGTGTTCCCACACCTCCTCTGTGGGTGACGCTTTCTCCGTCACATAATAAACTTCCTGTGTCTTCTGAGCGCTTTTTCTACGCTCGATCTTGACAAGACTTGTCATTGCTGGAAGTTTTAAGAGGTGTTGAAGAAGAGGCGTCATGCAGCGGCGCCAAGAGGTGATAACAAAACACAAAGACAAGCATCAGTGTTAGAAAGAGACACCACAGAGATTAATCTAATGGCTAATGCTTTAGGTGATAATCCACCTGTTGTGTATTATCATCAAGAGTTAAAGATTAAGATGTGGTTAAAGTACTCCATCGTGTTTTTTAGATGGCCGGTACCTTTTTCTGGAGGAGAGACCTTTTTCTCTTGTTCAACCTCAGGAGGCAGAATCTTCTTAATCTTCTTAGTTTCTATTTCTTTTAAACAACAAATCCAGGTTTAATCCAAGACGGTGCGTGAGATCGTAGATCATTTTAAAAGAAGAGAATTCAGACGTTTAACAAACAAACATATAGAAATAAAGAGAAAACATGAAATAACACAAAACGCAACAAGAAATAAGGACCTCAAAGAGGAAAGTGAGATGTTACGAAGAAGTGGCAACAGTTCAGTTTGTTATCAGTTTACTGACAGTGTGACTTTATCCAAGAGTATAAACACTTATAACGTCTGCTGTAGTCTCAATGAAAGGTAATGTTCATTGTTCTGTGCAGTCAGTAAGCTAATGCTCGTTATTTTGCGTAATGTAAAAGTGATTGTAACATGTTTCCTGGTGTGTATTCAACAAATTTCTTAATTCTATACAAAGTAGCATTGCAGAAATTAAGTTTTATTTTGTTGTTATTAAGTTAAAAAGTGAGCTATGAGCCAAGTTGTTTCATGCTTGCTCTGTTAAAGTTCATAATACAAAATATTTTCATCTTAAAAGAGCAAACTTCAGGTCTCACAAGCTTTTTCTTGAGCCTCTTGTTCACTTAATGTTTAGTAAAAATATATCATTGTGATTTGGAGACATCTTACTTCTGCACGTCATTAGTGGATCTGATAAATTTGTCTTTAATTGTGGTATAATTATTTGCATTTTGCACACTGAACTAAAACCAACAACGTTTTTGTTTAGTTCAGATGTGCTGCCATGTAGTTACTGTAACTGGACTGTTGCCGATGGTTCACGTGCATGAGAAGACACAAAGAAAGACATAAAGAGTTGAGGTCTGCCTCGGCTGTACCTTTAAGAAGAGTTTCTTCTACCTCCCGTGTAGGTTTAGCTTCAGGCACCTTCTCAGGTGGTTTATCTACAGAGATCCTCTCTGTTGGTTTCATAGACACCCTTTCAGGTTTTACTTCCTCGTGTGGCTTCTTCTCAGGAGTCCTCTCTTCTTCAGCCACCTTCTGAGGAACCTTTACAGGCTTCCTCTCAACAGGAGCCTCCTCAGGCACCTTTTCCTCAGGTGCTTTTTCAGGAACCCTCTTTGGAATTTCCTCCACTTTTTTCTCAGGTGCTAGCACCTTCTCTGGGACCCTCTCGGGGGTCTTTTCCTTGACCTCGGCTCTCCCTGGAGGCCGTCTCACAGGAACTGCTTCAGGTATTTTATCAGGTAGCCTCTCAGGTTCAACTACCTCATCAAACAGCTTCTGAGGTACTCTTTCAGGCACCTCTTCAGGTATGAGTTTAGGTTTGGGCTTCACCGCTTTAAGAGGGTTTGACACAAAGACATGCACAAGACATGACTATGAAGAATTGAAACATGTGCTGGCGCACAAATAAAACATTAAACACAACAGGAGTTACCTTACTCAAATTATCCTAAAATCAAAATGTCCTGAAGAGATGCTAGTTGTGTAGTGAGGACGGCACCAGAGAAAAGATCATAGAGGAACCAAAATCAATGGGAATCATCAACTTGGGACCATAAAATCTGGTGCCAGACCTACTGGTCCCAATATATTTGGTATGAATATAATATAATTTAAGCATATCATTGTTATTTGAGTAAAATTACCCTGCTTGGACAACAAACACAACAAAGTCTAGGCTTGTTACTGAGGAGAGATCAGGAAGCAGGAACGTTAAAGTACCTTTCTCTTTCTTTGTCGGCTCTTCTTTGGGAGGAACAACAGCCTCTTGTGGTTTCTTGGCTGCTTTTGGAGGCTCGGGAATTTTTTCCTCCACAGGAACTTTAAAGAGTATCATTCATAGACATTAGAAGCCTTTCAATCAATGAAGTCAAGCTGAAGAGTGTTGTTAAAGATGGACAAACACTCTATCGAGTGCAAGACAAGACAAACTCAAGTGAAAGTGACAAACACAACATGCAGCCCCATCCTAACGTCACGCTAACATCACAGTAACTAGGACGTTAGACGTTAAGACAAACCACAGAAGCCGAAAAAGATGAATGTAAGAGTTTTGGTTTTAGTGTGAGGAGTTACGGTGGAGATGAAGGATCAATAAGCATAGAAAATCACTCCAGGTGAGTTAAAGTGGCACGGTGGAGTTAAGAAGATTAAGAAAAACTCCAGAGCCGCATCTCAATCAAAGACGCCGTATACCTTTCTTCTGAGGTTCCTTTGGTGCGGGTGTTGGCTCTGGTTTGGTCTTTGGAGGTTGTGGTTTTGGCACTCTCACTTCAGGTTCAGCTTTTTTCACTGCAGGTTCAGGTTTGGGGACCACTGCGGGTTCGGGGACCACTGCAGGTTCGGGTTTTCGGACCACTGCGGGTTCGGGGACCACTGCAGGTTCTGGTTTGCGGACCACTGCGGGTTCTGGTTTTGGAGCTGGAGCTTCTGGTTTAGTGACGGCAGGTTCTGGCTTCGTTACAAGAGGCTCAGGTTTACGGACTTCTGGTTTTCGAGCCTCTGGTTCTGGCTTTCTTACCGCTGGTTCGGGCTTGATCTTTGCCGGCTCTGGTTTTGCAGCCTCTTCGGGGACTTAAAGCAACATTAAGTTTAGATACGAGCAAAGACATCGAAGACACACAGAAAGTCAAAGATCCGCTTCCACACTTGAAGCTAAGCAAACACAATTTAGACATCTTAATACTCAAGACGGAGAAACATACACACAGTTACACTTAACATCCAAACAAAGCAGGAAATACCTTTGGATGGTGGTGTTACCGGCTTCTTCACTGGCACCGGCTTCGCCTCAGGCTCGACCTTAGCCGCAGGTTTGGCTTCTGGTTCTGCCTTGGGAGCTGGCGCGGGCTTAAGCTTCGGTTCTGGTTCTGCTATGGGAGCTGGTGCGGGCTTGGTCTTCGGTTCAGGTTCTCCTTTCGGTTTGGGCTTTAGTTCAGGCTCAGGCTTAGCCGCAGGCGCCACTTTTTTGGGCTCAGCTGGCACCTGAGGCTTGAACTCATCTTCAGGTAGGTAACACAGACATTAGCTAACATTAGCATGAAGTCATGGTAGAATCTAAGAGTTATCAAGAGGCGTTTGAAAGAGTGACACTCAACGAGGAAGACACACTGGTGAAGAGGGAAAACTACACAAAAGATCAACTGCAGAGCACCAACAGCAAGATTAAAGACGGACACTAAGAGGTGAGAAGCTACGTAGCGGTGAGCACAAAGAAGCCACTACTGAGGATGTTTGATAAGATGTTAAAAACAACAAGTACCTTTCTTTGGCACTCCAGGCTTCTCTGCAGGCAGCGAGGGAACAGCAGCAGGCTTCTTAACCTCCTCTGGTTCTTTTAAGATACATTCAAACACATGATCAACCAGTAAGTCAAAGAAAACCAAATGACGAGGACTCAAGGACTTGAGCCACGTCATAACAGAATATTCAAACATAAGGACAGTGTCATCAGCAAAGATGGAAGATATTCAGTAGAGAGATGTTAGAAATCACACATCTCTACCTTTGGCAGCAGCAACTTTCTTCTTCTCTGGGACTGAAACTGCAGAAACCTTTTCCTCCACTGGCTTTTTGGCCTCTGGTACTTCAATAATACAATAAAATGAAGTGAAATCTCACAACGTAAAAACGTATAACACAGACAAAGTTACATAAAAATACAAAGGAACCATTTAAAAAAGTGTCAAAGAGCTATGCATCAGAGGTATGTTGGTACCTTTTGGTGGTGATGGCTCCTTCACAGCTGGTGTTGGCCTCTCTTCGGGCTTTTTCTCAGCTTTGGGAACTTAAAAGACACCAGTTGTGTTAACAACACAAGAAAAGACGCTGTGCATTTGCAGGTGAAGCAGAGAAGCACAGCAGAAGATAATAAGACCAAAAAGCAACTACAGTAGAAAATGTCATGAGTAGCAAAGGAGCAAAAATAAAAGTAAGAGAGGAAAAGGAATAAAAACCAGAGCCGAACGAGACAAAACAGTCAAAGATTTTAGTAGAGGAGACGGACAAATAAGTTTGCATTTTGTGCACAAAGAGGCGCTGAGCTGCAGCAGGAAGACGTTCAGGGGTTTGGTACCTTTCGTTGGGACTTCCTCTCTCATTTCAACTTTCTTGGTCTCCACTTTCTCCTCAATGGCGACTCTGGCAGCTAATGGAGACAAAGGAGAACACAGTAAAACATCCAAAAATCATCATCACGATCATTAAATATCAACGTTTTGAAGTCCATGTGACTTAAAAGATGAATTAACAGACGGATGATGAACAAAGTTGTAATTGTTAAATCAATCGTATGATGAAGTTTCCAGTATTTAGGTGTTAAATGTGTAAAACACCTTAAGTTATGGACAGAAACCTTATCTAATGTGTTGCTTGGTGTATGTGGTGTAATATAAGAGAGTCAGAAATAATGCACATGGTAACCAGTAAACCAATTAGACGTCAAATTCAGCGCAAAGCAAAATAAATGACAGATTATCTACACCAGGGGTGTCAAAGTCAAAAACATCAGAGGTCCAAAAAAACAAATTAGCTACGAGCCGAGGGCCGGACAGGTTCAATGTTTATTAAAACATATTAAAATGATGCATTTAACCTGTTGAACCAAGACCTAACACAGTGTACTGTAGTTTATTACATAATTAAATTAATAACCCAATATTTTTGTATGACTTTAGTTATATAAAGGAAACATTTTCAACAGGCAAACAGCAAAAAATAAAATGTCCTTCAAAATAAAACATGTTCCTTAATATCAAGATAAAGACGCACAGCTTTGTGAACATGAGCTTCAAACACCCTGTGCTCATCGTCCACCTGACGTTTAGCCGTTTTTGGGGGGGGAGGGGTTGCTGAAAGTTGACATCTGCCCTGAATGCTGATGAATAATGAACTTGCGGCGCTGCAGTGAGTTCGCGGGCTACCGTTGCATTGTGGGTAATGTAGTTTTGGTGCATGAAAAACACCAGCAGGCGGCTGTGGCGTGCGGGCCGGTTCTAATACTAATCAAATATCATCCCAGGGGCCGAGATGATTCATTCGCGGGCCGGATCTGGCCTTGACTTTGACACCCATGATCTACACCCATGCTTTAGAGGTGAAACGTTTAAGGAGGTAAGCTGAAGCCAAAAACCACCAGATTGACTTCAGACTGCAGTTAAGGAACAAAGAGAGGTTATTAAGGGCGGTAAAGATACAGATTACAAGACGAACAACGAACAAAAGAACGTAATAGACAGGAAGTAGAAGAGGTTAAAGACATAAATATCAGACATAGAGACCCATTAAGAGAGAGAGAGCCATGGTTAAGAGCGGCTCAAACACACACACAGGTATTAACACACGGATAACCGACGCCCTTCCCGTGTGTTACTGTGATCTGATACCTTTGGCCTTGGACACCTGTTGTGTTACCGTCTCTTCTGTCCAGCTCTCAAACTCGACTGAAGGCGTGACAACCACAACAAAAGTGACAGAAGACAACAAACGTGAGGAATGTTTGTGCACGGAAACACTCAGGACGTCATTTCAGAGTTGGACAAAGTCGTCGTCTGGTCGTCTCAAATATTCTTTAGTGAGATGGGACTTGAACAATTTGGCTAAACTTTCACTTTTACGGGTTTACGGACAACTGCAGGTTCAGGTTTACGGACCACTGCTGGTTCTGGTTTTGGAGCTGGAGCTTCTGGTTTAGTGACGGCAGGTTCTGGCTTTGTTACGAGAGGCTCAGGTTGACAAAGTCGTCGTCTGGTCGTCTCAAATATTCTTTAGTTCACTCAGAAATGAGATGTGACTTCAACAATCTGGCTAAACTTTCACTTTTACAGGTTTACAAGTACACCCCCTGATTTTATGGATGGGTGACTGAACCGGAGCACAGGGGCCCCTGAGCCAGAGACTCTGTTTGAAGTGACTGCTAACCTTTCTTATTCCTGTGCTCTCTCATAATCTGTCGACGTAAACCAACAATTTTTTACCTCAAATCACTGTTTTGAAAGTCAAATTTTTCAGGATCAGGACACAAATCTTTAAAGAGAAGCTAAACAACCAAACTCAGATCTCAAGTTTAGCCTGGGCAGCTTTAAACCAATGCAGTGACTTTGATTTTCAACCAGACAGAAGACTTTGACTGTGAAACGACGACACATGTGCGAGTTAGTGAGTGTGTGATGGAGAGATGGAAGATGGGATGAACGTTAAGAGTGAAAAAAGAAGAACATCCTCAAAAGTGGGACACCAACAAACCAACAAACACACAAACATGTAAAATAATCGGGATTCTTTCATATTAAATCAGTCAAACGACGCGATGATGATGATGTTATGATGAAGATTAGACGCAGATTTGGGTAAATTCATATTCTGAGACACTTTTAATTGAGCTTAAATAAACCTGAAAATATATAAACTGCTCATTTGTTTCCTGATTTCTTCTTTTTTCAGATGAGTCCACGTCTAAGTTATCGATTGGTCCGTCCACGTTTGCAAGGAGAATAATTTCAGTCATTAACTAACGGATTAATCATCTTACTTCTTAATGTCTAAGATAGAAATATATAGAAATACATAAAGGTCTCATCTGATCTCATCTTCAGCCTCTTATCCGGGGTCGGGTCTCAGGGGCAGCAGCTCCAGCAGGGGACCCCAAACTTCCCTTTCCCGGGCCACATTAACCAGCTCTAACTGGGGGATCCTGAGGCGTTCCCAGGCCAGTGTGGAGATCTTATCTCTCCACCTGGTCCTGGGTCTTCCCCGAGGCCTCCTCCCAGCTGGACGTGCCTGGAACACCTCCCTAGGGAGGCGCCCAGGGTTCATCCTTACCAGATGATCCTGAACCACCTCAACTGGCTCCTTTCAACGCAAAGGAGCAGCGGCTCTACTCCGAGTTCCTCACGGATGCTGAACTTCTCCCCCTCTCTCTAAGGGAGACTCCAGACCCCCTCCTGAGAAAACACATTTCAGACGCTTGGACCCACGACCTGGTTCTTTGGGTCCTGACCCAGCTTTCATGACCACAGGTGAGGGTAGGAACCAGGACTTAGCGGTAGATCCAGAGCTTTGTCTTCCTCAGCTCTCTTTTCGTCACAACGGTGCGGTAGAGCGACTGCAGCTCCGCCCCCGCTGCTCCGATTCTCCGGCCAAACTCACGCTCCATCGTCCCCTCACTCGTGAACAAGATCCCGAGGTACTTGAACTCCTTCACTTGGGGTCAGGACTCATTCACTACCTTCCTCCTTTCTGTTATAAGGTTATATATATATTTCAGGTAGATTTATATACACTTTCTTTGGTTTTTCCCAGATCTGCTCAGATGGTTTGACGGTGATTAGGGATGAAGTGTGAGCGAAAAAGAAGAAATACAACATGTTGTACCTCTCTGCTCCACCTCTTCTTCAAAGTGATATGAATATTCAGCCGATTCTTCAGAAAACAAAACAAAGACAGAAGAGTTTTCTATTTACGATGAGAAATATGGATTAGTTAGATCGTCAGTGAAGGATAACCGCGGTAAAGAAGTTATTAAAGGTGAGTTTAGTGTTATAAGTCTCGTTGGGACGGAGGATGTGAGCAGATGAAGCGTTAAAAACACAGTAAATACCTCTTTGCTCTTCTTCATAATGATAGAATTCAGCAGATTCTTTAAAAGACAAACAAAAAACAACGTGATGTTTCATTACGATGTTCAATTTGGGGCAAAATATTTATTGTTTTTGTCACAAAATCATCGTTTAACCGTCCTGTTCACCTCAAATTCTACGAACACCGTTTATTCTTGGGGTCAATTAAACAGTAGCAATTTAAACATCTGGAAGATTGGTTGTCTGTCTCTGTTCTTCTCAATGTGTCCTGTGATAGACTGGCGTCCTGTCCAGGGTGGACCCCGCCTCACGCCCGATGTCAGCTGGGATCGGCCTCTTGTCCGTGTCGGGGTCGTGGGGGGCTGGAGCCGATCCCAGCTGACATCAGGCGTGAGGCGGGGTCCACCCTGGACAGGACGCCAGTCTATCACAGGACACATAGAGACGAACAGAGACAGACAACCATTCACACCTACGGGTGATTTAGAGTCATCAATGAACCGAACACCTGCACGTCTTTGGACTGTGGGAGGAAACCGGAGAACCCGGAGAAAACCCACGCAGACACGGGGACAACATGCAAACTCCACACAGAAGGGCCCCAGCCGGGATTCAAACCAGGAACCCTCTCGCTGTGAGGCGAAAGTGCTAACCACTACATTCATTACTGATCTAAAACTGCATCGAGGGATGCGTGTTTGTGTGTTTTAAAGTAAGTCTGTTATTTTAAGTGCTATTTTGTGTTATTTGTAACATCTGGAATGAAAGTAACGTCCGTTATCAAGGACAGTGGCATGAATTCGACCTCCGGAAGAAAAAATTTCAAACATTTCTAAGTAATTAAATTGTAAAATAGACGATAATAATAATGATTAAATCCTCCAGATGATCAAATTGACCCAAAGGAACACCGACGCGACAAATACATGTACAACGTGAACAAAAAATATATATAATCATGCCAATTTTAAGGTTTTTTTACAAGATGCCCCCATAAAATTAGGAAAATTCATAAATATAAAGCAAAAAAAACTCAAAACAACCGTGTACTTAGAGATGTTAATCAGTGAATGGGGTCAAATTGACCCTGAGGGATAACAGGAGGGTTAAACTTAATAATTAAATAAGCCATAAAGATTCAAAGACTCAGATTTCTGAATGTCTGGATCTTTAAGGAAACAGGAGCTTAATAAAACTTATTCTAAGTCCTTCTCCTGATTCAAGTCTTACCTTGAATTGCCACTGATGAAGGCACCTCAGGCCTCTGCACTGAGGAGTCTGGGACATCTACAGGATATGGAACATGGTTCATACCAAAACTTTATTTAAAAGAAACTACTTTAACGCAGTAGTTAAGAGAAAAACAGCACTGTGTGTGCAGCAGCAGTAGAACAAACATTAATGTTAAGTGTTCTGTAGTTAAAGGAATATTCGGACATTTTGGGAAATCCTCATTTCCCAGCGTTGGCCAGAGTTAAAGAAATCGGCCATAGATAGAAAAACGTAGACGCTGCGTGCGTCAAGGCTCGTGAGAAGCGCCTCAGCTGCCGCCATTTTGCTCCGGGGGTTCAGACCCGTTCTGATAGACTGTTTGTAAAGACTCACAGAAGACTCACTTTTGGGTGTTTGAACGAAAGAAATACGAAAAACTCTGAACTAACACATGAGAAGTTGTTCTTCAGAATTTTACTGTTGCGAACGTTTTGAATTTGATGTATGGCAAGAGGATAACGCTAACTTATATCTTAAATAGCAAATGTCAACTTAAAAAATCATATTTTTGTGAGAGTAATTTATCAGTAAGGTGCTGTAAATTATACTTGTCAATCAGTTATGTCGAACCGCAGTTCCTCTAACGGCCACTAGAGGCGTTCTCCAATTGAGTCAATCCCCATAGACCTCCATTTTAAAATAACTAAATAGTAATACGTCTCTATAACTAATTTCCTGGTTCATGATTTTATAATTCACCCGTTTAAATTAAAGTTGCAGTCGGAAAGTCTGGCAGATCGAGTTGACAGTCTTATCTTGAATGTTTACAACTTTCACGCCCCTCCCCCTCTATCACCGAGCTCCTGCGCTCCCTCCCATCGAGTGCTCGTCAGTGCACGTGCACCAGATTCCTGTGAACACGCTCGTGTCTTCTCTCATCGATAAACAGCATGGAGTACATGTCACACAGAGGTAGGCTGGCTAACTTCGAGACGTGTTCCTTTGATATTGTAACATGCGCGAGGGGGGAGGGTGGATTTGTGGCGTGTGCACGAACTGTGAACTGCGCTGAGTGGACAGGTTGATATGGGCGCGGTGGAATTTTGCAAAACAAAAGGATGCGCGTAGAGGCGCGTTTCTTTTTTCTAACACCGGATGATTTATGTCGTTCTATCGGACGGTTGGCTTCAGTGATGATCAAACAAATGTAAAAGACTGTGACTTTAAATTAAGGCTTTAAAACGCCTTAAAATACATCGTCTGGCATTTGTAACAAACCAAACCTCTTGAAAATCAGTTGAAAATTTAGCAATAAATGGGGATTTTAATGGTGATAGACCTCCTGCCTCAAACGCACGCATGCATTAAGAGACGCTGCTCCCCCTGAACAATATGGCGGCTGTGTTGACGTATTTTACAATGAACAGCAAATACAATATCTATTACGTATATACCAATTTACTACAAACTGCAGTCAACTATAACGTTAACTTGTACATCCAAACTGTTAGCACCTTCTTTAACTTCTATGGTTATGCTAGCTGTTTGTAGGTGCGCTAGCAGTTTTCCCCCTGTTTCCAGTCGCTGTGCTAAGCTAGGCTAAACACGTCTACAGAGCTAACGGACGAAGAAGACTCTGGTGAAGACGGAAGAACAAGAGGATTTCCCATAAAATGTCCCTGATAGATTAAAGCTGTCGGAAAAAATAAAATACTTACCAAGGGGCACCATTGCTAATTCAATTTCTGTGAAAAAGGGGGGGGAAGAGTGAACATCGTGTTAAATTCCCACAACAGACAAAAGCTGAACAGAAACATAAAAAGGTGGCGTCTGACTAGGAAACTGTACCTTTGCCAGACAAATAAAGCTCAGCTGTGCTCTTAGCCTCTCCTCGGGGCTCCAACCTCACAATCACTGAGTACACGCCTACACGGGATTATTAATGAAGACGTTTTAACACTCAAGTCACAAAAACAATGAGGAAAAAAAAAATCTACAGGGCTTTGTGATGGGCCTTTGGGGCTCGCTGGCGTTCTACACACCTTCGTCTTCGATGGTCACGTTTCGGATGACCATGAAATGTCTTCGGCCCTCGCTTGTGAAGTTGTACTTAGGGCTCTCTCTCAGTTCCCAGGTGTCTTTGTACCACGAAACAATAGCGTTGTCGAAGGACACCTCGCACTCAAAGGTGGCCGACTGGCGCTCGTTGACTTCGATGTTGTGGATGCGTTTGGTGAAATGAATTTGTTCAGCTAAAACAGATAAAGACGTGAATGGGTAAACGTGTTTGGCATCACAACTGGGAATGTATGACAATACTTGAATGGTAGTTCTCATCGACACAACATCCACACGGTTAGAAATGATCAATCAGAGGAGTGTTTATGGGGCGGTTATGATGACTGGTTGGTTGGAAGGTGGAAGGGGGGAGAGATGGATTTGAGTCGAGACGCACGTAAAAGGACAACGGATGAAATGATGGCGGAACGGTTTTTTGTACGGTAATCCAGGAGAGGAGAGGCGGGAAGAGAGTTAAGACAGATCCCAGAAGAAAGAGAAAAAAAGAGGGCAAAGTCCAAACGTCCCAACGTTAGTCTCAGATGGAGGGAGTCGAAAGAGGTTAGTCAACGGGCAGAACATCCACCACGTCTAGGAGGTTGCAGAATCCAGGTTACAAACCTTCTACCCAGAGTTCGGCCGAGGACTCCAGGTTCTGGAACCGGCAGGTGTATCTGCCTTGGTCTTCAGTTTTCAGGTCTCTGATCACAAGCTTCTGAACCTTGTGTTTCACCTCGGACGTGTACCTGCCCTTCATCTCTAACTGCTGGCCGTTTTTAAACCACTTAGCCTCTACGTTAGGGATGGACAACTGACAAGACAGAGTGCACGACTGGCCTTCCTTACCCGCTGTGTCCTGCAGATGCTTCTCAACTTCCGCCTCTGAAAGAGAGAAAGAAGAACAACGGGCTATTAGGAGAGTTTTGTTTCGTGTGTAGGGACTCTTCTCATGCTACTGCAGAGGTTTGGTGTTATTTTCAGCAGCAATAGTGGTTAAAAAAGACGTTTTAATGCCTTCACCGTACTGCCCCGAACTAATCCGTGTTAGCCACGATCGGCTGTTAGCGACTGTTAGCGTTTCTCCCGGATTTCTCTGTCAAATAGTTCATACACTAAAAAACTGTCTCGGTGGCTTATTTGATGTGTTTAAGTGCAGAAAAAGACCTTGGGGTGATTTTGCACTGGAATTACACTAAAACTTGAAAGTCTGAGGTTGCACTCACAGTGTCCTTCCGTACTGTGCCCCAGGACGTTTCGCGGCTAAAGTCTAGTTCGTTTGACCAGTCTGAGTGCAACCGTGCCGCTCCTAGGAGCCACAGCCCGTTTGGGAGAGGTGGGCTTTTGTAAAGCACGTTTGCACATGTACGAGCACGAGTGTGCGCACGTGTATGAGCGCGAGGCCTACGGCGGTTCTGAGGTCATTTCCTGTGCGCCTGTTGGGACATAGAAAAAAGAAGGAGGGACCATGCACGGACATTTAAAACAATGGCGGCGAAAGGTTCACGTTGGTGTGATGCGGAGGTGGAGTGTTTACTGCAGATTTGGTTGATGAAAAGATTCAAAAACAGTCGACAAGACGCACAAAAACTCAGAGGTCTACGGAAAGATCTGGAAACAAAGCCACGCATCGCCATGACGTCATCAATGTGTGTGACGTGTTACGGCGTGATGACGTATAGGCAGCAAGAAGCATTCTCCGAGGCCCAGGTAGTGTGAGTACAAACGGGCCTGGAGGGGGGGACAAGGACCCTAAAGCACGGGGCACGGGACGGACGCACAGTGTGAGGGCGCCATCTGGAGTCAGATGTAATCCAGCTGTATATAAATCATATGATGTGACGTATGTATAACTGTATCAGTACTGACCTTTGACGGTGAGTTTGGCGCTGGAGATGTGCGGCCCGCAGACCACCCGGTAGTTGCCCTGGTCGGACGACTGGCAGCTCTTGATCTTGAGCAGATGGCGGTCGCCACTGATGCTGATGTCGTACTTGTTGCTGCTGTCCAGTTTCTGGGTGCCCTTGTACCAGGACAGGGTGATCTCTGGGTAGTTGATCTTGACCTCACACTCAAACAGCGCCTCCTTGTTGATGAAGACGGACTGATCGGAGATGTCCTTCAACACCGTGACAGGCTGCAGGAGCGACAAGAGGATTAACTCTGTGAACTTCAACCCTACACTGAAGTCTCTCTGGAGGTTTGGTTAAATATTGATGTTAATCCTCAACTCCTTTAACTTTAATCATTTTCTATATACAGTATACATTGTTTTAATATTAAATGTATAAAAATGTAGTTGATTTTGACTCAACCCCACATACATGTAGTTAAATAAAAACTACAGCGGCTGTTTTAGCTTTGAAAAGATGAATTAGTGAACATGTCCTGACCTCCGTCCGCTCCATCCTCTTCTGCAGGTCGGCCACCAGTCGGGCCATGTCCTCATCAGACTCTCTGTCTCCACGTTCCAGTTCCTGTCAACAACAACCACGTTATTCATCGTGGCGTCCACAGACACAGACACGCCTACTACCCGGGGGCGAGCTGACTGTGCAGAGACTCACCGGTCTTCCACTTTCTTCAGCCTTCTCCTTCTTCAGCTGCTCGATGGCCTGCAGCAGGCCTCTGTAGTCGGTGATGCCGTACATTCGGGCGTATTTCTCGTACTCTTTGGGGTCCACGTTCCTCAGCAGCTCAACGATGTCGATGTCCTTTTCCTCCTGTGGACTCTTCTGCTTTGACGGCGTCCTGAGAACGAGAAAAAGACGAGAGAGATTAAAAAATGACCAACAAAATACAAAGTTGCAGAAGGATTAGGGTTGAAAAAATGATAAAAACTTCACTCTGTCAGTGTAGATAGAAACAAAGCACACAGAACGGTTTGCATCCTAATAAAAAATAAAAAACATTAATATTGTATTGAACTTTCATTGAACCCCCGCCAAAATAAAAGACTTCAGTATCACTTTATAATAACCGCCATGTATGATAGTTAATTCAATTTAAATAAATAGTAATTTGCTTTATAATGTTTACTGTTTATTAGTAAACTGATTTAGTGTAATATAAAATCATTTGTTTATAGACAGATAGTAAATAATTTGTCAATGGTTAATAATTGTTTTATAAACTATAAACATAATCTGCTGATTATTATAAATCTCATGCTTCTACAGTACAATTAATTTGTCCCTATTAAGTCTAAGCCATCTAAACAATGTTTATAGCTGATTTACAAAGTATTTAATTATGATTAAAAAGGTTCACAAATCAATGAGTCATCATTAACAAATAATTATTGTTAAAAATGTTATAATGTGTGCATCAATAAACTGTTAAAATAACACAATTTATAGCATTATTAATAATTAGCTAATATGAATTACCATTGCTGTGTTTGTTAACAGTAAAATAAGCATCATTCAAGTTTAATTAACTAATTAGACTGAATTAATAATGTGTTAATGACGGTTTTAATAAAGTGTTACCAAGGTTTCTCTCCAAATAAGACATTTACCTCCTTATTTTTTCCCCCAAAAAAAGTTTACGAGCTTAATTTCCATTGGAAAATTTCCTGAAAAATCCTAAAATTAACAGATCCTATTTGCCAAAACATGCCATAAGACCCAGTGTTGTGTATTTCCCCCTAAAATAAGTTAACTTTTTAAATTCCCCAAGTTCCAGAGCTAAACTTCCCAAGGAGGATTAAAGAAAATGTCTAAAATAATGAACTCACTTCTTCAGTTTGGCCCGGAGGTCTCCCTCCAGCTGCACCGCCTCTTTCTTCTCGTCCACGTGCATGTCGGTGCTGCACTCGATCTCTCCGTGCTTGTTGGCGGCGACGCACCTGTACTGACCCGAGTCCGACTTGGTCACCTCTTTGATCTCCAGTTTGGACTCCCGGCCCTTCTGCTCGATGGAGATGCGGCCGCCGTGCGTGATCTGCCTCCACTTCCCCTTCATCCACTTCACGCTGGGGATGGGGTCGCCGCCCACTTTGGCGATGAAGGTGGCGGTGCCCTCTGTGGAGAGACGCGTGGGGAGTTAGGACAAAGCTACAAAGTCTGATCTTTAGTTAAGGGAACTATAAAAATATCCGTGTTCAGAGTAGAAGTCGTTAGAAATGGTCTAATTTTCTGAATTCACTAGTTTTCTACTCCTCATACATGTTTCTATAAGTTCAGCAGAATATCTGTACATGTCGCGTTTTATGTGGTGCATATATTGCGTGTCTCACTCTCGATGGCGTGTGCGGTCCTGGGCTCCTCGATGAAGTACAGGTTGTCCAGTTTTTTGGTCGGAGCAGCTGCTGGAGCTTCAGCAGGAGCCGGAGCTGCTCCTGGTTTCTCTGCAGCAACATCACAAGTTCACAGTTCAGTCTCAATCACAAACAAGAATACGCACATCTGCATGAGGCCCAATGTCACTAAACATCAGTGTGATTTCACAGTTTTGTTGCTTTTTAACCTTTGATGGTGACTTTGGCCTTGCAGAACTCGCTGCCGGCGTCGTTGGTGGCCTTGCAGAGGTAATCTCCGGCATCATGTCGGGAAGCCGCGCTGATCTCCAGACAGGCCGTCCCTTCGGAGAAGCTGATCCTGGTGCTGCCCGCTGACGTCAAGTCCTTCCTGTCCTTCATCCACTGGATCTTCAGAGGAGGAGAGCCGCAGACATGACACCTGAGACTCAGCTTGTTGCCCTCGTCCACGGTCAACGGTTTGAGAGGGACGTCAAACACCGGGGGCTTCTTGGACTCTGCAGGAGGAACACGGCGGTTACTCTGCGCTACGGTCACTCAACAGTAAAGGACGCGTATTTATAAACGTGAAACATCTTCTACAGAACAAAACAGTAAACTCAACAAAAATACAAACATTAACCAGTTAAACGTTTACAGACAAACTTTGAAGCATCAAAGACCCTTCAGCGACATTCAGGCTTTGTGGCAGAAGGTTAACCACTACTGTTTATTCGTAGAAGAGGAAGTCATACTTATGGGGCTGTCCACAGGCGCCCTGAGCAGTTGGGGATTCGGTGCCTAGCTCAAAGGCACCTCAGCAGTGCACCTTCATGTGTGGCCTGTACAGGGACTTGAAGCGATGACCCTCCTGTTCCCAAGCCCCCAAGTCCCCACAGACTGAGCTGCTGCCGCCCCAATAAGTGATTGTAGGATTATTAAAGTCCTGCTGTGATGAGCGTGAACCCACCTGAGATCCCAACAGTGACATCACAGGAAGCTCTTCCAGCTTCGTTGGAGGCCTGGCAGGAGTACCTGCCGCTGTCCGTCACCTGGCTGCTCTTAATGCACAGCACGGCCACGTTGCTCTTAAAGCTGATGTCGTATTTGTCGGAGCTGTGGATCTCCGTGCTGTCTTTGAACCAGCTGACCGCCATGGGCTGCGAGCCGGAGACTCTGCCCTCGATCTTCACCAGTTTGCCCTCCATGTCCTCGATGTTCTCCGAGGGCTTTTTGGTGAATACCGGAGGGTTTTTACGCTCTGAGAACAAGAGAAGAAGTGTGCCGGTGAGGAGAGGAAGTTTGTTCCCGTCGCACAAAGAAACGCCCTCAAAGGGGGCTGAGTGTTAAAGAAGAGAGGGCCGAAGGTGACGTTGGCCCGGGTTAAAATACCTTTGACAGTGATGTCAGAGGAACAAGAGTCCTTCCCCATGTCATTAGAGGCATGGCAGAAGTATCTCCCCGTGTCGGCTTTATCTGCCTTCAGAATGGTCAGGTGGGGCGTGTTATCCACACAGCTGATCTTATAGTTCCCCCCAGTGCGTATATCTTTATGGTCTTTGGACCATGTGACTTTAATGGGGGCAGAGCCGGTCATGTGACACTCAAGCTCAATGCTGTCGCCCACCGTCACCTCCTGTGGTGACAACTTCCTGTCAAAGACCGGCGGGTATCTTGGTTCTGCAAGGAGTCCCATAAAAGAGTGGGAAGGAAGGTGAGACAACAAAATCTTTAGAGGGACACAACAACAATCAGACGCTCTGACAGAAGCATCTTTAACACCCTCACATCACACACAAACACACACACACACACACACACATCATCTCACTGGAGTTAAGACTTTCTCAACCTCTGGCTCGGGACCCCACGTCGGTTAAATCCATTCTGCAGATGAGTTCAGGGGATTCTTGCACAATCAAATCAGTGACAAAAGGGAGCGGCCTGTAGCTCAGCCGGTAGAGTTCGCACCCCACAGCTGTTCTATATAAGAAAAGCCCGAAAGCTGCAGCCAACGTCTGCTCAGCTTGTTTCTCTGCTAACCTCCTATCCAAACGCCCGACGACTAAAGAGTTAAAAACACCAAGATCTAGAAAGTGTTTGGTAAAAATGTGTCTTAAAACTGCATAAAAAGTAAACCACAACACTGACTAACGCACAAAGAGGATACAACGCCACTGACATGATACTACTGTATTCTCCGCACTATAAGTTGCACCTAAAAACCTTCAAATGTCTCAAAAGTCGACAGTGCTCCTTATAATCCGATGCTCCTTATATATGGACCAATATTGAGCCACAACAGGTCTCCAACTACGGTGAGCAGCCGGCGACTCTATTTTCCCCGTAGAAGAAGTAACGCGCGGTGCATGTTGAGATATACGACTGCGTGAAGCGTGCCGTTTCATTTCCATGTGTGTGTTTGTGTAAAGAGCCCAAAATGGCTCCTGTTAAGAGACACGCTTACGACGCAGAGTTTACACTCAAGGCCATTAGTCACGCAGCAGAACACGGGAATAGAGCAGCAGCCAGAGAGTTGAACATGAACCAATCAATGGTGCCGAAGTGGAGGAAGCAACAAGACGACCTGCGCCGAGTAAAGAAGACTAAACAGAGTTTAGAGGGAACAGAGCGAGACAGCCTCGACTGTAGCGTCTATTCTATGCGCCTTATAATGTGGTGCCCCCTATAGTGGGGAAAATACGATACACGTAATGGAGCGTTACCTTTGTTAGAAACATTTGGGATACACAATTATAACAAATTATTAGTTGTTTTTACACATTTTAATGCAGATGTGTTTCATGTTATAGCTTTAGGTGAGTTTGTGGATTTAAATCGGGGTCAGAGGAGGGAGGAGGTTGAGAAATTCTGCTTCAAACTAAACAGAAGGATGTCTTGAAGCCTAAAACATGAACGTGAACCCCCAGTCGCGTGTGAACCAGCTGTACAGACCTTGAAGAGTGAGCTTGGCCCTGCAGGAGGCCGAGCCCACGCTGTTGGTGGCCACGCAGGTGTATTCCCCAGAATGCCTCTTCTCACCGCAGCCGATCTCCAGCACGGCGGTGTTGTCGTCGTACAGCATGGAGAACTCGTCTCCCTGCCTCAGAGGCTCGCCGTCTTTCAGCCACGACACCTCGATGGGTGACGAGCCTGCGACGCGGCACTCAAACCGGACGGGTTGACCCTCGGTCTGCTGCAGGCTGATGATCTTCTTCGGGAAGGTTGGCGGCGTTTTGGCCTCTGGAGAAGGTCAAGATAGACGAAAGGTTATTTATGAAGTACATTTACTTCCGTTCAACTTTACTCAAGGATTTCCATTTTATGCTGCTTTATACTTTTACGTTTATCTGACAGTTACTTTACAAGTAAGTTCAGATATTAGCATTTGGACTTTCATTTGGTATTGAGTACCGTATTTTCCGCATTATAAGGCGCATAGAACAGATGCTACAGTCGAGGCTGGGGTTACGTTCTGCATCCATTAGATTGAGCTGCTCTAAAGGGAACGTCAACAACACAGTCAGGGGAGGTCGTCTTGTTGCTTCCTCCACTTTGGCACCATTGATTGGTTCATGTTAAACTCTCTGGCTGCGGCTCTATTCCCGTGTTCTGCTGCGTGACTAATGGCCTTGAGTGTAAACTCTGCGTCGTAAGCGTGTCTCTTAACAGGAGCCATTTTGGGCTCTTTACACAAACACACACATGGAAATGAAACGGCACGCTTCACGCAGTTGTATATCTCAACATGCACCGCGCGTTACTTCTTCTACGGGGGAAAATAGAGTCGGCGGCTGCTCACCGTAGTTAGAGACCTGTTGTGGCTCAATATTGGTCCATATATAAGGAGCACCGGGTTATAAGGTGCACTGTCGGCTTTGGAGACATGTGAAGGTCTTTAGGTGCAACTTATAGTGCGGAAGGTACGGTACTTCTTCACAAATGAGCCTCTTGTGTTTTTAATGTTATTTGAAGTAATTTTCACAAATATTATTCTTACTCTTATGTCTTTAAGATTCAACACTGTGTCATTATGAAAAGAAGACATTTGGGAGATAAAAGTGAGCTTTTGTGAGTGTAGTTTGGACTGCAGGTGCTCACCTAGCACATTGAGCCTGCAGGTGGAGGAGGCGGAGCCTATCTGGTTCTCTGCCTTGCAGGTATACTCTCCGATGTCGGCCTTGGTGGCTTTGCTGAGCTTCAGACAGGCGACGCCCTTCAGGTACTCCAGCTTACAGGTGGGGCTGGACCTGACTTTGCCGTCGGCTTTGAACCACGACACCTTGATGTCGGGTGTGCCCGCCACCTGACACTTCAGACACACGCCGTCTCCTGAGGTCACCTCCATGGGCTCCAGAGACTCGACGAAGTAAGGAGGCTCTGCAGGTCACAAAGAGGAGGAAATGTGTGAGTGAAGCCTGACATCTGCTGGTCAACGCAGGTACTGCACACACAGGAGCTCTCTCCCTGTGTTCCAACACTACCGAGACTTTGAACCTACCGAGGATGGACACGGCTGCGTCGCATTTGTCATTTCCAGCATCGTTGGACACTTCGCAGGAGTATTTTCCCGCGGCCTCCTTGTCGTCGGTGCTCAGACACTCGAGGATGCAGGAGCTCTCGGTCGTGGTGATGTTGTGTTTGTAAGAAGCGAAGATCTGCTGGCCGTCTTTGTACCAGTTCACCGTGATTTTAGGAGTTCCGGTGTACGTGCACTCCAGCGTTAACGGTTTGCCCTTCTCAATGGACACGTCCTTCAGCTTCTTAGAGAAGGCTGCCGGCTCTGAGCGTCACAAACATAATTATAATCATTTAGAGTGAGGACGTTATCAGAAGACAAACATAAAGTCAGATGAGAGGAATCTACACGTTTGATGGAAAGGTACATTTATTTTGACAAGTAGAGTCCAATGGAAGAGCTAACTGCAACGCTGATGTCAGACTGACCTTTGACAGTGAGATGAACAGGGCAGCTTTCCTTCCCTGCATCGTTAATGATCTGACAGGTGTACTCTCCTGCCTGAGATCTGTCCACGTCGAAGAGCTCCAAAATAACCTGGTTATCCTTCAGGACGAAATTACAGCCCCGCCCAGCCAGGATCTCCTTCGCTCCTCTGAACCACTTCAGTTTGAGGGGAGCGCTGCCTTTCACCATGGCGGAGAAGGTCACGTTAGAGCCAGGCATGGCTTCCACCGGCTGTGGTGGCACCACGAAAGATGGAGGTTCTGGGCACAAGCAGACAGTAGCACATTAAACATGATGAAACCTGAGTGTTAAACTATTTAAGGCTCTCATGGTTTCTTCTGTTAAAGGTTTTTCTTTATCTGAATCAACGGTCAAAGGACAGAGGGACGCTTTTGGTTGTTGTTGTTCTGTTTGTTTGTTTATCAGCAGGATTACGGGAAAACTACTTGGCCATGTGTCATGAAACCTGGAGAAAAGGTGAAGCATGGGCCATGGAAGGACCGATCCGATTTCGGGGTGGATCCGATTATTCCTCACTTTTGTTGACCTTGTGAGATAGGGTGTTTGACCTTTGTGGAGGTCGACACTCTCCGAGGACCCTCTTAGTCAAACAAGTAATAAAAGTACATACAAATATGAGGTACTTGTACTTTACTTGAGTATTTATATCTCATCTCATCTTCAGCCTCTTATCCGGGGTCGGGTCGCGGGGGCAGCAGCTCCAGCAGGGGACCCCAAACTTCCCTTTCCCGGGCCCCATTAACCAGCTCTAACTGGGGGATCCTGAGGCGTTTCCAGGCCAGTGTGGAGATCTAATCTCTCCACCTGGTCCTGGGTCTTCCCCGAGGCCTCCTCCCAGCTGGACGTGCCTGGAACACCTCCCTAGGGAGGCGCCCAGGGTTCATCCTTACCAGATGATCCTGAACCACCTCAACTGGCTCCTTTCAACACAAAGGAGCAGCGGCTCTACTCCGAGTTCCTCACGGATGCTGAACTTCTCCCCCTCTCTCTAAGGGAGACTCCAGACCCCCTCCTGAGGAAACACATTTGGCCGTTTGTACCCGCGACCTGGTTCTCTGGGTCCTGACCAAGCTTTCATGACCACAGGTGAGGGTAGGAACCAGGACTGAGCGGTAGATCCAGAGCTTTGCCTTCTGGCTCAGCTCTCTAGTATTTATATAGTATATCATATTTTACTACATCATACTTCTCCACTTTATCCCAGAAGTAAATCTTGGCCACTTTACTCTACTACATTTGTCTGACAGCTTCAGTTACTTTCCAGATGACTTTTGGCTTTTCATCCCCTTCCTGTCGAGTGAAAGCCACGTACCTCCAGATGTGTTGAACGTTTGTGATAAACTGAAAGCTGAAGTGTTCCTTTATGTGTTGACAAAATCCTCCTACTTCTAAATCTGAATAAAGTCTTTAAAAAGCTGCTTGGATCAGCTGGAAAATGCATCGTCACAAAGCTGAATAGTTGACTTTTAAGAGATACGTGCTGCAAACATGATGATCCTATAGAATATGAGGCATTGATGAAGATTAAACTACCCAACAGGATATAAAGGAGTTAAAATGAGCTCAACCTTAAACATCTACAGCAGGAAAATGCAACATGCATGCAGCAGGAATATTCATCCAGAAACATCACATATAATAAGACGACACTGCTTAAATAAAGCATCTGAAAACATCTTCAAGCATTGAAAGTCATTAAAAAAGAAAGTGCCGCATGCAGACTTTCTCTGTCTGTCGTTCCTGACCTTTAACGACCAAGGAGGCCGTGGTTTCACTGGATCCCGCCTTGTTGACAGCTTTACATTTGTACACTCCAGAGTCGGACATCTTCAGCGTGGACACCTTGAGAGTGCAGCTGTTGTTGCTAAATGAGATCTCGTAATTGGGTCCGCTCTGTACCTCCTCCCCATCGTGGTACCATGAGATAGTAAAAGGCGGGGAACCTGACACTTTGCACTCCATCTCTCCGGCTGTTCCAACGACTGTGTTGAGATCCTTTAACTTCCTTGTGAATGTCGGAGGAATGATCTTATCTGTTCGGGAGGGTAACAAGGAGTTAGCAATGCGTTAGGACAAATACAAGTGTGAGGGTTTTGGTGTAAATCGAAAGCTGTTGCATCAAATATCGAAAACTGACAAGTACTGAAAGTTCACGTTGAGAACCTGGTCAGATTAATAAGCTTATAGACTCATTATTTAGTTAATTTGAGCTCTTTGGGTGTTGTTAAATCTAATTAAAAAGGTTTTTTAGACAATGGCGGTTCTAAGGGAGGGTAACGGGGAGGCAGTGCCCCTCGGGGCCCCCGAATGTGGCAAATATTTCCATACATATATTATTCATGAGCAGTGATAGATGAGATGTTCCTTAACAGTTTAGGCAATGAGTATTCTTGGGCTTAACTGTATTACGTGTATCTTTCATCGCATCGCCAAAACACACCATCAGAGGCAAAGTGTGGTCCTCTGCGAGCTGCCTTGCAATGTCTATGAAAACCTTTTTTTTTTTTTTTATTAACTTTTTGCGGCAAAGTGCTGCCAGGTCAGTGACAGAGCAATTTGTTCTCATGAACAGGTCAATTACTACCAAACGTTATGCACAGAAATTCATACGGAAAAATGGATTAGACAAAAGGCTGTGGATTGTTTTAATATGGAGGAATTGTACCCCCTCCCCTGGCTTACTTCTATACATATTTCATCCCCACATATTCATGAGCAGTGATAGATAAGATGTTCGTTAACAGCTAAGGCAATGACTATTCTTGTGTTTATGTATCACGTGTATCGTTCATCGCATCGCCAAAAACACACCATCAGAGGCAAAGTGTGGTCGTCGGCGACAAACTTTTTGCGGCAAAGTGCTTCCGGATAATACCGACAGCAAATCAGTGACAAAGTGACGGGTTCTCATGAACAGGTCGGTACCAAATACTACCAAAAGTTATGCACAGATATTTATACGTAAAAACGGATTAGACAAAAGGCTGTGGATTGTTTTAGTATGGAGGAATTGTACCCGCTCTCCTGGCTTAAAGTCCTGTGTTTAAGGAATCTACCCCAGTTTGGTGTGTTTTCAACTCTACGCTTTTGGAGAACCAATCCTATGGGGGTGGTGATAGTATGTAAAGTATGTAATGTAATATTTGGTTACCCTAAACTCGCATTTGGCCCAAGGAATAGCTCCCCCTTTGGAATGGTTTAGAATTGCGACTGTAGAAATCTACGTATGTTTATGTTTAGGTATAAAAACAGGTGTTTAGGTATAAAAACATAAAAAAAAGAAGATACCAACTGTCATTTTGCTATTATAAGTAAATCACAGGTATCATATGGGCACTAACTTGAGGAAAAACACCCAGCCCTCGTCATTAATGCCCAAGTACGAAGACGACACTTACCTAAAACAGTGAGATTGATTTTACTCAGGTCCTTCCCGATCTCATTCATAACCTCAAATGTATATTCTCCAGAGTCCACTTTCTCAGCAGAGAGAACATTCAGGCTGGAAATCATCTGAGAAAATGAGATCTTGTATTTCCTCCCAGACGCCAGCTCCACGCCATCCTTGAACCACTTGGGTGTGAGCTCTGGGGTTCCACACACTTTGACCTCTAGGGCGGCGATATCGCCTGCCGTCACACTCAGAGCGTCAGGCTTGTCCACTATCTTAGCGGGTTCTGTAATCAACAGAGAAGAAGCAGAACATGTTCTTAGTCAAACCTGTAGGGGGAAGCATGCAAAAAACAGACTGTAAGAGAAAGAGAGAATTATATGATTACAAACCTAGAACAGTCAAGTTAGCGAAACACTCCACACTCCCAGCATCGTTTCTGAGTTGGCAGGTGTATTTGCCTGCCGTGGTTGCATCAGCCTTAAAGACTTTAAGAGCGACCTTGTTGTTCTCAAAGGTGATTTTCCTGTTGTCACCGTCCCTGAGAATGTGATCCTTGTCTTGAACCCAGGACACAGTAATGGGTTCAGAGCCTTTAACAGTGGCCACAAGGGTCACCTCCTCTCCCAGTATCACTGTCATGTTTGACAGTTTCTTCACAAACGATGGGGGCTCTGAAGATAGGAGACAAACAGCGCAAAAGGCAAAGTCAGCAAAGTGACAATATTTATCTAGTACTTATGATTCTTTATTTGAGACTATCGCAATTTCTACTGACCTCTGAGTTTAACTGACGTCTGGCAGGTGTCACTTCCTACACTGTTTGACACTTTGCACTCGTATTCGCCAGCATCCGAGGGCTCTATTCCAATGATATGTAGTGTAGCCGAGCTGCCCTCGCTCACCATCTTAAACTTCCTGCTTTCCATCAGAGGTTTCCTGTCTTTGAACCAGGTAATCTGGAACGGAGCTGTACCGCTCATTTCGCAGTACAGACTCACGTCCTTACCCTTCAGCCCCTCAACTGGCTGAGGTACTTTGACAAAAGATGGGGCGTCTACAAAAAGATCAGGAAACTGTTAAGGAGGCATACACGGGAAAATAATCAATGAGAAAAATCTTAAAGCTGAAACCCGTAACATTTCACGTGTTACGCTCCTCAGTGGCAAAAAACCTGCGACTAAGATGGCAAAGGAACTTTTATGAAACTACAGCTAGGGTGATGGGATTTTTTATATAGACGGTGCGGGTGATGGTACAATCAAGATGTCAGAGTTCAGAATGATTGTGCGACTCTAGTCTACATTGCGGTTAAGAAAGTAAAATTTGCTGTGGGAGGTCGTTTGTTGAGAATACAGCTAAGATGGTGAGGTTGTTGTGGGTGGTTGTTGGAAGTGCCGTCAAGACCGCAGAGTTGTTAATTCTCCAGGAAATTACAATGGCAGATTTGGTGTGAATGATGGTTGGAACTACAACTATGATGGCAATGTTGTTGTGAAAAGTTATTGTAACTACAGTCGTAGTTTTAGTGAGAATGTGTGGAAACTACAGCCGGATGGCACCATTTATGTGGAATTTATCAGGACTATAGTCAAGATGGCAGAGGTGAGTGTTTGGAGTTAACATTATGGATTCAACGCACAAGGTTCAATGTTTTTTGGAAGGTTGTTGCAGCTAAAATTATGGAGTTGTAGGAATTTATTGAACTACAGCTAAGATAGCAGATGTGTTGAAGTGAACTGAGAGAAGCTGAGATGTTGAAGTTGTTGTGGAAGGATCGTGGAACTACAAATAAATAAGCAGACATGTTGGAGCTACAGCTAAGATCGCCAGTTGCAGAGGGAAGGTTGTTGGAACAACAGCTAGGATTGCGAAAGGGTGTTGGACTTGTGAATGTTTGAAGGAACTACAGCTAACATGGCACGCAGTTGTTGGAAGCACAGTTAAGTTAAGTTTTGTGAGTTTTGTGCAAATACAGCTTAAATGGCATTTTTTGGGGGGGGTAACGTTGCAGTCTAGATGTAGTTGTGGAAGTGCACTGAAACTACAGCTGAGAAGACATAATTGTTGTAGAAGGATGATAGAGCGGTAGCGTAAGGAGCAGACTTGTTGGAACTACAGCTTAATTATCTGAGGTATTGTGAGCTGATGAACACGTCTCAACAGTGGGAAAGAAGAAATGAGACACGCAGCAATTTCTCCAGCCTGAGCGTTTCACGATTCTCCACCATACCCGATGGATATACAAAAGACTCATAAAAATGTTACGTATTCCAGCTTTAAGCAATACAACAAAACTTTAACCAAAACTTCAACAACACACTGAACAGCCAGTGCATCAGAAAGTCAGACCATTAACAATAAATGATAAGGAAGTCAGTGAGAGGCTGACCTTTAACGGAAAGAGTGGTGCTGCAGCTGACACTGCCAGCATCATTCTGAGCTTCACAGGTGTAAACTCCATTATCATCAAAGCTCGTGGAGAGCAGTTCCAGGACTGCCACTGAGTCAATAAATGATGTCCTGTAGTTGCCCCCATCTGTGATCTTGGTGTCGTGTTTGTACCAAGTCACTTTCAAAGGAGCTGTGCCACTGACTTTGCACTCCAGGCGGAGTGACTCTCCCTGCTTCACGAACTTAGTGGCAGGGAGTTTCAGCACAAACTCAGGTGGTTCTGGAAAGCCAAAATAAAGACATATTAGCTCGTCGAAGATGTAGGAACACTTCAGCTCGATTGTTAGAATAGGCAGGACTTGAGCGGATGAGATAAGCTGAGGACACGAGTGGACAACGATGGGTTAGCAGCAGAGACAGGATGTTTGTGGAAAATGCAGATGCATCACAAAGGCAAAAACAGTTCTTGATAAGAAGCTGCAGTTGTGCTTATAAAACTGGGAAAATATAACAGATAATCACTAGTTTTAGCCAGCAAGGGAGATGTGAGATGAATACAGCCACGCAAGAGTTGATTTAAAAGATGCAAGTCCAACCTTTGACTGTCAAGTCTGCACTACAGCGTACAGAGCCAGCGTCGTTGCTGACTTGGCAAGAGTAAACTCCACTGTGGGTGACACCCACTGAATAGAGCTCTAAGAAGCAAGACAGCCCATCCAGGCCTGTGAAACAGGTTGGTCCGGTCATGAGCTCTGTGTCATCCTTGAACCATTTGACCATGAAGGGAGGCGTTCCCTTGAATGTGCCTTTGAAGCGTACAGTGCCATTGGGTAGAGCCGCCTGGGACTCAGGCAGCGTCACAAAGCTGGGAGGTTCTGAAGAGAACAAGACGGACCGGGTTAAAGAGGTACTCACCTTTGATTTAGGATTGCATGACCAATCACAAGCACTTTCTAACCTTTAACCATGAGGGATCCAGTGCATTGACAACTTCCCGCTGCGTTGGTCAGTTTGCAAGAGTAGGATCCTGCGTCAGATATCTCTAGCTGTTCAATTTCGATGGACACAGAGTTATCCTGCTGAATGAGTTTGTGTTTGACACCGCTAGAGACTTTGGTCCCGTCTTTCTGCCATTCCACAGAGATGGGGAGGGAACCAGATATTTTGCAACATATCTGAACAAAGGAGCCCAATATCTCTTGCATGTCTACCAGAGGTTTGGTGAAGCTTGGGGCAATTACTTGTTCTGTTACCAAAAGAAAATTAAGAACAAAATTAGACTTTATTTTTCATGTCACGATGTACCACAGGAGGTTTATGTTTTCAACACCAACCTAGTACGATCACTTTGACTTTGCAGGTGCAGCTACTGATGTGGTTGGCCACTTCAAAGACATACTCTCCTTCGTCCTCTTTCTGAGCGGACTGAACCTTAAGGCTGCTGATGTTGTTCTCAAAGATCAGCTTGTGTTGCCTGATGGACTGAAGCTCCCTACCATCTTTCATCCATTTCACTTTGAGCTCAGGGGAACCTGTTACCTTACAGTCCAGACTGACTGGATCTCCCATTGTAACCTTTATAACTTCAGGTTTCTCTGTGATTTGAGGAGGTTCTACAATGCAAAGCAAAGTCAAAAAATCATAAAGTTTCTGACAAAGTAAGGATGATGGAAAAGTTCAGTAGCTATGATTAGTTAAGCATAGGTATACCTTGCACCGTCAGGGTGGCAAAGCACTTATCCTTCCCAGCTTCGTTTACCACCTGGCAAGTGTATTTCCCGCTATGTGTCCTTTCGCAGGCAGGAATCCTGAGAGTGGCCACATTGTTCTCAAATGTTCTCTCTATATTTGGATCCTCCAGAATCCAGTTCTCATCTTTTTGCCACTGTACAGAGAGAGTGGGAGAACCCTCCACAACACAGTGAAACTCGGCCATTTTACCCAGAACAGTGGCAGTGTTCTCAATCGTCTTGGTAAATGTTGGTGGTACTATTAGAGAAAACCAATGAAATAGTAGGTAAACAGTCAGTTGTAACCTCAGAATATAGAAAATTAAGATTGGGAATTCTCGTTAGACCAACCTTTGAGTTTAAGCGTAGTCTTACAAGTGCAGCTTCCAACCTCATTAGCAACAGTGCACTGGTATTCAGCGACATCAACAGCATCACATTTGTGCACCTCTATACCCACAATGTCATTCTTCTGGGAGAAGACATGCTTAGCACTGGGTTTGATCTCCTTTGTATCTTTATGCCATGTTATCTCAAATGGACCAGTGCCAGCAATCTGACACTCAAAACAGGCATTGGAGCCCTTCACAACATCAGTTGGAGCCAGCTCTCTAATAAATGATGGCGGTTCTGAGATGAGAGAAAACAATGTCAACACACTTCTTTTCAAGAGTTAATTCGTTGGTAAACATGTTATGCCACAGACTCTATCAGTATGCTCTGTTCATTTGAAAATCAAGGTTTCCCATAGAAGAGTTTCTAGCTGGTTTGATCCATTAAGCAATCTGTTGGGCTAGCTATTTAATAGAAGATGTCATTATTAAAAAATGTTAATTCTCAATTTGAAATGATATTTTTTCGTTTTAGGGACCTAACATTAAACGTCCCCACTGAAATCAATGCCAATGAGGTTCTTTCAAGCTGAATGACAGATAATCTAGTAAAGTAGCCTTTTACTGTTTGGGAAACAACTGCGTCCAATCTTATATTCTTAAAACTCCTGCACAATGACCACCATGCCTTCTGACACAACTAACCTTTGACCTTGAGCTCCATGCTGCAGCTCTCACTGCCAGCCTCATTGCGAGCCTCGCAGTAGTAAAGCCCACTGTCTTTGGTATCAGTCCCACAGACTTCCAGGGTGGCCACAGAGTTAACAAACACCATCTTGTACCGATCACTTGGGCTGATCTCAGAGCCTTCCCTGAACCAGTAGATATCTATCTCAGGTGTGCCGGTAACCTGGCACTCAAACACTTTACTCTGACCTGGACGGACCACTGACACACGATCTGGGGTTCGTGTGAACTTAGGGGGTTCTAAGGAACAAAATGAAACAATAGATTTAACCATTACACAGACAACGAGATGAAAACTCTGATCCCTTGACAATGAATATGTTTCCATCCAAATATTGCTTAAATTTAAGCAAATCAGTTTGTTCCTATCAGGGTTTTTGTTGGAATATCCCAGCCGTATAAGTTTTTTTTTTACCTTTTAGTCTGAAGCAATATCATCAATCACAGAAATACGTTTTCATAAGCCTTTATTGCATCGTCTCTTTGATTGACTTTTCCAACTCAGCAAAGTGTGAAACCTTTTTACAAGATTTAGGCTTTGTGGAATTCCTTTCATTGTGGAATTGTCCTGAGTATGAAGAGGCTCTCAGGGCGCACTCACACTGTCCTTTCGCACCGGGCCAAAACCATTTTTTCTGCTAAAGCCTAGTGCGTTTGACCAGTGTAAGTGCACCCGCTCCGCGCTTAACTGCGGACAGCGGGCCGTCCACAGCCCGCCTGAGAGAGGTGGGCTTTTGTAAAGCGCGTTTGCACATGTACGAGCACGAGCGTGCGCGCGTGTACGAGCACGAGGCCTACGACGGTTCTGACGTAATTTCTGTGCGTCTGTTCGGACATACGGGGGACCATGCGCGGACATTTAACAACAACAACAATAAATGGTGGCGAAAGGTTCACGTCGGTGTGATGCGGAGGTGGAGTGTTTACTGCAGATTTGGTCGATGAAAAGATTCAAAAACAGTCGACAAGACGCACAAAATCTCCGAGGTCTACGGAAAGATCTGGAAACAAAGCCACGCATCGCCATGACGTCATCAATGCGTGTGACGTGTTACGGCGTGATGACGTATAGGCAGCAAGAAGCATTCTCCGAGGCCCAGGTAGTGTGAGTACAAACAGGCCTGGAGGGGGGGACAAGTACCCTAAAGCCTGGGGCACGGTGCGGAAGGACAGTGTGAGTGCGCCCTCAAAAACACAGCTAGAAAGGGTCATAATCGACACATAATGACTAGTATAGAGGACTACTTGTTCTCCTTATTGCTTTGTTAAAGGGTAGAGCCCATTAAATTTAGTGTTGCACTACTCACTAATCTTTTTTCTGGTGCCATTTGCCCGTGGTTCGAGCGCTTGGTGAAAGTAGGAAGTGCTTAACAGTCAAGTTTGGAAAGAAAACACTACTAACATTGAAATTAATATTCCATTAAGACGTGAAGGGTCAGTGATAGGTCAACTCATGGATGGAGACATATTTACTGACTCAGTTTCACATAAAGGATATTAACCTTTTACAAAGAGTGTTGCCTCGCATGAAGTGGAGCCAACATCATTCTGGATTTCACAGACATAGTCTCCAGAATCAGAAGCTTTGGCAAAGAAGAGCTCCAGTGAGCTTGTTGTGTTGTCTTTGACCACAGAGCAGTCGGCACTGGATACGATTTCTTTCTTGTTTTTAAACCATTTGACGGTCAGCGATGGCGTGCCAGAGAACAGTACATCAAAGTGTACCTTTGAGCCAGGCAAAACATTCATGGATTCAGGCTTCTCAAGAATGCATGGTGGTTCTAGAAGAGGAAAAAATGAAATAATCTGTGTGAAAACTGCACTTAACAGCAAAGATCCTTTTATTTGTGTAACTATACTTTGACTAGACACGTCAAGTTGAGATCAAACCTTTGACAAACAAGATCCCAGAGCACTGGACAGTTCCTGCTTTGTTGTTAGCGATGCAGGTATAGCTGCCGCTATCTTTACTGTCAAGATTAGAGATTTCCAGAAAAGCAACATTTTCAAAGAATGTGCATTTGTGCTTCTCATCAGTCTGGATCTCTTTCTCATCTTTGTACCACTGTATCGTCATCGGCAGGGAGCCGGACACAAGACACTCCAGATGAGCAAATGATCCTTTGATACCTTCCGTCTTCTTTAATTTTCTTGTAAAAGACGGTGGAATTATTTGATCTAACATTGATAGAAGGGAAAAACAGTGAGAATCAATGTTAAAGTAAGATGTTATTAAACAAAACTAATGTTAAGCTTAGGGTTCACATTAAGAACTGACCGAGAATGGTGAGCGTGGCCTCGCAAGAGCTTTGGCCGACATCATTTGAGACCTCAAAAGTGTAGTCACCACTGTCACTTTTCTCAGTTTTAATAATCTTTAGCACAGAGCTGGTGTCTGTGCTTTGTACTTTATATCTCTGGCCTGAGGTGAGCTCCTTGCCATCCTTTAGCCATTTGGCCTTCAGTGGTTTTGTGCCTGTGAACCTTGCCTCCAGCGTGGCTGGATCCCTCTGAGTCACACTGATGGACTTGGCCTCCTCTGTGACCTTAGCGGGCTCTGAGACGTCAAACAAAGCAGTCAGCAAAAAAAAATCACTAATCTGGTTTACTACAACACAATGTTGGATCAAGAACTGAAGTCAATAACAGAGTAAAGGTTCTAAAGATGCATTTGGTCCTTATCAATTCGTAAGTTCAAAAAATCTGTCTTTTGACAAACTATTTCCCAAGTTTGTGTTGAGGCGGTCAAGGTGAAGCCATCGTCAATGATAAAGAGGGATAAAGGGAAAGGGACTTAAATAATGGAGGCCAAACATACAGTGACAGCTATTGACAGCTGTTTGACAGTTTGTCAATCAAGTGTTTACTTGAAATGTCACATTTTGTAAACTGTTGGGACTCGTAAACTCTGGAACTTGCTTCAGTTTACCCCTGGGATGCTACACTTTGTCGGCCTTTTGAGGGAAACTTCCTGCTAATCAACTTAAAAAATGTGTGACTTCACGAGTTGATAATGGTTGCCTGAATGCACCATTAGAAACAGCCAAGTTTCAAAATGGAGTTCTCTAGTATCTTAAACCAACCTTTGACTGTCAATACAGCAGAGCACGTCTGGCTCCCGGCCTGATTCTGCGCCTGGCAAGAGTATTTGCCGCCATGTTTGCTCTGTAATTTGGTGAAGTGCAGCAGAGCAGTGTTGTTCTCATATGTAATTTGAATATTCTCAGCCTCTTTGAGCTCGTGGTTGTCTTTTGTCCAGGACACAGTCATGGGCTCTGAGCCCTTCAGAGTGCACTGCAGAGAAACCTCGCTGCCAACCAAAGGACTGAGGCTCTCCAGCTTTTTCACAAATGATGGCGGTTCTACAAGGAAACAATGTATATGAATATTATTGACTTCACTGCTGAATATTTGCCTCGCAAAGTCGGACGTCGCCTGGCAAGCTCGTTCTTTTTAATGAGAATTATGTCTGGGAACAATCCACGGAGGATCAACTGAGCCTGACACATTTTTAACCATTCAGAGAGCTTTGGTTAGTGTTTAGACCATGGGTGTCAAAGGGATCCACTAAAGGGTCGTGTGGCTGCAGGTTTTCATTCCAACCAAGCAAGAACACACCTGACTCAACTTACTCAATCACCTGAACTGTCTTCACACAGTTGATTTGTTGGATCAGGTGTGTTTTCACGGCCCTTTACTGGATCAGTTTGACACCCCTGGTTTAGACGGTGACCAGCTGTGCCTCCAAACCCCTGATCGAAGAAGTATGCGTAGTATACTCAATGTAAAATTAGACCTGACTCAGTAAATCAATAAACTGTTTTTGTTTCAGATAAATCACTAATGTTTCTCGAGCAGACACCTGCGTTTTGTTCATCAGAGGTCAAACCTAATGACCACCCAGAGATCGGGCATATTTGTCCAATCAGGTGTAGGAAGGGTACTGCTGTCTACGCTAGACACACAACATGTATTGCTGATATAACGTCTGTCAATCCCAGAGGAGAGATCCTCCAACTTTGTTGCTCTTCCTGAGGTGTTTCCTTTTTTCTGCTTATGGTTGTTTTACGCAAGATTTGTTCTTGTCCTAATCAAATTTGTCATTTCGGGCAAATATAAAAAAAAGATAAAGAAGATGTAACTCAATCTGTGAAAAGATAAAGCAAATGTCTACTGAGCATCGCCAGACCACGATCTTTGCAGATGAGGAGCTTTGAGAGGATATCCAAATACAGAGCAGATTGAAAAGGTTCAAATTGCAGCAGAAATGTTGATTTAAAGATAAATACAAAGCATCTAAACCAACCTTTTAGTGTCACTTGACAATCACAGGAGGCCTTCCCCACTTCATTCTCAACAGTACACTGGTACACCCCAATGTCTCCTGCCTCCACTGCCAGCACCTGCAGGGCTATGAGGTCGTCTTTCACAGTGATCCTGTGTCTCTTGTCATTCCTAATCAGCTTTGTGTTTTTATAAAATGATACAGTGAAAGGGGCGGAGCCAGAGACTTGGCCCTCCAGCATCATCTCAGAACCTTTCACCACATCTTTGGGCTCCAAGCTACGCACAAACAATGGCGGCTCTAGAAGAGAACAGCGGGCGGGTCAACACATTACACTGGACTACACAGGTATGACACGATGATGAAAAAAACAAGAAGTTTTATGGTGAAGTTGAAGAAGCTTTTTCTGAATGTCTTTAATGACGATGAAAACAACCTCAGTGTTTACCCTATGGAGAGGCCCCGCCCCATTTAAGACATTGTCCTCGTCCACTAGGGGGTGAGACGTCTCGACAGGATAAACACTGATTTGTTATTTGAGTTGAAGAAAACCAAAATATCTTCAAAGTCACAATAACAGTCTTCATTGACTAAAAATAAGAGTAAAAAATCACAGAAACCAACCTTTGACTGTAACTGTGCTGCTGCAGCGGTCACTACCCGCCTCACTGGATGCCACACAGACATAATCTCCACTATCCTCTACTGCACAGTTGACTATTTCCAGACAGGCCGCTAAGTCAATCGAGGCCATTGTGTATTTAGAACTGGAGCTGATCTCCATCTCATCCTTGAACCATTTAAAACTGATGACAGGGCTGCCCGTCACTTTGCACTCAAGCTTGGCGGGTTCGCCGCTGGTGACGAGCTTGGTCGCCTCAAGCTTCCTCACAAACACGGGAGGTTCTGAGAGAAGAGGTTAACATTCATTATCAGGCAGAAGACATTACATACGTTAGTATCAAGAGAGATATTGGTGACAAGATTTCCATGCAGCTGCACACGATACTGAAGACGGGCACCTTTCACAAATAGGACGGCAGTGCAATCCACTTTCCCAGCATCGTTGGATACTTGGCATGTGTATTTAGCCGAGTCACTGGGTTTCACAGTGTTAAGCTCCAAAGAGCTTGACGAGGCATCTTTCTTTATGAAATATGAGCCCCCAGTTACAACCTCCTTTTCCTCTCTGAACCACTTTACAGCCAAAGGTGCTGTTCCAGTGAAGGCTGTTTTGAAGGAAACAGTGGTTCCTGGTATAACATCCTGGTTGTCTGGTTTCACTGTGAACATAGGGGGCTCTGGAAGCCATGAAAAACAGATAGCATTTCATGTTAGCATGAAATTATTCAAGGATTGTACACAGCAAATAGTGGCACAACATAAGCCAAGCATTCATAACCTTTGACATAGAGTGTGCCACTGGTTTCCTTAAAGCCGGCTGAATTGGTGGCTCTGCATTTGTAAACTCCAGAGTCGGCTTTCTCCAGTCGTATTATTCTTAATGTAGCAGAGCTGTCTTTGAATTCAGGCTGGAATTTGGATCCAGGTGTGATCTCCTGGTCGTCTTTGAACCAAGCTATAGTCATGGGTTGGGACCCAGACACTCTGCAATCCATGGAGACGTCATTACCAATGTTTCCATCAAGTCTTTTCAGTGACTTGGTGAAAGTTGGAGGCATTATCCGATCTGGTTGTTGAAGAAAAAACACCTGATGCATCAACACAATTTTTCAAAAGAACCACTCAGCTACTTCTAAAAGCAAATGACACTGAGCACCGTCTTTAATTACAATTAAGACTATTTCAATATGGCAGTTATGAGTCTGTAGCTGTATGAAAGTCCCAAAATGTGCAAATACAATGGACCTAAGTTTGTTTCCTTGTAGCTATAAACATAACCAAGGACTTTAGATGTTGGAAGACGTGATCAACTAAGACTGATCATAATTTTATCATTTATAAAACAGCAAAATCATGATCAGAGTGTTAAAGAAGGAGAAACCAGAATCAAACCTAAGATTGTGATTGAGCATGTGCACTGGTCTTTCCCGACTTTATTGGACACCTCCATCTTGTACTCTGAAGTGTCCGCTCTTTCTGCCGTAAGAATCTTCATGGTGGCAATATTGTCCTTCAGAGTCATCTTATATTTACGGCCACTGATCATCTCCTTCCCGTCTTTGAACCACTTCACTTTGAGGTCCGGGCTTCCAGAAATTGTGCACTCCAACGTGGCTGAATCTCCCGCAGTCACACTAATAGACTCTGCACTTTCTACGATTCTGGCAGGTTCTGGGATAAGACAGACCCATTAGTTATTAAGATATACGAATTTAGACTCAATAACCTATAGAAGTCAACATAGGAGCTCAAACATGTCCAAGTATCTCTGCATCGAAGATTTCAACTGACCTTGCACAGTCAAGGCAGCTTCGCATTTTTGTTGGCCAGCCTCATTCTCAGCTTGACACAAATACTTGCCGCCATGGCTGATGGCCACTGTTGTTATCGACAAGCTAGCAACATTGTTCTCAAACATCATCTTGATATTTGGATCGTCATCTCTCAGTATTTCAGAGTCTTTCATCCATTTAATGGTGATGGGAGCTGAGCCCTTAATGGTTCCTTGTAGTTTTACTGTATTTCCCAACACAGCTGTAACACTCTCAATCCTCTTTGAGAAAGTTGGTGGCTCTACAAAAACAGTTAAAGAGTTAAAAACTGAGTTTGAAGCACGACATTAAGCCTCAGTCAATAACAAGATTGTATTAACCTCAGGTGTACTAACCTTTCAGTTTAGCTAAGGCCTTAGTGGTGACTTTCCCCACATCATTTGATATGACACACTGATAATCTCCAACATCTGCACTTTCAAAGCTCTTGATCTCTAGCCTAGACAAGGAATCTTGGGCGAACATTTTATATTTCTGATCACTGGAGATGGCTTTCTTATTTTTTAACCAGCTGATTTCAAAAGGAGCTGTTCCTGTGATTTCACACTCCAGCTGGGTTGCTGATCCCTTCACCGCCTCCACTGTCTGCAACTCTTTTCTAATGGATGGTGGCTCTGGGTGTCAAAAGGGTAAGTAGAGTGTATGGAGTCAATACCAAAGCAATTGGTATAAATTGAATTGAACAGTGTAAAGTAAATGCAAGATGTGACAAACCTTTAACAGCAATAACGGTGTTGCAGCTCTCGCTGCCGGCATTATTTGACACCTCACAGGTGTAACTTCCACTGTCAGTGACCACAAGGTTTATTATCTCCAAAGAGGCAACTCCATTCTTGAAAGAGATTTTATATTTTTCTCCATCACCAAGTTCTCTCTCGTTCCAGAACCAGTGGATGTGAAGTTCGGGTGATCCCTTAACGGTGCACTGTAAGCGTGCAGCTATACCCTGTTTCCATGTAAACTTAGGCTCCATTTTCTTAACAAAGGTAGGGGGCTCTGAAAGGAGTGTTTAGTTCAAAAACACCAAGATAATTGTCAAAAGAGAGACAAAAAAAAAAAACAAGACAGAAAAGTGCGAAAAAGAAATGCAAAAGGAAACACAAGAAGATAGCGGTGCATTGTGTTAGCGTCAGCTTGCAGATGGCTAAAAATAGTTGTCAGCAATAATCCACTAATGGAAAGATCACCTTTAAGATCTTACCTTGAACTGTTATCACAGCCTCACAGGATGAGCTCCCGGCCTCATTTGTGGCTGTGCACACATATTTCCCAGAGTCCTTCACTTTGGACTTGGGTATCTCAACAACAGCCACCTTGTCCTCAAAGGACAGTTTACAATCCATGCTCTGGTGGACTTTTTTGCCATCCCTGGTCCAGATGACAGTCACACCAGTGTCCTCGTCCACCTGGCACTCCAGCCTCAGTGGGTCATTGACAGCAGCTGACACTGGCTCAACTGTCTTAACAAAGCTGGGCGCCTTGATAACCGTGAGCTCTGTGTCAAAGGTAGCAGTGCCAACACTGTTGGAGGCCTTGCACAGGTACACTCCCTGGTCAGTCAGCTCAAGACTTTTAATGTGAAGGGAATACTTGTTCTTTTCACATTTCATGACATAGTTCCCTTCAGAGGAGATGGCTATGTTGTCTTTGTGCCAGACAACTTCCATGGGTGAAGATCCAGTAAGTGAGCACTGTAACACAGCTTGTTTGCCCACATATAAAATCATTGGGTCTGGTTTTGATACAAATACCGGTGGGTACATTTCTATGGAGAGCAGGTGGAACAAAAAAGTTGAACAAATTTTAAAAAGTTGAAAAATTACACCAACATCAAAAATAACCTGTGCAATCTCAACTTGGGGATTGATGTAGGTTTAAACATGAGCAAATGTGATCCTCAACATCATTATATCTCACTAAATGTGACACCAGATCCAATATCATCGTCACTTCCACATTGCACCATAATGATTCAGGAAAAACACTTTGCAAATACAGTATGTATATAATTCTCTCTCTCTCAAACAGACACATATAAAGCAACAGTTTCTTTTAAAAAAAAGTCCCAATGGGGTCTTACCGGTGACGATAAGTGAGGCAGTGCAGCTGTCGGTGCCATGCTGATTTGAAGCCTTGCAGGTGTATTCACTGCTGTCGGCTTTGACTGGGTTCAGGAGCTCCAAGGAGGTACTGGTGTGGCGGGTGAGGATCCTATACTTATCGCTCTGTTTGATCTCAACGCCAGACTTGTACCATTTGAAGGCCACACTTGGAGCTTCTTCGATTTCACATTCAAACTTGGCGTGGCCGCCGATGTTTATCTCCAGAGGTGTGATTTTCTGCCTAAAGACAGGTGGCACTGAGGCACACAGACAAACAGAAAGGTCAATGTTAGTCATCAAATCTACAAAACTCTTGTAAAAACAACAACAACTGAGTGATCAGGATCAGGAATGGAGAAATGTGAAACACTGGTGATTTCAGGAGTGACTGTGGAGGAGAAAAATAGCAAGAACATTAGCCCCATGGTTTCACAAATAAAATTGCTTTCATTGCACATGATAGTCACAGGGCTAGGGTTCAGGCTAATAAGAAGAGAAAAAAGAGTTTGTGAAAGATGAAGCAATGTCAAGTTGAAGCCCTGAAAGCATGCAGAGAGACATGGTGAAAGGAATGGACCTAAAGGAAACAGACAGACCATGGGTTTAAAACACAGGAACCTGTTGACAGCAACATGCCAAAGTGACCATGGAAAGACCATGAGAGTTACCTAAAGACCAGGATCATGACAACCATTGTAGCAAGACGCTTATCGGTGTAAGATAAACTTGCATGGCTGTGACAGTTCTGGTCTTTAGGCAATTATTAACCATACAATGATGTGGAACAAACAAGACACTGTGTGTTAGTACCATCCAGTGCCCCGCTAAGAGTGCTCATGCCGAGCTATGAAATGAATATAGAGACCAAAAGGACAAATGCATTGTTTTATGTGAGGACAAAAGTCTTGAATGAACCAATGTATGTGAATGATTAGTCTCAGAAGAAGTGGATGAATGAATGAATGATACATTAATGTTTCCTGTCATCAAACCTCTTGAGACCACAGTGAGTCTTGAAGATGTTGTAGTCCTGCCGGCTTCATTCTCAGCCTCACAAACATATTCTCCTTGATGCTTCTCCTTGACAACTTTGTTGATAACCAATGTGTATGTGTCGTGGTCTTTGGAACACTTGAACTCTTTGCCAGATTTCACCAATTGCCCATTGAAAAACCAGTTTACCGTTGTGACGTACTTAATGGTGGTGCTAAATGTTATTTTGCTATCTTCGTCAATTGAAAGGTCTTCGAGGGAGGTGACTATTACAGGGTATTCCCTCTGTTCTGGCCTGGACACACTGACTTCCTCTTTAAAGATCTCCTCCCTGAATTCCTTCTGGAAGCTGACATCCACTGACTGTTCAGTGGGGATGGTGGTTGGAGGTAGGCTAGTGGTGACAATAGCAGCTCCTACATCTTTCTCCCTGCTTTTCACCACTACTGACTTCACCTCCTGCCTTGACACCTGTACTGACTGCACAAAAGCCACGTGAGACTCTTTGGAAATTTCAATCTGGGATGAGATGGACTGTTCCATCTTTGCCGACCTGGATTCCTGTACCACAACCTGTTGCTCAGCTGCAGCACATTCAACTGCCATTTTAGACTCTGTCTTGACTGCAGCAGTCTGAGATTTCACAGCAGTGATACCCACTGCACTCTCTGCCACGCTCAAAGTCTCTACCATGGATGACAACATTTGCTTAGAGCGGGTCGAGGTGACCTGTGCCCTTTGAGGTTTGTCTAGCTGCATAGTACCTGGCTGATCTGAGGTAAGAACATGTGCTTCCTGGTACACTATGGAGTGGAAAGCTGCCTGGAGTTCAGTCCTTAGGTCAGCTGTCTGAGGGTATTTACCCTCAAAAGCCAGAGTGATCTCCATTGGGGCACCAGTTGTTGTGATCAGATATGTAAACATGGCCCGCTTGGGCTCTCTTTGAACCTTGACTTCCTGTACTTCTACAGCCTGTAACCTTCCTACGACATCAGCCAATAAAACTGGCTGGTCGCTGGCCACAGCCGACTGAAGGGCGTCTCTGAGCTGATGCCGTATATTTAGACTGAATGGTTTAGGGATCTGAATCACAAATGTCATCTCTTTGGGAAGAGCTGTGGTGTCTTTTGATTCTGATGCCATAAGGGACAGTTTTGGCTGTGTGGTGACAGCGGCTTTGGTGGACTCAGACTTGGTGATCTCCCGAGAGAGCTCACCTTTCAGCACTCGCTTCTCATCCATCACTATTGACTGCCTGACAGACTGGCCCTCCTGTATCTGAACAGCAAAGTCCTGTTCTGCTGCCTCTAGAAGGACACTACTCTCAGTGGAGATCTCCTTCTCCTCAATTTGGACTGGCTCAGTGGGAAGTTTTGGCTCTACAGCCATCTGGCAGGTGAATTTATCCACAGCTGTAAGACTCTCAGTATGACCCTCCTCTAAGGCTTGAGTGTCAGTCACACTGGTGACATGCATCACATCCAAGCGATCCTCCTTCTGCACCAAAGCTCGCTGCTGCTTGACATCAGTGATAACTGGTGTCTCTTTTGGCAGCTGCATGGGTTGGAAGGAGAGCTGGAGGATGTTTTGAGGCCTGGGCTCAGTTCGAAGCTTAGACTGGATGCCAGTTACGGACAAATCCAGCTCAGTGTGATAATCTGCCGTAAGCTCCCTTCTCTCTTCCGAAGTGGCTGCATGACTCCTTGTCTTTTCTGGTTTCTGGACCGCTACTTGATGGTCAGGCTTCTCAATTATGAGAATACCCTCTTTGGGTAGTGCTTCCACGGGTTGGGTTGATTGGAGATGCAGTAGACTAGGGGGCTCTTTCTGGGGTTGAATAGTCATGGTGCTGGCCTTGGCCTCAAACTCTGATGTGTCCTCACAAACTACTGTCCTCTGCTCATCCTGGCTAACAGAGTGAAGGAGAGTGGGACTCTTCCTTGCTCCTGCCTGCTCTGGAGCTGGTTTCTCACAGGTGAAGCTCTTCTCAGAGGGAAGGAGGTCCTGGTCTGTGATAACCTGCAGGTGCAACAACTGCTCCCCTTCGACCTGTGACTTAATGGACATAGCACTGTCCAGACTTGGTAGCTGCTGAGTGGGTTCAGCCTGCAGCATTTGTTTTTCTTCAGCAGTTAGAGCCGCCTTTATCATTGTATCCTTACAGAGAAGGGCTGTCTCCTCAGAGGGCCTCTGCATGGAGAACTCAGTCTCCTTGGAAAGAGTCTGTTTAGACTCACTAACTGAGGCCAAGACAGGTCGGTGCTGTTCTTTCCCAACTGAAGACTTCACAGCAGAATCTGCTGTTGCTAGTTCAGTTGTGTGGCCCTCTGCAAGCACCCGTTTCTCCGCAGTCTGCGCTGAATATAAAATCTTTACACCTTCCTTAACCTTATAACTCTTCTCCTTCTGTGGTTTGGGAATATCCTGAGACTGCTCTTTTAAGATGGGCAGTTGTGACTCAACTTGATGCCCACTGACTTGATGTTTGGGTTCTGAGGTGGGCCTGACTTTGGCAGACTTCCTATCAGCCAGAGGCTCCGTGCTAACAGTAGAAAGTGGGGTGAGCTCCTCAGCAACAGCTGACATCACCATAGACCTCTTTTCTCTAGCCGCCTGAAGCTCAATGACCTCAGGGCTTTGAATACGATCACAATGCTGCTCTGTGAGGTCCTGACTCTCTTCGACAGACGATGTAAATGCTGCCATGTGAAGCTGTTTCACAGGAACAGTTGAAACCTGAGGTGGGTGGGTAGGAACTACAGACACCCTCTCCTCTATCTCATGAGACTGAAGCACTGCTGCCTGGTGGGTCAGCTGCTCACGATGAATAGTGGCAGCAGAAATGTCTAGTTCTGTAAGGGAGCTTACTTGCTCACTGGGAATTATCTGTCGGTCTTCAGTGCCGATGGTGTAAACCATCTGATCTGGCCTAGCTCTGTCCTGGCCTGGGAGGCTGACCTGGTACAAGCGAGATTCTGTTGCTTGTTCTGTCACTGAAACCTTATAACCTTTCTTCTGAACTGTCGTCAGCTGCTCTTGTTTGTGAGAAACAGAGACTGATTCTTTGAACACAACAAGTTCAGCGCTACAAGATGCCTCTCCAAACTGGTTTGAGGCCTTACATGTATACAAGCCGCTGTCTTCCTGTTTGGCGCTCTTAATGTTGATGACACCAGATCCGTCTGGATTTGCTATAACAATACAATTTTTACTGGGCTGGATTTGGAAAGCACCCTTAAACCACTTCACATCAGGCATTGGATCACCAGTGGCTTTGTAATTAAAAGAAACCTCTCCTCCCTCTGAGCACCTTACGGGTTGGATCTGAACTGTGAAATCAGGAGGTTGACCTGTCACCTTGAACATCTTCTCAACCCACTTCTCCGCCTGGCTAACATCAGGCTTTTTCACTTCAAGGTATGTGGTACATGTTGTCTGACCAAACCTGTTAGTGGCAGTGCAAGAGTACTCGCCTTCATACTCAGATGTGACCTGAGTGATTACTAAGATGTACTCCTCCTTCTGCTCTATCAGCTTGTATATGGAGGAGTTCTCAATCACCTTTCCATTGTGAGACCATTGAACGGTTGGCTTTGGTAGACCGGATATTTTGACGGTAAACCTGGCTGTTTCCCCAGTGGTTACGGCTGCGGGGGCTAACTGGCTAAGGAAAACTGGCTTTTCTTTCTTCTTCTCTAAAGAGGAAGAGTAACGTTTGGACTCTGGCTTGAGTTCAAGTGTTTTGGTTTTCTGTGGTAACTGGACACCAGTGTAGTAGGTCTCCTCTTGTTCTTCCACAGTGGTGATGGTGGTGCTACAACGCTCTGTTAAGAAACATTGAGCAAGACTGATAAAAATATCCACAACACAGATGCTATAATATTAACATTGAATTAAGAAAGGCAAATATTAGGACTGTCCTTAACCACATACATCTTAAGTCGACTACCAGACAAAGACTTCCACCCCCAAATATTTGGTTAAATTAAGCATTTTGACCAGTTTTCTCCCTCTGGAGAGGGCTGCTGCAAAATCTCTTGAAATTTCAGCAAAGACAAAAGCAAATTTTATTGCTTTATTTATCGAGTATTGATTTAGATGTTTAATTTCACAGTGACAACCAGCTCTTTCCTAATGCATGCTACAAAAAGGTAATTAAATCAATATGAAATCAGTATGAAATCTCTCAGTTTACAAAGACGCTTTAAAGTCGACTAAGTGATTAAAAGAGGACAGCCCTACAGTATATTTACACATACCGTACATATACTGTATACAGGGTGTCGCAAAAAAGATGTGTGCACACTTTGAATGGTTATTAAGTGGGGGTTTCTTGAAATTGATTTAATTTTCAAAATGTAATAGAATTTACAAACAATACGATACAATACAATCTGTCACTGCCTGTTCTCAAACGGACACGAAGCAATGGAATCGCACACATCACCAATCAATTCCTTTGGTATTTGCGTGCATTCACGTTCAACGGCTGCTCTCAATTCAGCCACTGTTGCGGGTCTCATAGCGTAGACTTTGTCTTTTAGGTATCCCCATGAAATATATGTATTGTATATACAGCTGCTAAAGTGTGTATAATTGTTTAAAACACCCTCTATATACACGCCACACTTAGGGCGCACTCACACTGTCCTTCCGCACCGGGCCAAAACAGGTTTTTCAGCTAACGCTTAGTGCGTTTGACCAGTGTGAGTGCAACCGCTCCACGCATAGCTGCGGCCAGCTAGCCGTCCACGGCCCCTTTCTCAGAGAGGTGGGCTTTTGTAGAGCGCGTTTGCACGTGAACGAGCACGAGCGTGCGCACGTGTACGAGCACGAGCACGAGGCCTACGCGGTTCTGACGTAATTTATGTGCGCCTGTTCGGACATAAAAAAAAGAAGGAGGGACCATGCGCGGACATTTAACAACAACAACAATGGCGGCGAAAGGTTCACGTTGGTGTGATGCGGAGGTGGAGTGTTTACTGCAGATTTGGTCGATGAAAAGATTCAAAAACAGTCGACAAGACGCACAAAAACTCCGAGGTCTACGGAAAGATCTGGAAACAAAGCCACGCATCGCCATGACGTCATCAATGCGTGTGACGTGTTACGGCGTGATGACGTATAGGCAGCAAGAAGCATTCTCCGAGGCCCAGGTAGTGTGATTACAAACGGGCCTGGAGGGGGGGACAAGGACCCTAAAGCACGGGGCACGGTACGGAGGAACAGTGGGAGGGCGCCCATACACACACAAACACACAACATAGGTAGTTTTTGACACCTGCATTTTGTCTGTAAATTTGACAGTTGACAAATGGACCTTGTGAACACCAAACGCGTTAATCCGTGTAAATTGTTTATTAAAAAGAGCAAACGCAGCCTCCAACTTTAAATCATTAAATATTTTATTATATAAACTCTGACAAAAACCAACAAATCTCTGTACAAATAAACCGTGACGTCCTTTCTTAATGCCGAATGTTTTTAATGTACTTTACTGGTAAATTCTACTCATACACTCCTAACATGACATATTTACAAAACATCAAAACTTATATTTGAAATTTTAAAAAAGTTTCACAGTATTATCCATTTTTAAAATTTTTAGTACTCTATTATGAATTTCCAGCTTGCTTTAAAACCCAAAAACTATCATTCACACTCAGGAAAAACACTTACACAGCACAAAGAACAATAAACTGAATCATTTAAAGTGAGCATTACGACAATATGTTCTTGATAGCGTCCAGATTGGCTTTCAATATGATGACTGCTTAAAATGTTAACCTCAGATTTAGACTTGAGACAATTTCTCAAGTATTTCTAACGCTGTGAAGTTGATCAGAAGAAGTTAAATCTATTTTTATTATTCAAACAAAGCAGTGACCCATTTGAAACCAAACGTTTTTCAGTGTTGCACTAAACCCCCACGACATTACTCACAAATTTTCCATTGATATTCTTTCGCTCGTCATTCTTTCTTTCTCATTTCATCACAATTTTTGAGTTAAATCCATTTGTTTTAACAACAGTTTCTACATGTCATGTAGTTCTCACTGCTAAAGAAACTTTTATTTTACATTTTAAACTTATTAGAACTGTTTTGTGGTCAAACCAAAACTATGGAGGGACGTCACCGTGCTGGCGTGTTTAACTGAACTGTTAAAACACAAACCATATGTTTAAGTTTCACCTGATTATTGATTATAGCTTCAGTCCTAATAATTATAGGTGGTACATTAACTGTATTGAATTTTCATATATATATATATATATTTACCGTATTCTCCGCACTATAAGTTGCACCTAAAAACCTTCAAATGTCTCAAAAGCCGACAGTGCTCCTTATAACCCGGTGCTCCTTATATATGGACCAATATTGAGCCACAACAGGTCTCCAACTACGGTGAGCAGCCGCCGACTCTATTTTCCCCCGTAGAAGAAGTAACGCGCGGTGCATGTTGAGATATACGACTGCGTGAAGCGTGCCGTTTCATTTCCATGTGTGTGTTTGTGTAAAGAGCCCAAAATGGCTCCTGTTAAGAGACACGCTTACGACGCAGAGTTTACACTCAAGGCCATTAGTCACGCAGTAGAACGCGGGAATAGAGCAGCAGCCAGAGAGTTGAACATGAACCAATCAATGGTGCCGAAGTGGAGGAAGCAACAAGACGACCTCCCCTGACTGTTTTGTTGACGTTCCCTTTAGCGCAGCTCCATCTAATGGATGCAGAACGTAACCCCAGCCTCGACTGTAGCGTCTGTTCTATGCGCCTTATAATGTGGTGCTCCTTATAGTGCGGGAAATACGGTACTACCCATTTCCTTTGGCTGTGTACTTCCTCACAAACTCTTATTGTCACTAATTTAAAAAAAGGGAATATTTAGAAATGTAAATATGTATCTTTGTGAAGGTTTTCTTTAAATTATACGTTTTGCTTCACACACTTGCCTAACAATCCACATTGCAGTGGTTATTTTCTGTAGTGCAAACTGATGAAGAGCATAATGTTAAAACAGACTGGTATCATTTTAGTTTGAGGTACACATCTTTGAATAAAAGTGAGCAGTAAAACATCATCGTAAATTTCAAAGTAAAAGCAGCTCACTCTTTAAATTCTCGCCAGATAACAAAAACAAAAACAACAAATTTGTCTAACAACAAAAATTAGAATAAAACTGTTTACACAACTTAAAATAAATAAAGAAAACAGTGACATAATTCACCCCATTTTTTTCTTACAAGTTTACATTTTACTATCACTGACACCCTATGACAAACATTTACACACGTTATGTTTTCCCAACATGGACTATCGGCTGGTTGCCCAAAGATCATTTAAACCAGGGCTGCCCAACCCTGCTCCTGTAGAACCACTGTCCTGCATGTTTTAGGTTTCTCTCCGCTCCAACACACCTGAGTCTAATCATGTGCTCGTTATCAAGCAGCTGAAGCTCGTCACAGGTTTGTAAATCTTTAGACTCAAGTGTGTTAAAGCAGGAGAAACCTAAAACATGCAGGACAGTGGCTCTACAGGAGCAGGGTTGGGCAGCCCTGGTTTAAACAATCCTACTGTGGGTAGGCTGTGAGGCCTTTGCTCTGGGACAAGTACTTGTAAACAGAGTTAAGCAATCAATGAGAAGACAAAGTTTTAAGGGGGAAGATTAGTATGAAAATATCCATTGTTTCATATAAACTATTGCTTCACTCATTATCTGTTTCCCTGTAATGTCGCTTGTAGAGTTTGTGTTATTTTTCAAATTTCCAATATCTTGAAAAATAACCTTAAAGTAGTCAAGAATAAGCAACATACGACAACGGAAATTTGAGAGTAAATGTATCTTTGTGCAACCAGCCCCCTTCGACCTCTAAAACACCTTTAGCAGTGCAGCAGTTTCAATGCAACCGGCTGAGTTTTGGATGATGCACTTATACTCACCAGCATCACTCTGGGTCACATTAGTAATGAGCAGATTGAAATGACCTGCGGTTTTCTCCTGGATTATACACCTGCTGTCTGTGACACGGTCTCCGTCTTTAAACCACTCAGCGGTGGGACTTGGCTTGCCATTAACCAGACACTGAAGGATAACAGGCGTCCCTACCGCCGCTGTAACGTTAGTCAATGGGATGACACATTTAGGGGACGTCTCAGTCACCTGGAACTGAAAGCTACACATTTCAGAGGACTTCCCTTTGAACTCTATCTTGTCATCTTTTGCCGGTTCAGCAAATACATCAAAGTTAACGCTAACGTATTTCTCTCCCTGTTCGCTCGTTTCGTTGTCTGTCTTGGCAACCAGCCTGACTGCCCGCTGCGACTCATCTGCCTCTTGCTCAAACTCGAACTCAAGCTCAATTTCTGACACCTGTTCACTGTCAAATGACGTGTTGCCAACCACCAAGTCAAACTTCTGCGGCTGGACCTTGGCGCTTCCGAGAGACACGGCGGTCAACTCCCTTCCTCTGGTCTTCCCTGAAAAAGCTTTGGCATTTACCACCACCAGAGAAGCCCTGCACAGAGTCTCCCCAACAACGTTAATAGCCCTACAAGTATACACTCCGCTATCCTGCGTTGTGACTTGACAGATCTTAAGGAAGTGGTTGTCTCCATCAGATGAGTGCAAGTATTTTTTGTTATTGTGAGGAATTCTTTTGTCCCCTTTGAACCACGACACGATGGGAGACGGGATTCCCATCAGTGAGCACTCAAACATGATAGTGGTACCCTCAGGGGTCTCCATGTCACAGATAGGATTGATGAACCTTGGAGGCATCTCCGTGACCTCGAAAGCTATTTTCAAATCATCGTGCTCCTGGGTAACGAAGTCCACAGCGCCCTCCTCATAAATACTTGGTAACACATCCAACGATATGATCATGCTCTTGTTGTCAGCTGTGTACTCAGGGATGGTGATGATCTTAACCTGTCTCTCAAATTCTTTCACCTCGTTTTCATCCAATTCTACTTCGAGCAGAATCTCCTGCGGTGATGGAGAACGAGAAGAGTCATCTTCCTCCACATCAAACTCCATCACATGCTGATGGGTGACAGCAGGTGGGGCAGGCATGAACCTCACTTCCTGCGATACAACTGCCACCAAAGCAACACTTCTGGCTTCCCCGACATAATTCACAGCCTCGCAGATATATTCTCCCTGGTCTGCTTTAGTGACATTGTGAATTGCTAGTGAGATGCTATCGCCATCTCTCTCCATTTTGACTCTGTCGTCTGCCACCAGCTGGGTTTTGTTGCAGAACCACTTCACGTCAGGGGACGGTAGGCCAAACACCTCGGCATAAAAAGTTAGTGAGTCATTTTCAAATACTTTTTTCTTAATGAGAGGTTTGAGGAAGGCTGGAGGGATTCCCTGCACTTTCTCCTGAAGAGATGCAAGGCCTAAAGACCCTATTCCTTTGGTGAGGTATCGATTATCATCAACGTTTATTCCAGGAGGGGTTGTTTCAATGCCCTCATCACCGGGAGATGTCAGGAACTGATCTGGTGAGAAGAACCTCTCGCTAGTGTTTCCTGTCGAGGGTCGCTTATGTTCTACAGGGGAGAAGGGATATTCTTTAGGGGTCATGAACCCACTAGGTGAATCAGTACTGGGAGTGTGGAAAGACATGTGAGACTTGGGAGTGTGGAAGGACTCTGCAATTGCCTGTGAGACCTCAGTAGATGAGCCCGGGGTGTAGAACCTCTCAGCTACCTCTGCTAGCTCTTCGCTCACAGTGCTGCCAATCTCTATGGACATCTCAGACTCAGGGGATAGTGGTCTACCCCAGTCTGTTGGAGTGTTGTAAAAGTCATACACAGCACCAAAAGTGACCTCCTCTTCCTCCATGGAGCCAACTGCTGCTGTTGCTGCTGCTTCTGCTGCTACTGCCTCTCCAGTTTCAGCTGCTGAAGCCTTGTCCAAACTACGTCTTTCCTGTAAAGATGAATCCTGGCTTTGAGGCCCTTCAGCAATAGCATCCTCAGGAAGACTAAGTGGCTGAACTCTGCTGTCCACTTTAGGCTTGACAGTAAGTGGTTTAGGTCCTGGATTTGCATGGACATCAATCCTCTCCTCTTCACCCTTGATTTGTGTAGGAGGCTCAACTTCATCACCAGCCATTTCCTCTGCTACTTCTGTCACGTCGGTCTGGGACTCCGGCATGCTGAGGAAGACACCACTGTCCATAGAGGGCTCTGGGATTGAAATAAGCTCCTCATCGGCAAGTACCGTAGTGACAAATTCAGCCTCACTGTGGAGGACTGTAGGGGAGGACCCTGAAGCTACCATTTGTTTCTCAGGTTTGAGAGATTCAGAAATGATTTTAGGCTTAACAGTTTCTTCGGCTGGAGCTGAAGTTCGAACAGAGCGTTTCACTGCAGGGACTTTTTCAGACTGGAAAGGAATAAAGCTGCTAGTTCTGTCAAATGTACGCACAATTTCCTCCCTCTTCATCTCCACTTCACATGCCTCCATTTGTTCTGGTAATCGAGCAGGTTTCTGTGCTCTAGGCCTGACCAGGTCTGGAGATTCCTGCACTTCCTCCACAAACTGTTTAACTACACCACTTTCTGTGAAAATGGCTCCCTCTTCAACATCATCAGGTACTGTAGACATCTTGTGGTCTTCCTCAAGAGAGATAGTGGGCTGGGAGGTCTTGGAAGAGATAGATTTGGGTGCAACAGGTGTTTGAGGGGAAACCAATCTTCCTGAATCAGGAATAGTTTGAATGAAATCTGGTTCTGCAATAACAGGAACAGCTTTGGGAGAACCCGGAAGTCTATCACCACATTCATCGGAAATGGCCACCACAGGTATAAACTCCTCAGGGAAAAGTGTTTCCTTTGTCTGCTCATCCAGAGATGGGGAGGTCAGTAATGCCACTGGTGAGTCTGACTCAAAGGCTTGTTTAATCTGAGAAACTTTTATCACAGCAGCAGAAGCTGACAGACCACAGCCAGATACAGTCAGAGGCTCTCTTGAGACAACGGGCCTGGATTTTGGGGCTTTGGTCACCTCCGATGAAGGTTGTGAACTCAGAGGTTTATCTTTTGTCTGAGGGACACTATCCTCAGCGTGAGTGATTGTAGCTTTGTGGAAAATGGCGGGTTCCTTGACATCCTCAGGTAAGCCAACGGGAGACCTCCTCAATCTTTCAGATGGAGTAACACCACCACCCTCTGAAAACTGTACAGCCTCTGCCACTTGGGCAGGTTCACCTGTGGTTGCACGCTCTAACAAAGCAGTGTTGCCCTCAGAACAGGTGATATTCTCTGATTCGCTGACCATGTGAGGAGCTTCACTACCCACATCAAAGGAGAAAGTAAATTTGTGTTTGACAGTCTGAGAAGCCCCCTCATCGCTTGGCACCTCAGAGCTTTTCTCTGTAAAAGCCTGAGGTTTGTCCTTACTGATTTCCTCTCTCATCTCAGGCAGAGGAGTGGCAGCAGTAATTCTGATTTCTACAGGTGTTGAGCCATAAGATTCATCTGAGCACTGGCGTCTTTGGATCACCACCTGAGGAACCTGTAGCCTTGCCTTTCCTGAATCCATGTAAGTCTCGAGCTCTGCTTCTATTGCACTCTCCTGGTTTTCCTCACGCTTCTGTAGCTCCTCTGTAACTACCACATCTTGTGTGGCCACTGATGCTCTCACTACCTTTTTGTCTGAGATTTCAAGAGTGCCGCTGCAAATGGATTTGCCATGTTTATTGGTTATGACACAGTCATATGTCCCCATGTGGTCTGTTGTTGGATAGAAGATAGTGAGCTTTGATATGTTAGATTTGCTCATGATATCATAGTCAGGGTTGTGAGCTAATGGGTGGCCATCTTTGAGCCAAGTGACTGAGGGCAGAGGGTCACCCTGATACTGGCAGATAAACTCTGACATCTCACCAATTTTTACTTTGACTGAAGATATTTCTTTCACAAATACTGGACCGGAGCCTCCAGCACTTGTATCAACTTCTTTCATCGTCTTTAACTCTTGAGTTTGGTAAACTCCCGCTTTAAAATTTGACTCTTCTTTGACTCTCCTCTCTTCCTTCTTTATAGCTCCTTTATAAACTCCTGCTTTAAAATTTGACTCTTCTTGGACTCTCCTCTCTTCCTTCTTTATAGCTCCTCGTTCAAAACTGTCTGCACTCATTTCACTTCTCTGTTTTGACCTTACTGAATTTTCACCTGCTTCCTCTCTCTGCAAACCTGCAAAACCCTCCTGTTGTCTCCATTCATTGCTCTCTCTGGTAGTTCCCATCTCCTCTCTCATTCCTCTGGCCTCTCTTACCTCTGACTGGAAGTGTTGGCTGCTGAATTTATCTGCCGTTATTGCGTTATTCTCCCTACTCTGTCTCCTATCTATCTCTTTTTTCAGTTCCTCTGGTGGGCTACGGCATGGGGAGCGTCTCCCGTCTGAGGACAATTCTCCAGGCTGATGAGGGCTGTCCTTCAGGGCAGAGGCAAGTCCAAATCGCTCAAAAGGCACACTAGTAAGTTGGGTGGGAGAGTATCTCTGGACTGAGGACAATTCTCCAGGCTGATGAATTGTCCTCCCGTCTGAGGACAATTCTCCAGGCTGATGAGGGCTCTCCTTCCGGGCAGAGGCAAGTCCAAATCGCTCAAAAGGCACACTAGTAAGTTGGGTGGGAGAATATCTCTGAACTGGTGAAGCCTCACGGCCCATTCTGTCCTTAACAGGAACAGATTTTAAACCATAAGAGCTTTCAGTAGGTTCACCCATATGGTGTGGTAAACCAGCATGTGTAGGAGAATGCCTTGTTGTGGAAGAAGACTCACAAGGAGGAGATTGCTTGTACCCAGTGGCATGTTGAATAGGGGAAGGTTTTTTTGTTGATAAGGCTCCGTCATCAAGAGTTGTATGTGGAGGTGGAAGGTCACTGGGTTGGATCTCATGGAAAATGCCACCACGATGGGGTTCACTGTGAAATGCTGGAACATGGGACTCAAGCAGAGCGGAGCCAGGCTGTTTGCATTGATTATCCAAAGCCCACTCAGACTCTAGCTCAGCTACTTCCTCTTGTTCGACAACATCTTGTTGCCATTTCAGGATACGCTGAGCCAGTGCTTCCTCCTCACTTACAAAGTACTCACTGTCCCTCTGCAACCGGGTCTCACGGCCCTCTGTAAGCAGCTCGCCAGCAGGCGGCCACTGCAGGCTATAGCCCTGCTGATCTTGGTAACCAGCAGGAACTGACTCACTCAAAAGGAACTTCTCTTTGGCGGTTTTCCCAGGGGAAGTCTTCTTGCTATGTACAACTTCAGGTTGTGATTCTGAAGCAGATGCCTCTGCGACATTTCTTCCAACCTCAGTGGTTCTCTCAGCCTGGATCTGTGAGTATCCCTCCACCCAGTCCGACTCTGGCTTCACGTCTTGCTCCTGTTCCATCTGAACGTTCTGCTGCCATTTCATTATCCGCTGAGTCAAGGCCTCCTCTTCACTGGCAAACTTCTCACTTTCATTCTTCAACTCGGAGATGTTCTCCCTTGAGAGCTGGAGCTCTCGCTCTTCTCTTGTCTTCTCAAACAACATCTTCTCTGGTCTGGCTTTTGTTGTAGGCAATGACTCAGCTTCCACACCTGCTGCTCTAGCTTTTATTCTGGGAGATGTTTGTGCCAGCATGATGGATGCTTCAGTTTCCACTCCTGCTGCTCTAGCTTTTATTCTGGGAGATGTTTGTGCTAGCATGACGGATGCTTCAGTTTCCACTCCTGCTGCTCTAGCTTTTATTCTGGGGGATGTTTGTGCTAGCATGACGGATGCTTCAGTTTCCACTCCTGCTGCTCTAGCTTTTATTCTGGGGGATTTTTGTGCTAGCATGACGGATGCTTCAGCTTCCACTCCTGCTGCTCTAGCTTTTATTCTGGGGGATTTTTGTGCCAGCATGACTGATGCTTCAGCTTCCAAATCCCCTGTTCTTGCTTTTATTCTGGGAGATGTTTGTGCCAGCATGACGGATGCTTCAGCTTCCAAATCCCCTGCTCTTGCTTTTATTCTGGGCTTAGGCAAAGGGGCTGGGGTTTCCTCCTGTTCGACTTTACCTTTTATTTCAGGTGATTTCGGTGTTGACATGGTAGCATGGTCGACAGTTTTTCTCTTCTCCACCACCTTCTGCTCAGTGTAAATGTTCTCCTCAGGCTCCATGTACTGTGTCTCTGTTTGCATGGGCAGATTAGCTTCAGGGTAGGGTGTCTCTTCTTCTGACATGTGCATACCTTGCTGCCATTTCCTGATTCGCAGAGCTAGGAGTTTTTCCTCGCACTGCATGCGTTCAGATTCCAGGCTCTTCTCATACTGATCCCTCAGAGACTCCCCTGCACACTCCTCTTCATAAGGATCGAATGTTTCTGGTGTTACTGCCTCACTAAGGAACCTCTCTTTGGTAGATTTGACCTTCCTTGGCCTAGGTGACACTCTGAATCTGTCCGCTGCCCCAGCTTTTGTTCTAGGTGACAACTCCGCTTCCACTTCACCTGCTCTAGCTTTTATAATGGGGGACTTTTGTACCTGCACGAGTGGTGCCTCAAATTCAACTTGTTCTGATTTGGCTTCCATCGTGGCTGACTTTGTAACCAAGGAGGCCGACATTTCCACTTCTTCTCCTTTCGCTTTTACTTTAGGTGATTTGGGTGTTGACACAGTTGTAGCTTCAGGATCGACCAACCTTGCCTTCATTCTGGGTGAAAGATGGAAAGATGAGGGCATGACCTCAGGTTCTAAAGTTGCACTTTTCTCCATAACTTCCTGCTGGGGATAAATATGCCCCGCCGGCTCCATGTACTGCATTTCTTCCGGCATCGGCAGTTCAGTTTCAGGGTGAAATGTCTCCTCTTCTGACATCTTACTCCCTTGCTGCCATTTCCGGATTCGCAGCGCAAGGAGTTTTTCCTCACACTGTACCCGTTCAGCTTCCAGGCTCTTCTCATATTGAGCCCTCAAAGACTCCCCTGCACACCCCTCTTCATAGGGATCAACTTTCTCCATTGATATGTCTGCTTCACTAAGGAACTTCTCCCTGATAGATGATACTTGGCGTGACTTAGCCCTGGTTGACTCTGTGAGTGATACCTCCCCTTGAGCAGGCTCAACTCTAAAAGACTCCCTGCTTTCAGTATATGTTGAAGTTTCCGGATATCCTAATGTTTCAGAGTATGGGACTTCAGGATGATGTAGCTTGACTTCAACCTTTGTAGTGACCAACGTTTTATCAGCAACTGCACTGTGACGTTCACTTACCATTTGCTTGAATGTAGCATCTTCCTGAGATTCAACAAAGCTCTCAACGTTTTGATCCTCCAGTGTCTCTGAATATGTTTCACCTGATTTCCTTTTTGTTTCTGGCACCATTGTATCAACCAACTCACCTCTCATTATCTGAATGGCCCTTGTTCTGGACTGAGGTTCAAATGAATGCTTCATACGAGGCTGTGAGGGATCCCTGTGTGAGCTTTTTCCTGGAAATTCCCTATTACTCTCCCCAAAATCGAAGGGTCGATTGAAATGTTGCACATCAGGCAGAGAGGCAGGCTTATTCCTGAGCCTCTCTACGTAATCTGCATAGCTCGACTCACTGGCAACTGATTCCGACTCAAACTCAGAGGAGGACATGGTGGAGATAGAAAGCCTCTTCTTCTGTTTAACTGCTTTTTGGAGAGTGGTAAGTTTTGTTCTGACCTCATTGTGAAGGCTCTCAGTGTCACTGAACCTCTCACTGTATCTGTCGCTGCACCTATCACTGAACTTGTCACTGAACCTGCCACCGGTGCGCCGGTCACAGTAGATATCACTGAATCTGTCGTTAAATCGCTCAGACCTCTCAAACATAGGGGGTGGGGATGGCGCCCGCTCAGAGGCAGTCTCCAAACGTTTGGACTCTTTCTCTCCCTCCTTTTCTTTTGCATGGGAACTGGCCTTGAAGAACACGGTACGTACCAGAGAGTTCTTAGATCGAGATCTCCCCTGATGAACTTTGGACATCTTGTCAAATGGAGACCCTACGCACCTGAGGTCGACCCTAATTTTCCTCTCTTTCCTCTGCTCTGCCATGGTGTCCATGCTTTCATGAGCTTTGGCAGAGCGTCTCACAAAGCCAAGGTAGTTCGCAGACTGCTCTTCCTTCAGTGACACCAAAAGTGATGCTGTGGACTCGGCAGAACCCTCTGTGTTGAGCGCCATTACCTTATAACTGCCCGAGTCCTTCTCTTTGATACTATCAATAACAAGACTGGTGGAGTGCATATGCATTTTGCTGTCATTACAGATCCTACGTCTACGGTCTTTAGGAATAGACTTATTATTATGAAGCCATAGGATAGTTGGTGGAGGACATGCAACCAATTTACACTTTAACTCTACTAGTTCTCCTTCCAGGACTGACTGGAACTTGAGTTTCTTGGTAAAAGAAGGCTTGATGTTCTCCGTCCACGAGCTGATCGAGGAGGTTCTGCTGGTGCAGCGATTGGCTGACACCAGACCGTGATCTGGGAAGTCCTCGGTGTCGGAGAAGGCCCCCCTCAACTGTCGGGTGTCAGTGAGTTCGGAGCCGCCGTACGCTGTTCCTTTTTTGCTTTCGTGATAAAACAGCTCTGAAAATAGAAACAGACAACGGTCAGAACAACACAGCCTCCAGGGGTAAAACATGAGAGAAAAGGATTTGAATGAATCATTAATGGAAATATTAAATGCATGCTGGGAGTCACAATGCCATAAAAAATAATTTCACTCACCATATTTGTTCGAATAAACGCAAGACTTTGTTCTTTTTATTAGAAACCTTCAGGAAGTTTTGATCCTTCTTCTGTGGAAATTTCTTCAAAACATAAATTCTTTTATTATCATTAAAAAAAAGCATAATGTTTCCGAGATGGACTGCTAACATTCGCTCGTTTTGCTTTTGTTTTTAGGATTGCTTTACTGGAATATTCCTTACCTGACTTGCAGACAGGAGAATAAACGCCCTTTCTAATCCTTAAGCTTAAGAGGAAATAAATGATGCACACGTATTAGAGAGGCAAAGCTCTACCAAACATTTCTCAGATTCTAAAACTTAAACAAATGAAGCTGTGAAATTGGGTGAGAAGGCGTTTATTCGAACTAATATAGTTTACTGGTGTTATTCAGTGCAAACCACAGGAATGACATCCCACTATCTGCAAGCCAGGCTAAGAGATATTTTGCAGGAGGAAAGTTCAGCAGAATCAGTTCCAGATGCAGTGAACCTTCATATCTTTTAAAGGGCATTTCAAGTCCGGAGTCAGCTTTAAAAGATACGCATCCTGCACCTTTTTTTGTTTTTTCTGGGGAAAGATCAGAAGAACCTTCATGCCAAGAATGAAATGAACGTTTGGATGCAAGCCGCAAGTGTCAAAAACTGATACAAGCAAGTTCTTTCAGTGCTCGCCTGGGGGGAAACCAAGGATTATTCACAGAACAAGAGCAGGTAGAATGATACAGATCATAGGTTTTTCTATCAAGACACATAAAGACGACATGCCACTGTGGGAATTTACACTTAAGGGACAGTTCAACGTAATGACACATTTATAAACGCAGTCCGTGGGTGCAGGTCAACTGTAATCCAAATAAATAAATCAAAAACACCTTCAATGAGCCACAGCTTGGATCAAAGTTACCTGCTGACAGACTACTTTGGTGTGAGTGAAACATTAATCAGGTAAAAACTGGTTTAGATCTGGTTAAACTGTCCCTGTGCCCAATCGTCATGTGTGACAATCTGGTGTTTTTGATACACGATGGTCAGAAATGTGACGTGACCTTACCTTTGACTTCTTGCTCAATCTTGGCTTCGATCTGCTCTCTCATGTGGGTCACTGTGAAAGGGAAAGAGAGATGACATTAAATGACTGTGCACACACTGGTCCTGTGCAGGGTAGAGCCAGTCCACCATCACTTTACCTTCACACATTCACTTCCATAAAGAAGGAACTGGATTTACACCTTTCTCTTGCTGTACTCAAACGTGTTTACCGTCTGTGTTTGGGCTCCGGTAAAGCTGATCCACGAAATCGAGGAAGCTAAAGCTTTCATCGCAAAATGCTATCTACTGAAACTACAATCAAAGCCATGTCAGATTTAATAAAAATGAGGTGAGTGGTTAGCACTGTCGCCTCACAGCGAGAAGGTTCCAGGTTCGCATCCCGGCTGGGGCCCTTCTGTGTGGAGTTTGCGTGTTCTCCCCGTGTCTGCATGGGTTTTCTCCGGGTTCTCCGGTTTCCTCCCACAGTCCAAAGACGTGCAGGTGTTCGGTTCATTGATGACTCTAAATCACCCGTAGGTGTGAATGGTTGTCTGTCTCTGTTCGTCTCTATGTGTCCTGTGATAGACTGGCGTCCTGTCCAGGGTGGACCCCGCCTCACGCCCGATGTCAGCTGGGATCGGCTCCAGCCCCCCCGAGACCCCGACAGGGACAAGAGGCTGAAGATGAATGAATGAATGATGAATAATTGACCAATGAAATAATTGTTTGACACTATATCTTCTACGCTTCTAAAATCTCCACACCTCTTTTGTTATTGCAATTTCTTCTATTCTGTTCTTACGTTTCTTGATTCTTGCAACCGTTGCTTTTATTTCCTCTTACTATGTTGATGTTATGCACCAATACAGAGTAAATTCCTTATGCGTGAAAGGTATTTCCAAGATCAAGAACACATTTTCTTGCTCATATAACGATACGGTTGCAGTTCAACTCTTTCTTTCGTTACCTGCTGTGTTAACGCATGGCTTTTAATTGCATTAAAGTGGTTTGTTTGCTGACATGTACGACTTAAAAGCAGATCGTTGACGGGCCGAAGTAACTAGAGCCAAATACATAACGCAAACACATTTGAGTCCCTGAGGTCTCACACTCACACAGGAGGTGACTCAGTTTGTCTTTTAAACAGTATTTTTGTGAGAAACGTTTCAAGAGATAAATCAAACAGTGCAAAAACACATCTGGAAGAAACAAGGTGAAGTGCAACAGAGACAAAATAAGTAAAACGTAGACGTTGCATTAACAGGAATCAGCAGAAAAGAATGGTTTGAGTTTCCTGGAGGATGGAGGAACAACAGAAGAGGTTACACATGTGAGTTTCATGCAGTTTCCAGAGTTTTCCTGTGCACAAGAGGAGAGGAGGGTGTGAAGGAAGGGTGGAGGGATGAGTTTTGTTCCCTTGGGGGAGTGATGAGGAAGGAGGAGAGGTGATAATCCCAGGCTTCAAACAAACGTTTTCTTCTTTTGGGAAGTGTGAGGTTAGTCAAATCTAAAGGAGGGATGTCCCAAAATAAATAAATATATATATATATATATATATATATATGGGAGTAATGTTGCCACAATTTACCCATGAAAGAGCAACTGCGAGAGATACCGTGGAGCTGGGAGTGACCTAGATAAGAGTACACTCACACTGTCCTTCTGCACCGGGGCTAAAACAGGTTTTACGGGTCAAGCCTAGTGCGTTTGACCAGTGTGAGTGCAACTGCTCCGGGCATAACTGCGGCCAGCTTGCCGTCCACGACCCGTTTGGGAGAGGTGGGCTTTAGTAAAGCACGTTTGCACGTGTACGAGCACAAGCGTGCGCACGTGTACGAGCACGAGGCCTACGGCGGTTCTGAGGTCATTTCCTGTGCGCCTGTTGGGACGTAGAAAAAAAAAGGAGGGACCATGCGCGGACATTTCAAACAATGGCGGTGAAAGGTTCACGTTGTGATGCGGAGGTGGAGTGTTTACTGCAGATTTGGTCGATGAAAAGATTCAAAAACAGTCGACAAGACGCACAAAAACTCCGAGGTCTACGGAAAGATCTGGTAACAAAGCCACGCATCGCCATGACGTCATCAATGTGTGTGACGTGTTACGGCGTGATGACGTATAGGCAGCAAGAAGCATTCTCCGAGGCCCAGGTAGTGTGAGTACAAACGGGCCTGGAGGGGGGGACAAGGACCCTAAAGCACGGGGCATGGTGCGGTAGGACAGTGTGAGTGCGCCCTAGACTGTTCAGCATTGAGGCGTTCATGGTTCAATAAAGGTTTTAAAAAGAATGTAAAACTAATTTAAAGTATGGTTCGGGACATCCCTCTAAGTGTTTTGTCTGGAGACGATGAGAAAGGAACTCAAGGAGGGTGAATTAATCTTGCAGGAAGAGAAACGGGTTTATTTGAGAGTGTGGTTTCAGAGGGGATCGAGTCGAGGGATCCGGATGTTACCTTCTTCCTCCGTGGTTACGGTGAGGGTGGCCGAGCACACGGCCTCTCCGGCGTTATTGCCGGCCCTGCAGGTGTACTGCCCCGCGTGCTCAGAGAAAGCATCGACTATGATGAGCATGGCGGTGTTGGTCACCTCGTCGAAGTGAAACACCACGTTCTTGGTGGGCTTGACGGGCCGCCCGTCGTGGAGCCAGCTTATCTCTGGCTTCGGCATGCTGGACACACATGCGTGAAAGCGCGCCACTTCTCCGTGTGGCACCGTGCAGCTTGTGATTGGCTGGATGAACACTGGCTTTTGACCAGTGGAAGGTTTCTTTATGCTGGTGAGGCTGGTGGAGACGTGCCACTGAGCCTCAGCAGGTCTGTCTGTTTGCGTTTGCCCTGAAAGGAAGCAGGTTCATTGACTTCACGTGCTTTATCGCATTCATATCCATCCCAGTCAGCACGGTTTGGGTGCTTTCCACTTTCAAACCTGTGTTTGGTGGAAATGATTCATCTCAGTATGAAAACCAAAGGGTTCGTTGGTGACAAACTTACCGTCCAGTGTGAGAGTGGCGGAGCAGGACACCCGTCCGGCGTTGTTAGTGGCCACGCAGGTGTACTCGCCCTCGTCCTCCGGGTAAACCCTGGAGATCTCCAGCTGACAGCTGTCGTCAAACTGAGACATCCTGAAGAAGTCCGACTGTTTGATCTCCTTCTCCCTGTGGAACCAGCTGATCTTCACATCTGGACGAGAGGACGAGAAGGTTTTGTTTGACTTTGTGAGGAAGACGTACTTCAACCATCGCAGTTAAAGGGAAAATATGGAATAAAATCATCCGATGTTCTTTTTTGACACTTGCACAAATCTAATAAGCCATCAAAAATATTTTGTCATGCAGGAACTATTAACAGAGAAATCCGGGAGAGATGCTAACAGCCGGACGTGGCTAACAGTGATTAGCTCGGGGCAGCACGGTGAAGGCATTCAAAGGTCTTTTTTAACCACTAATGCTGCTGAAAATAACAGCAAACCTCTACAGCAGCATGAGAAGAGTCCCTACACACACAACAAAGCAGCAATGGGCTCCTTCCTTTGGGATTGACTTTGATAATCCACTGTAATGGACTTTACTATGAGAGGAGCTGGTACAGGGGCCAGTAGGTAAGTCTTTAAAACACTCTTTAATAAACTCTGGCTTCACTAACTACGCTGATGATGCTTTTTTAGGGACTCTTCTCATGCTGCTGCAGAGGTTTGCTGTTATTTTCAGCAGCATTAGTGGTTAATAAAGACCTTTGAATGCCTTCACCGTGCTGTCCCGAGCTAACCACTGTTAGCCACGTCTGACTGTTAGCGACTCTACCAGATTTCTCTGATTCAGCTGACCGTTCTCTACCAGAGAAATGACACATTGCTAAAGCCTCTCTGAGTAAGGGTTAGGTTCTCTCACCATCTCCGCGGACTCTGCACTGGAAACGAGCCGGTTCTCCCTCGCGGGCGGAGGTGCTGGCGATGGGTGAGATGACGACAGGAGGAGCCACGGTGGCAGCCGAGTCTGGAGAAACCACCTCTGACACTACAACACACACACACACACACCTGCATCTACACATGTCCTGGTGTTCATGTAAAGTCTTTGTTCCACAGGTGTGACCGATATCACCGTCTTACCTTCCACGTTGAGCGCTGCGGTGCTGGTGGCGTTGCCGTAGTCGTTCTTGGCCTCGCAGTTGTAGACGGCAGCGTCCTCGGGGAACACTTCGATCAGCAGCAGCGAGTGCTCGTTGCCGTCGTGGAGGAACTTGCATTTGAAGCCCGCGGACAGAGCCTGGGAGTTTTTGTACCAGGAGACCTGAGGCGGGGGAACGCCGCTCACCAGCACAGAGAAGCGAGCGGGTTTACCGGCCTCTACCGACTGGGGCTCCATGTGGCGAAGGATCTGAGGAGGCTCCGGGACTGAACGAGACAGGAGATAAAAGGATTTTGTGAGCCGGGACACAAGAGAACTGTGACCTCATTCACCGTTGGACTTAAGACAACAGGTTTTAATTAGTCACGTTGAAGCTAAGAGGTTACGTCTCACTTCAACACGTCAAACATCATGTGACCATCAGGAGCGAGGCCCCGTTAAAGCGTTAAAGTGTTAAAGTGTTAAAGGGGACCACTTCATTATAAAACCACAATGAAACAACATATACAACAACAGCAGAGAAACTTTTTATATTTGAAATAAAGTCCAAAGACAAAGTTTCCCTTTGTCACAACTCCAGGGGTCGACGAGCAGAGAACGCCATTTTGACTGCATCAAGTTCCTCAATCATCAAAACCAACATTTTAAAAATGATTTTTACACTGTTGGTACAAAACGTTGGGCTTTTGAAAAGTGTGGCACCCATTTTTCACCATTCTGCAGTCGACCAAAGAAACTCTTCAACTTTACGACTGGTCGATGTGGGAAAAACTCTACATCACCCCATCGCCACACGGCCCTTTACTGGATCAGTTTGACACCCATGCTCTACACGATCTACGTCGGCCAGAGTGTTTCGTAACCAGCAGCTCGTGGACGAGGCACTGAGCGTCTATTCCGCACGTTTGGGAGTTTTTTATTCCTGGTTGCCAAGAGTTGAAAAATGTTCAACTTTGGGTAAAAAACGCTGCACGAGTCAGCGAGCGTCGCACCTTGAGCTGCAAAGATGAACCGATTAGTTGTCGACTTTTAAATGAATCGACAACTATTTTGATATCGATTAATGAGTCGATTTGAAAATATTTTGTTATGTTTTATGACTTAAATTCTTTGATTCCAGCTTCTGATTTCTCTTTTCTTTCAGTCGTGGACAAAACGAGACTTTTGATGACGTCGTCTTGGGCTTTGGAAAACACCGATTAACATTTTTCACCGTTTTCTTGCATTTTATCGACCAAACAACCGATCAACAGATGAATTTATGATTAAATAATCATCACATTGTACATGAACAAGTTCTGAACAACGGAGGAGAACTGAATCCTGCTAGATCAGGGGCGTCAAACTCAGGCCCGTGGGCCAAATCTGGCCCGTGGTGTAATTATATTTGTTCCCTAAGATCATATCCAGGTTCTGTGAGAGCTGGCCCGTGAGTATAAAGCACATCCACGTCTACTTTTCTGTTCACACACATGAGCATCCATGCTGCCAGTCTCTGCAGACACACTGAATCCACCCCTCCCCAAAAACGCCCCAAACAAAGATGGAGGACAGGATCTTTCAGCAGATGATCTGTGTGTGAAGGTAAAGAGCTGTTTGTCACCGTGGCTGTGACCAAAGAATCAAACATAAGAAACACCACGACAAGAACAAGGACCTGCACTGGAAAGGTTCAACGTTACACATCTGGAGAGAAGGAAACACATGCATTCTTAGTAAAGAAAGATGAAAACACCACAAAATAAGCGATGAAACGACTAAAAACTGACGCAAAACACCACAAAAAAGTGACAAAATTACTAAAAACAGATGAAAAACACCATAAAAAAATGACAAAACGACAAAAAACAGATGCAAAACACCACAAAAACTTGACAAAACGACTAAAAACAGACGCAAAACACCACAAAAACTTGACAAAACGACTAAAAACAGACGCAAAACACCACAAAATTAATGAAACGACTAAAAACCGACGCAATACACCACAAAAAGTGTAAAAAGGACTAAAAACTCTCGTCTGCAGAGCCACCGTGGCTGTAACCAAAGAATCAAACAGTCACACTTTTTAAATTTGGTCCTCTGTGAGTTAGAGTTTGACGCCGCTGTGCTAGATCATATATAAATATATATACATATGTTTATATATCTGTTCTTTCTCCGTGCTTCGGCCTCGCCTTCCTCCAGAGCAGGGACTCGACCTTGTGCCCACATTTTCCTTCTGTGGAAATTCACATTCTGACAAACACCGAAGTGTGTCAGCTGAAAAAACCGCTGTGCCTCAGAAGCACTTCCAACTGGCGGCTCGGTGGTTCGAGCAGGCGCCCCATATACATAAGCTACCCAGTCCTTGACGCGGCGGCCCAGGGTTTAACTCCGACCTGCGGCCCTTTGCTGCCTGTCACCCCCTCTCTCTCTCTCTGTGCCCCATTTCCTGTCAATCTCCAGCTGCCCTACCAAAATAAAGGCATGAAAAAGGCCAGACACAAGAATTCGGTCGAACAAGGGGAACTCGACAAACGACCAGACCGTGTCAGCGCTGTTATAAACCAAACATTTTATTCATAAATCAAGGAAATAATCTGCAGATTAATCAATAATGACATCTGTCTTAAAGTCTAATTTGCATTATAGTGCATAAATATAAACATATGTTTTAATTTCTTATGATTATTTCATTTTTTTCCCACAAAAATTCTCTTTTTTGTGTAAAAAATCAAATTTTTATGCTTTTTTCATACTGTCAACAGCAGAGTTTTACATTTCTACGTGTTATTATTAACAAATATGTTATTCCTGGTTGCACAATACAGAATATATATTGATACTGATTCATTTAGATTCAATTGGATCTGTTTCTTAAAGATGACGTCACATAAACGCCATTAACGCATGAATAAAACGATCGACCACAGTGAAAACTTAACGGTTAAATAAAGAAATAAGCAACAAAAGGGGAAATAAAGTCACGCTGTTAATGTGAGTTAAGTGAGAAGAGGCACAGAAACGAGCAGATGCTGGGATTCAAAGTTTAGTTTAGTTTATTTGACAGAGCAGAAATTAATCAACACACATGGTGAATTAAAAAAAGGAGGAAGAAGCCAAGAGGTTATTTTTCATGTGTCGTCCGTGACCGAGGCGTTACAACAGGCGCCGTGAAATACAAATGTTAAAATGTTAAGAACTGAAGAAACACCAGGAAAGGGCCTTGAAAGATCCCCGTGTTCACTCTTATTAATCTTTATTATTATTGTTATTGTTGTAATTATCAGTCTGCTGACTCACTGTTGACTCGGAGGTGCATGGTGCTCCTGTTCTTGCCGGCGATGAAGGTGTACTCCCCGGCGTCGCTCCTGTAGGTCTCGGAGATGGTGAGGCGGTGCAGCTTCCTGATGATGGCGTAGTTGAACCGCTCCTCCGCGGAGAACTGGATCTCCACGCCGTTCCTCAGCCAGCGACCCTCCGCGTCGTCCTCGTTCACCTCCAGCTCGAAGGTCGCTCTGTGTTTCTCCAGAACCTGCGAGAGACGGCAAACGCGGACACGGAGATATAAGAAAAACAAGGTAAATCAAATCAAATCAACCTTTATTTATACGGCGAGAACCCAACTCTCCAACCCCACAGTCGTGCACAGAGACACACACACACACACAGCCACGCTGACACACACACACACACACACACACAGCCACGCTGACACACACACACACACACACACACACTCACACCTACACAAACACTAGCTGTCACTACAGAGACGCGGCCGGGCGGCGAGAAGCACTTCAGGGCTGTCCCCGACTCAGGATTCAGATTTGTCCGTTCGCTGTTTTGGCGAATATTCAACTGTTCACTCACCGTGATTTCCCGTTGTGCGGGTTCGGAGATGCGGATGTCGCGGCCCTCCACGGTCAGCTGGGCCTTGGAGACGCTGGATCCGGCCACCACCGAATACTCCCCGGCGTCGGACAAACGCACCGTCTGGATCATCAGGCGGTGGACGTACTTCTCTGCTGCCACGGTGTACCTGAAGGCAACACAGTGACGGTCACTGCCCCGCTCACATCGAACCACTTTGAAAAGTGTTGAGAGCAGCACGCAGGGGGTCGGGTTACCTCTCCTCGGACATGTCCAGCTCCTGACCGTCCTTCATCCACATCACCTGAGTGTTGGGCTCGGAAATCTCACATTCGAAGAACGCCTTCTTCTTCTCCGTGATCTTGATGTCCTTGATTTTCTTGGTGAATTCGATCAAACGAGCTGAAGAAGCACAAGAACAGACGGACGTGGCGATTACGTTGGAGGTTGGAGTTCAGACACTTAACCGGAAACATAATATCTATTAATATCTCCGGTTCGTGCACAGCGTCCCGTTACCTTCGACGAACAGGTTGGCGGCGGTGGCGGCGGACCCGGCCACAAACTGGTACTCTCCGCCGTCCCCGAAGTGAACGTTTCGGATGGTGAGCGAGTGCGTCAGCTGCCGGCTGCGGACCTGGCATCTCTCCGACGACTTCACCTCCACGCCGTTCTTCAGCCATTTGTAGGTAATGCCCTCGTAGTTGACGGTGACCTCGAAGGTGATGGTGTCTCTCTCCTGAGCGTTCAGGTCCTTCAACATGGAGGTGATCAGGACGGCTGCGGAGGAGAGGACAGGAGGAGATGCTTTTAGTGTCAAATATTCACGTTTTATGTTGTGAGACGCCAAACAGGAAACACACAAACGCTAGACTTCAGATCAATTGCAAAGATTTGACCCTTTTAGACAAGTTTCTGTCCCCGTAGAGCGCCGTCAGAGTCATCAGTTTCACTCAGAGGCATTTTATTATGTGATTTGATTTAGGGCGCACTCACACTGTCCTTCCGCACCGGGCCAAAACAGGTTTTTAGGCTAAAGCCTAGTGCGTTTGACCAGTGTGAGTGCACCCGCTACGCGCATAACTGCAGCCAGCTGGCCGTCCACGGCCCGTCTGAGAGAGGTGGGCTTTTGTAAAGCACGTTTCCACATGTACGAGTACGAGCGTGCGCAAGTGTACGAGCACGAGGCCTACGGTGGTTCTGATGTCATTTCCTGTGCGCCTGTTGGGACGTAGAAAAAAGAAGGAGGGACCATGCGCGGACATTTAAAACAATGGCGGCGAAAGGTTCACGTTGGTGTGATGCGGAGGTGGAGTGTTTACTGCAGATTTGGTCGATGAAAAGATTCAAAAACAGTCGACAAGACGCACAAAAACTCTGAGGTCTACAGAAAGATCTGGAAACAAAGCCACGCATCGCCATGACGTCATCAATGCGTGTGACGTGTTACGGCGTGATGACGTATAGGCAGCAAGAAGCATTCGCTGTGGCCCAGGTAGTGTGAGTACAAACGGGCCTGGAGGGGGGGCAAGGACCCTAAAGCACGGGACGCGGTGCGGAAGGACAGTGTGAGTGCGCCCTTAAACATGATCTTACGGGTAACGGTGAGCGTTGCAGAGACGCGGTCGTTCCCGCAGACGAAGGTGTACTCGGCGGAGTCGTCCCTGCTGGTGTTCATGATCTTCAGCTGGTGGAGTTTTCCCTGAACCACGATCCTGAACTTCTCGCTCATCTCGATCTCCACGCCGTCCTTCAGCCAGGTGGAGGGCACGTTGAAGTGAGAAACTTCACACTCGAATGTGGCCACCTGGGTCTCTGGGATCTCCACGCTCTTCAGGGGTTTGGTGACTCGCAGGGCTGCAAGAGATGAAAAATAAGAAGAGTCAGCATTTTCTATTCTTCATACTAATGGACTCCATCCATCCATCCAAGTGTTTGTCAACTTATCCTCTTTTTGAGAACCATTTTGTTGTAATCTATTCATTATTTTGATCACCTTAAATTTGATCATTATCGTTATTGAGATGTCACGTACCCTCCACAGTGAGCACGGCGCTGCACTGCAGGTGTCCGACCACGGCGCTGTACTCTCCCGCGTTGCTGCTGTCGACGTTCTGCAGGACCAGTTTGTGAGCCTTGCGCTCCGACAGAATCTTACACTTGTCGCTCGACTTCAGCTCCGCGCCTTTAAACATCCACCTGACGGGGATGTTGTCGTGGGACAGGCTCATCTCAAAGGAGGCGGTGCCGTCCAACAGTGATGTCACGTCCTTGATCTTCTTTATGATTTTGATCGCTGCAGAAACAAGAAGCAGATCGTTTTAAGAGTAGTAAAAGTTTAGATCCTAGATGATTAAATACTGGATAATCATGGATTATTGAGCCATTATTCAGAATCAGAAATCAAACTTACTCTCGACGGTGAGCCGGGCGTTGGCAGAAAGTTTTCCCAGTTTGAAGGAATAAACGCACTCGTCTTGTGTGTTGCAGTTCTTGACCTTCAGTGTGTGGACCATGCCTTCGGAGGTGATCTCGTACTTGTCGCTGTTCTGCAGATCCACGCCGTTCTTGATCCACTGGGATCCTTTCACGTCCGGGTGGGTGAGCTCCAGGGTGAACACTGCCTCCTGGGTCTCAGTCACAGTCTGGTTCCTCAGAGTTTTCTTGATCTTCACCGCTGGAGATGAAAACGCAGGACTCAGTATTCACACAATCCTGGAATCTTGTAATAACGTGGACACTGAACAGACACTGAACATGTGTGGTGAGCAGCGGATACTTACCCTCCACCCTGAGGTTTGCGGTGGTCTTGGAGTTGGCCACCTGGTAGGTGTACTCTCCGACATCCTGTGGTCTGGTGATGACGATGATGAGGCGTCTGACGGCCCCGTTCACCTCGCTCACCACGTTTTCATTGAAGTCCACATGCTGACCCTCTTTCAGCCACTTGCCCTCAGCGTTGGCGTTGGCCACTTCACACTCCAGCACGGCTGTCTGAGACTCCGCCACTGTCACGTCCTGCAGGGGCCGTGTGATTGCTCCACCTGGTGGCAGCACAAAGAGTCAATAGGAATCCCAAAAACATTTATAGTCATCAAGAGCCATCATTGCATGTAATTAAAAGTATATTTTATATATTTGCAAGGGTTCAGTGCCTTGTTCAAGGGCACTTCCTTGAGCAAGACCTGACTGTGATGGACATAAAGGCAGAAATCAAACTTGAAACATTTTTGTCAGGACAGTACGGTATCTGTAACTGTCACCCTGTAATTTGTTTGGAAATCATTTGGACGTACCGGAGACAGTGAGTTTGGCGCTGGATGTCTGTTCACCAGCGTGGAACATGTACTGGCCCTCCTCGTCCTTCATGGTGTCAATGACCGTCAGAGAGTGAGCCTTGCCCTTGGACTCCATCTTGTATTTGGGTCCAGGTTTGAGCTGTTGGTTCCTGAATGTCCACATCGGGTCGATACCGGGGTGAGAAACCTCGACGTTAAAGGTGACGTTCTGGGACTCTGAGCACACTTTGTCCTCCATGTGCTTCACAATGTGTACCTCTGTAAAAACAACAACGTGGTCAGAAAACAGAACCGGAATCTGGACAGACAAACAGACTCATGGGAAAATGGGGCTGCCTTACTTTCGACAGTCAGGCTGCAGCTGGTGTCGACCTTGCCGACCACCAGTTTATAGCGTCCCTCATCAGATGCGTGGGTCCTGGTGAAGACCATACGCTGCTTGGCTCCCTTTGCAACCATCTGGATTCGGTCACTGGGCATCATCAGTTTATCGTTGTGGTACCATTTGACTGAGCTGATGTCCTGAGCAGAGATCTTGGCCTCTAGAACAGCCTTGGTGCCTTCGATGGAGGACACATCCTTCAGTGGCACCACAATGTCAATAGCTGTAAGGAAAGACAATAATGATGATCCAAGATGTACAGTTTTAGTGTGTTCTGGTGATGGTTAGAGTGTGGTATCACTTAGACTGATTTGAATTCTGACTCTTACTTTGTACACTGAGTTTGCCCGAGGTGGAGATGTCTTGGGCGGGAACCACGAAAGAGTAGGAAGCAGCATCTTCTCTGCTGACGTTCTCCACCAGCAGCTTGTGAACCTGTTTGTCGATCACGATGTGGACGCGGTCCGAGGCAGAGATGGCCTGGCCGTTCTTCATCCAGGTTCCCTCAACGTTCTCCTGGGAGAACCTGACCTCCAGTTGAGCAATGTCACCCTCGCACACTGTGATGTCGGTCAAGGGTTGCATCAGGGTCACCGGGCGCACTAAAAGGTAGAGAAACCCCATTATTATCTCATCATACTACAGCCACCAATGAAATTTTATCAACAAATTGGCAAAGGAGATTCCTGTTGAGAAAGCCTGAGAATACTACCAAACTGAGACTTACAAACTCATGGTAACATTGGACAAAGAAACTTCACTCCACATGCTTCCCTACTCTGTAAAACTGCTTACATTTCATCTTCAGTGAGGCGCTGGTCTTCAGATCTCCACATACAAAGGTATATTTCCCCTGGTCTCCTTTCCTGACATCCTTTATGGACAGGGTATGTCTTCCTCTGCGGGAGGACATGACGTATTTACTGCTGGGAGAGAGCTCCTTAGTTCCGAAGAACCAGCTTCCCTCAGCGTCCTCCCGAGACAGCTCGAGCTCAAACTCTCCAGCGTAGGTCTCTGGCACCTCAATGTTCTCCATGTGTTTGATGAGCTCCAGGGCAGCACCTGGGGACAGAACGATATCAAGCACAGTTATCTACCAATCCACCCCAGACCAAAGAAACCAACGGCTGGAAAGATTCTGGGTGTAAAGATTACCCTCTACGTGGAGCCTTGCAGTCGTCCTGATGCTCTCATCATCGATCACCACACAAGAGTATTCGGCATCGTCCCTCATGTCGATCACCAGCACCGACAGGAAGTGGACCTTTCTGTCAGAGTGCATTCTGTATTTGTCCCCGGAGAAGATCTCCACGTTGTTCTTGAGCCATTTGACTTTGACGAAAGGCTCGTTGGTTTCACACTCAAAGGTCATCATTGTGTCCTTCTCAAGTGCGTTGACATCCTCCAGGTTTTGGGTAAAGCTGATTGCTGTCTTGGCTGCAATAAGAAATATATAATGAGACTTTGACATGAATTAGGACATAGACAATGAGCATTTAGCTGGAGATGGGATTAACAGATTACAGGCACAACACACTGCTTGCAGAAGGTGCCAGGTTGTTTGTTTATGTAATCAGCATCAGATGTCACAGTGACATTGTGGCCAGATCAGGAAATGTCCCTACATGGACAATCAGAAGTTGGCAGGGATTCAAAAAGTTGGTATAATAACTGTTGATTTGAAATTCCCTCCCAAAATGAATGATATTTGATACAGAAATGATGAATGAAGTAAGCCGCAAGATTCCCGGGATGCCAATAAAGTCCATCAACTGTGTTAATCTTTATGAGTCTCATAGTGTTATTGATTTATTGACTTTAGAGATCGAACAGCAGCAACTTTTAGCTTCAACAAGATCTGGTGTAAAATGGCTTTACCTTGCACAAGCAGGAAGGCGTGGCTTGAGGCCTCCCCAGCGACATTCATGGCTTTAACCATGATGCTAGCAGAGTCCTCTGCTGTGACATCCCTGATCACCAGTTCACACACATGATCCTCAGGCCAGTACCAGTAAATTCGGTCAGACTTTTCCACTAGAATGCCGTTCTTGAACCACTGGCACTCGGGTTCTGGTCTGCCAACGACTCTGAGTCGGAAACGAACCTCATCCAGAGGAGCAACTGTCTTGCTCGTAATGCGCTCCAGGATCTTGGGCGCTTCCATGCTGGGCGAGAGCTGCACCCTCTCCGGTTTGATTGTGGGGATGGTGATTTGGCCCTGTTCTTCCAGCCTCTTCCTCTCAGCTTCTTCTTTCTCTTTCAAGCGATGAAGCAGATCCTCCTTAGTTTTCTTCAGTAGATCCTCATAGGAATCATCCCTCTTGCGAGACTTGAACTCCACAGCAGAGATGGACTCGTAAAAACCTTCCTCTGTGCGGCGCTTGAACTTGCCCTTTAGTTCGTCTGACTCTTCTGAGGTTTTCTGGTGGACAACTCTCTGTGCCTTACGCAGCTTAACAACTTCCCTTTCCTGTGAGCTGTCCCTTGGTTGGTCGACCTTAACAACATCAAATCCGATTCTGCCAGGGTCATGTGAAGCCTCTGCAGCCTTCTGTTCTGGAGCACGACGCAGTACGGACCTAAAGTCCTCTTTCTGTTGGATCTCCAGCTTCACAGTGTGCTCGGTTGTACCGAGAGGATTGTCTGCAACCAACCTGACCTCTCCTGCGTCATAGGACTTGATGTCGACAATCTCCAAGTAGTAAATACCATCATAACGAAGTCTGTATCTCTTGCTTTTGCGGATAAGTTGCCCGTTGAGGTACCAGTTAACCTTTGGTGCTGGATAACCGGTCACTCTGCAGCGGAATCGTGCAATGTCGCCTTCCAGCACTCTGACTGGATCAGGGAGAAGGACAATCTCAGGTTTCATTTTCTCAGTTTCTTCATCAGCAGTCACTCCGTAGGGTCCTCCCACATGAGCCATGCGCTCAATCTCCTCAATTCGGTGTACTCCCTTCCTGCCTTCAGGAAGCTGTGTTTCCTCAACGAGACCCTTCTCATCCTTGACGATCAGGGTGGCCGAGGTCTGGTCGACTCCAAACCTGTTTGTGGCTCTGCAGGTGATGACGCCGCTGTCTCTAGCGTAAGCAACTTCATAGTCAAGACTGCAGTAGCCAAATTCATTGACCATGCGCAACCTGTTAGCAGCTTCCAGGGGTTTGCCGTCGTGCAGCCACTCCACTACCATGTTGGGGTCACCGATAGGGGTCAGTCTGCACTCGAAATGAGCTGGACCAAAGCGCTTCATTCTGATAGAGGTCAGCTTCTTCTTGAACTGTGGTTTCTGTTGCTTCTCTTTGTCATAAAGGTCGCCGTCTTCCCACTGCTCTTGACCATATCGCAGGTGAAGGGGCTCCACCTCTGGAGGGGCGATCTCCTTGGCTTTGTAGGTTCCTTTGGTAATAATGAGCTTCCTCTCAGCTTGAGGAGCAGCGAAGTCCACCTCAACATTGACTCTGCAGCGAGTGGTGTCTCTGCCAGCCTTGTTGATGGCTGTAGCAGTGTACCAGGCGCTGTCTGTGCCTGCAGACGATGGGATCTGGAATTTGGCCTCTCCCTTAGTTCCGTCAATCCTGAAATACACAACAACGATTCAGATATATTGATCAGCATCAACTACTCTAAAGTTCAACATAGCTGTGTCAAAGAATAAGAAAACCATTCAAAGAAGAAATAAGATACATACTTGATATGTGGGTGCTTGTGTGGGGTGATAATGTCACTGTTTTTCAGCCAGACAATGTCAGGCAGGGGGTTTCCAATGGCTTTGACAGCCAGTGCAACCAGAGTGCCCTGCTTCACAGTGATGTTCTTCAGCTTCTCAACAAACTGAGGGCGCGTCAGGCTTTCTCGAGCTGTGCGTGGTGAAATACAAGGCAGAACAAGACGTCATTTAATAATGTAATTACATTTGTTTAAGCTGAGTTATCTGGGGAGTTCAATCCAAAGTCTAGAGACTCGAAAGACTAGGTGCTGGTCATGGCAATGACATACTGAAGAATTTAAGGCTGAACATGACACAGACTTACCGTCAACAGTAAGAGTTACAGAGATAGAAGTCCGTCCAGCTCTGTTCTGAGCGACGACTGTCCACTCTCCAGAGTCTTGTGGCAAGGCTGGGACGATGATCAGAGACTGGGTACCGTCCTCTTTAATCACTATCTTATGGGTGTAGTCATTGACCACTTGTTGTCCTGGGAAAAGTAGGATAAAACGGTTTAAAGGCAGAAGCAAAAAAAAGGGTGTTTCTAGAATTGGTTGAACCTTGTTTCTCTTACCATTGTGGAACCAGTATGTCTCAGGCATGGGTCTGCCAACGACCTTTAAGTCGAATCTGGCGGTTTGCCCCTCGGAGCATTTTATTGAGGAAGGTTTCAGGACAAACACAGGCTTGTAGAGTCTTTCCAGCTGAGCCTCGTCTGTGTCGTCAAGTCGGCGGGCTGGAGAGCGTCCGGGAGAACGGCTGGGTGAACGTCCGGGTGAGCGGCTCAGAGAGCGAGGAGATGTGGATCTGAGGAAAGAAAGTGTTATGAAAACCCTTAAACACCAGAACACTTGGTCTGAGGAGTCTGCATTTGTTTCAGTCATTTGAGTACATTAAACCTCACCTGATCCTCTGCATCGCTGGCTGCGGTGTGTATCTCTGAGGGGTTACCACTCCGGACGGCTCAACGTAAAGCTTCCCAGAGCTGACAGCGTTTCCCTTCATGTTGGAGGTGAAGGCGGTGTAGACGCCCTCGTCCTCTGGGAGCACCACAGGCACACGAAGGCTGGCGCGTCCATCCTGAAGGACCTCCATCTGGTAACGGCCACCAGGCCTGATGCGCTGGCCGTCTTTGAACCAAGCAATCTGACAGAAGACAGATTATAATTTTATTCACCAACATAACGTCTCAGTATCAAAGGATTTCTTTAGCTTCCTTGAGTATTAGTATCTTCTCTTTACTCTCTATAAAAACTGAGTCTTTTAAGAGGGGTTGGCGAAATAACCAACATCTCATCTCATCTCAACTCATCTTCAGCCTCTTATCCGGGGTCGGGTCTCGGGGGCAGCAGCTTTAGCAGGGGACCCCAAACTTCCCTTTCCCGGGCCACATTAACCAGCTCTAACTGGCTGAACGGTCCTGGGTCTTCCCAGAGGCCTCCTCCCAGCGGGACTTAGACAAAATTTTGAATGTTTACAACTCTCACGGTGCTCCCTCACTACCCCCGAGCTCCCTGCCCCCAAGCTTGTGCTCGTCAGTGCGTGTGCACTAGATTTCACCCGTCTCTTTAGCATTGATCAATGGGATGGTGTATGGGGAGGTAGGCTTACTTACTCTTAGATAGCAAATGCTAACGTCATTTAGCATATACCTAGCTTGGGGTCCATAACTGTTCATACTTCTTAGATGTCAATACACGTCACTGTTTCTGAGCTGATATATAAGTTGTGAATCTACGATCTGATTATTGTATAGATTATAAGCAGCTTGGTTCTAGTGATAGTGACACTCGTTTACATGCACACTAGTAGCCCGCAAATGGTCTTTCCTCGTTTAATCAGACTATTGAGGTTGACTGCATTTACATGAGAGTGGGTTGAATGGGAAAATGACGGAGTAACTCGACCCCGGTACAGTAGGTGGTGCACCGCCGACATTTTTTTCCCAGTTCCCCTTTGTCAAAATCACAAGGTGGGGGAAAATGGCCGACTTTTTGACAGAATTACGACAGAAATGGGTCTTCTTGGTAGTGATGAGACTTGCCATGGCAAAGTCCTCCCTGGGTTTCAAGGTAAAGCTTGTTTTCGGGGCCATTGCTCCCAGGTTTATTCTAATTCTGGCTCAGAAGTCACTGCCGCGGAGTGAGGAGGGGCAGTTATTACCAATGGGGAATGCGCAGCCGTTCACATGCATGAATACTCCGATTACTAAAGGAGTTATTTAGGTCTGAGAACTCAGATTTTACCTGGGGTTCAGTGTTTACATTGCGTTTGAGAAGCCAGAGTATTGCCTTAATACGAATACAATCGGGTTTTAAACTGAAACATACTCGAGGGGGGATCTGTGGCGTGTGCACGGACTGTGATTGACAGATCAGATCTCACACAGCACTTCGCTGAATGGACCAGAAGAACCAGAACCACAATGGATTTTTTGAAAAACAAATAACAGGCTCTAAGTGGAAGTAGAGAGTTTGTTGCTTTTCATAAAATCGGCTGCATAGTGTCAATTTCATTGAATATGATCAAAGAAATGCCGACTGCAGCCTTCAGCAATATCCATTCGTTAAATTTTAGACTAGATTTGTAGATGTAAGTGATATGTTCTGAGCTCAGTACCTTTGGCAGTGGATTCCCACTCATCTTGCAGTGGAAAGTGACGCCCATGCCATCCATGATCCTGTAGTTTTTGACCGGCGTGTCAAAGACCGGCTCCACTGCCTCCTCTTCGGCCACAGTCACCATCATCTCTCCGTCCTCTGTCACCAGCTCTCTGTAGGTGATCATCATGATACGGATCTCAATCTCCTGGATGATCCTCTCTTCAAAGGCCGAAATTAGAAATTCCTGCAAAACATGATAAAGCAATGTTTAACATTAACATCTGTATGACTGTGAAATCACGAACTATGGATGTTAAACGAAGAAAGTACCGTTTCTGAGACAAAGCTCATGGGGGTCGTCACCCTCCTCTGTTCCAGCTCGTATTGACTCACGACCACAGCGGGCTCCTGAACCACCGTTGTCTTCACTTCAGTTTTATACGTCACGTCATGTTGCTTCATATAGGCTTCATATTCCTCTGTGAACATAGACGCAGGAATATTGTGAGCCACTGGTCCAACAAGTGCTGTCACATAAGACAAAAAAGGAAACAAAAGGATGCTGGTACCTTCCTCCAGCAGCCCGGCGGAGGCGGAAACTTCTCCGTGTTGATTCTTCACGAAGACGGAGTATTCTCCCGCATCATCAGCAAAGGTCATGGAGATCTCCATTTTGCATTCTCCGGTCTCCTTCTTGTAGGCGACTTTGTATCTGCAAAAAAAACCCAAAGCAATAGTTATTTTAGATGAATCCTTATCTGTAAATATATCTGTCACAAGTACAATGCAGGGTAAAAGTTTAGAGTAGCATCAAATGGAAGTACCGTATTTTCCGCACTATAAGGCGCACCTAAAACGGTTTGGACGATAATAAAGGGGAAGGTGTGAACAGGAACAGTCCTTCACAAACGCATGCATTTTCTCTAAATCCCCACCGTTTACAACACTTCCACATGAACAGTCTCACGCTTCTGAGCAGCAGAAGTGTCGTAAATAACAATAATTTAGCGGAAAATCGTGTTTCTGAGGTATTGAGCATACGACCTATTATAGGAGACTTGGATTATACCGCTATATTAAGTTTATGAGAGCTTTTAAACTGATGTTTGGATAGTTTTCTGTTGTTAAACGTGGCATTGAGACCTTTCTCCAGTTTTTGTATCTTTCTTTGCGGAGGCACGAGACAAAAGGTTTTCTTCATAAATTCAAGGAAACACTCGGTGAGTAACTGATAAACATTTTAAAGGTGATGATTCCTTTAAATATAATGTATTTTTAGGCTTATTTAAGTATTTTTATTCTTAGTACCGTATTTTCCGCACTATAAGTTGCACCTAAAAACCTTCAAATGTCTCAAAAGCCGACAGTGCTCCTTATAACCCGGTGCTCCTTATATATGGACCAATATTGAGCCACAACAGGTCTCCAACTACGGTGAGCAGCCGCCGACTCTAGTTTCCCCCGTAGAAGAAGTAACGCGCGGTGCATGTTGAGATATACGACTGCGTGAAGCGTGCCGTTTCATTTCCATGTGTGTGTTTGTGTAAAGAGACCAAAATGGCTCCTGTTAAGAGACACGCTTACGACGCAGAGTTTACACTCAAGGCCATTAGTCACGCAGGAGAACACGGGAACAGAGCAGCAGCCAGAGTTGAACATGAACCAATCAATGGTGCCGAAGTGGAGGAAGCAACAAGACGACCTCCCCTGACTGTTTTGTTGACGTTCCCTTTAGCGCAGCTCCATCTAATGGATGCAGAACGTAACCCCAGCCTCGACTGTAGCGTCTGTTCTATGCGCCTTATAATGTGGTGCGCCTTATATAGGAAAAGAGTTTCAAAATAAGACATTCATTGAAGGTGCGCCTTATAGTGCGGAAAATACGGTACTCAAGTAAAGTAACTCTAATTTACATGTGCACTGTATTTATTATTGTTCTTTTACTTAGTTGTTAAATAAGCGACCTTTGTAAATATTGCTTTGTTTTGTTTTTTATTATATTTTTGCATATTTTTCTTTTCTTTCTTACACTTTTGTATAATGTTTTATATTCTGTGGACAGCAAATTAAGAATGTCGTTGTATAGGGAAACTTTGAATCTTGAGTAATTGTTTTTAAATACACTTGAGACAATTTGGTTCATGGGCGAACAATGTAAGAACTGGACCCGGGCAATGAAACGGTTTTCACGATGATAAAGGGAAAGGTGTGAACAGGAAGTGGTTGGGAGCGTGGTTCACCTGTATCCAGTCATGAGGGGCACGCCGCTCTTCTTCCAGATGACGTGAGGTTTGGGGTTTCCTCCGACCTGGCATTCGAAGACGACGCCTCCTCCCTCCACCAGCTTCTGTACGGTCGGTTTCTTGATGAAGAAGGGAGCGGCAGCCTCTCCTGCGCTCACCTCCGCCACCGCCACCGCAGCCACCACCTGTTCCTTTGTCTCCATGGCAACACTGAAGGAAACCAATCAAACACTCAACATTTAATATTACAGTTAGGGATGTTGATATTGAGTTAAAAAATGTAATATCAGGAATTATCGGTATCAGGTTTTTACAACCGATGTTAGTTCTGTAGGCTTCAGCATTTACGAGTGTACGTGAATGCAACATGGGACGTTTACAGGCGCGTGCTTGATGACGTTTAACAACAACAACATGCTTCACTCGTAGGTTGCTAACCGTAGCTAACAAGCTTGCTGGCCCGGTGCATGAGATGTCCGAGGTTTGGAAGTATTTCCAAGTGTCACCTACTAACAGTGAATTTGCAATTTGCAATGACTGCAAGGCGTTTTGGTTATGAGAGGAGGAAGCAAGGCGTCTTCCTTTAATACATAAAATTTGATCACCCACCCCAAGAAGAATGGCCACTTACTCACTATGTAAGACTATGACTATGTTTGTTTACTACTCTGGACTAAAGCTATGCATCTTCCTTGTTGTGATATGGTCTGTAGTGTTGTTTGAGGCAAAATAGTCTCTCTAAAAACACAAACAAATAAATGAATGGCACTTTTTTGGCACTTTTTTCACCTTTTTAATTGCACAGACAGTGTTTTCATTTGAAAAGCCACTATCAAAATGTTGAGTGCAGCAGTCGTGTTAGCTCCTCGTGACCTTTTTATAGATTTAGGAGCTGCTTTGACGCTAAAATGCTTTGTGAATTACACTTGTCTTAAAAATTAAGGAGTCCTAAAAATGTAGTTACTCCTAAATGAGCAAGTTAGGACCTGAGCCTAAGGTGGTGTCGTGCATACAGCCCCAGGAAAACGACATATAAAGACTTTTACAACTCACGTTTTCTGTTCAGTGATTCCGATCTGAGTGACGGTTGTCGTTTCCTCTCTGCTCTCGATCTCTTCTGACACTAAAAACAAAGAGTTAACAAAGGACAAAACCTGAAAATCAGAATTTATCAAAGCACATCTGCAGTTTTAAAACAGATTTCCTACTTTAAAGACGCCCGTTAGCTTCAATTCATCTGTAAAATGAACTTAAAGATGAACCTCCAGACTTGTCTTAGCTCCGCCAAAGAGGTTAGGTCGGTTTGTTGTTGATAACATTCATAAGTTCATGACTGAGACTCTTTGTGTCTTCCTTTACCTTTGACGAGCAGGTAGCAGGAGGTGCTGACGGTGCCGGCCTCACTGGTGGCGGTGCAGGTGAAGCGCCCGCTGTCTTCGGCGAACGCCTCGCGGATCACCAGCCGGGCGGACCCGCTCACGTAGCTGATCTGGAAGTCGATGGAGCTCTCGATTTTGTAGTCCTCTCTGAACCACAGGACGCTGGGGGCGGGGTGTCCGCTGATCTGACACTCCAGGGTCACAGACTCGCCCTCCGTCACCGTCACGTTCTTCAGACCCTGAACAGAGAAACAGCCGCAACTTCATACACAAGGCTGTTTTTTAAATGTAACCCTTCACTGGAAAATAATTACTGAAATATGTTTGTGGTTCCTTCAAGTGTAACTCTGGCGTAAAATCACCCCAGGGTCTTTTTCGGTAAATACACTCATCAAATAATCCATCGAGACAATTTTCTTCATGTGACAACTTTTAAAGGAGAAATCCTGAACAGTCGCTAACAGTCGCTAACAGCCGGACGTGGCTAACAGTGATTAGCTCGGGGCAGTATGGTGAAGGCATTCAAAGGTCTTTTTTAACCACTAATGCTGCTGAAAATAACAGCAAACCTCTGCAGCAGCATGAGAAGAGTCCCTACACACACAACAAAGCACCAATGGGCTCCTTCCTTTGGGATTGACTTTGGTAATCCACTGAAATGGACTTTACTATGAGAGGAGCTGGTACAGGGGCCAGTAGGTAAGTCTTTAAAACACTCTTTAATAAACTCTGGCTTCACTAACTACGCTGATGCTGCTTTGTTGTGTGTGTAGGGACTCTTCTCATGCTGCTGCAGAGGTTTGCTGTTATTTTCAGCAGCATTAGTGGTTAAAAAAGACCTTTGAATGCCTTCACCGTGCTGCCCCGAGCTAATCACTGTTAGCCACGTCTGGCTGTTAGCGACTCTAGATTTCTACGTTAACATTTCATACACGAAAAAACTGTCTCGACGGCTTATTTGATGAGTTTCATTTCACTTCCAGCTGTTCCTGTTTTAGTTGATTTACTTGCTCCAAATTTGAATTACTCTATTTATTCTTTGACTTTTATTATTCTTCTAATTTGGCTTTTTATTATTTTTATCCCCCATGACGTTGCTAAATTGTGTCTCTTGGTGCCCAGGAACCTTTAGGTTTTACTCAGCTGTATAGTGAATAAGGTCCCACCCTTAATGTATTCATGCTAGCTCTGCAAAAGACATAACATTACGGACACCTCTGCACGCGTCATCATGAACTACTCCTCATTTATTTACCCTACTGTGAAGGAAAGAAACAGGAAGTACTCACAGCAATAAGAGTGGGAGGAACAACAGGCTCTGGAGCTCTGGTGGGAACTGCAGCGGCCTCCTGAGTAAACAACAACAACAACAACACGAGTCAAAGACAGAAGAACAACAGTGTGTGTTTGTGAGGTGGAGCTCTGTGAGGATGGAGGGTTGGAAGCCGGTTAGCACAGATAAAACCCTGCAGAGAGGGCAGAGGGATGAAGGTCAACGGGTGAAGACAGGAGGAAGAAGAAGAAGAGGAGGAGAAGGAGGGTTCTTCATGAGGCGGGTGATGAAGGGCAGCGTGTGATTGGCTGCTGCGTTATGGTGAGGAGCGGGGAGCGCAGGTGAGAGTCCACACGGTGCGGTTAAAGTAGGGGGAAGTGAAGGGAGTCGGACCAACCTGAGGCTCCCAGTCCTCAAACTCCTCCTCACTCACTGCACAAGCTGCGCTCTGATATCTGATGTCTCTGAACGGCGGGGGGAGGGGCTCCGGCGTCCCACGCACCTCCACCGCCGCCGCTCTGCGAGACGGACTGGGAGACTTGACGGGCTTGATGATCTTTCTGGCAGCGGAGGAGGAGGAGGAGGAGGAGGACAGCTCTTTGTGCAGAGTGGCGATGGCAGAGCCGGCGATGGACACCTGACCGAGCCAACGAGAAGAGCGTTAACGACCCTCGACAACAAAACAACGTCCAGCTGAGGATTAGTGAGTGGGATGAACGGAGGACAGTGACTCTTCTTTAGTGTCTTTAGTGCGTCCTAACAGGGCTGCAGACACAATTTAGATATTCAATATTTCAATATTTAAGTTTCCTCTGGTGACGTACAAGTGTTGAGAACCTCAACTTACCATTATTTATACTATCGATTCATTTGCCCGTTATTTACTCCGTTAATATGTTGTTGTTTTTTATCCAACAGTCCAAAAATCCAAAGCTATTCAGTTTATTATCATGTCTGACAAAGACAAGCATCAAATTTTCATATTTAAGAAGCACGACGGCATAAAATGTTCCCTGAAAAATGACTAAAACGATTATTCGTTGGTCAAAAAGAGTCGTTTTTCTTTGATGAATCGACTAAACTTGCTCTAAACTCAACACCACTAAATTAAACTGTGCATTTCCCATATAATTACATTATAAAAGGTTCAATCTAGGAACATTACGGATCCTTCAATAAAACATTAAAACTCCATATTGTCAGGTGTTTAATTCTGGTGGAGAAATACTGAATTGGTTATTGTGTTTTCATTATTTTGTTGACTTAAAAGTGATTAAAGATAAATGTCTCTTAACAGGAGCCATTTTGGGCTCTTTACACAAACACACACATGGAAATGAAACGGCACGCTTCACGCAGTCGTATATCTCAACATGCACCGCGCGTTACTTCTTCTACAGGGGAAAATAGAGTCGGCGGCTGCTCACCGTAGTTGGAGACCTGTTGTGGCTCAATATTGGTCCATATATAAGGAGCACCGGGTTATAAGGAGCACTGTCGGCTTTTGAGACATTTGGAGGTTTTTAGCTGCAACTTATAGTGCGGAAAATACGGTACTAAGAATAAAAATACTTAAATACGCCTAAAAATACATTATATTTAAAGGAATCATCACCTTGAAAATGTTTATCAGTTACTCACCGAGCGTTTCCTTAAATTCATGAAGAAAACCTCGTTTTTGTCTCGTCACAATGAAAGATACAAAAACCGGAGAAAAGTCTCGAGATGCCGCATTTAACAACAGAAAACTATCCAAACATCAGTTTAAAAGCTCTCATAAACTTAATATAGCAGTATAATCCAAGTCTCCTTTATCAAGCCGTACGCTCAATACCTCAGAAACACGAGTTTTCACTTAATGATTGTTATTTACGACACTTCTGCTCCTCAGATGCGTGAGACCGCTCATGTGGAAGTGTTGTAAACGGTGGGGATTTAGAGGAAATGCGTGTGTTTGTGAAGTACTGAGCGTACGATCGGATAAACTAGACTTGGATTACGCTGGACCCTTATTTCTTCAGTGCTGCAAGACTCCAGTTTTTGATTCTACCTTCACCGTAGAGCATGGGTGTCAAACTGATCCAGTAAAGAGTTGCTGTGGCTGCAGGTTTTCATTCCAACCAATCAAAAACACACCTGGTCCAACAAACCAACTGTGTAAAGACGGTGAAGGTGAGTAAGTCGAGTCAGGTGTGTTCTTGCTTGGTTGGAGTGAAAACCTGCAGCCACACGGCCCTTTACTGGATCACTTTGACACCCCTGCTGTAGAGGTACAAGACTAAAACAAAGTTGTCTTCATGAGTTCAAGGCACCACTCTGAGTATTTGTGACATAAATGATCACTTTGAGGGTGAAATATTCCTTTAAATTGTCTATACGAAACCCTAAATTCCCTCTTCAGGAAACAGAGGAAAGCAGGTTAAAGTGAAACCTAAATCCTCGGTATTAAAAACTAGAAATGTGTAGTAGAAGAACAACTTTACAGGATACAAATCAAACGCTTTGAAAAACGTGATGATGCTGCGGCGTCGCCCAAAGACCAAAATGTGGGTGATGAAATATTTTAGGATGAAACGGTGAGGAGGGAGTCAACGTGAGTCACACCACATAAGGAAACAGTGGAGACTTCATGTTAACATGTGCGTGGGTTAGAGATGAAATGGAGGGTGTCTGGGGGGTGACGGCGGGGGCGACCTGCAGCTCCTCTCTTACCTCGTGACTCTGTTCATGTTTGGGGACAGAAACTTTAGAAACTGTGAAATGTGGAACTGGAGACGGCGACACGCCCGTGTCCACGCGGGAGGAGATTTCTTTAGTTCTCTGAATCTGGAGTGACCAACAGAGTTCATTGAACGGTTAAAAAAAACTCTACTCTTGTCAGAAATCATATCTGATATGAGACTCGTCCGACCTGGGAGACCTGGACTCTGCGCTGCTCTGAGGTCACAGCGACATCAGCCGGAGGTTCAGCAGGAAGCGATTTTGTTGCAACGTGTTTCTCCTCAACAAAAACAACACGTTTCTTTTCAGCGGCCGCCTCCTGCTGCCTCATCTCCACCTCCACAGCCTCCTTCTCTTCGGCTCCGCCACCCTCCACATGCACGGGCTGGCGGACACGAGCCAGGTCAACGGCGGCCACCACTGTGGCCACCGCCTCAGCTTTTCCCCCTCCCTCGGCCTGGAGACACAAGAAATCAGCACATAGAGCTCAGGACTTCCAACGGCGGGAAGTCTGGAGGAACCGACCCGAGCGAAAAGCCCCAGAGACTGAAAAGATACTTCAACGTTTTATGTCATTTATCATTTTTATAGTTATACACAAGAAACGTCGTCATCGTGCATCGTGCAACATTAAGAGTGAAACATGCAGTTTGTGAAAAGAAGATGGACTTCATCATCATCAAGAAGAAGAAGAAGAAGAAGAAGAGATTTTCAGTGGCAGCAAGTCAAAAGAAGAGTAAGGGCGCACTCACACTGTCCTTCCGCACCGTGCCCCGTGCTTTAGGGTCCCTCTCCCCCCGCGCCCCAGGCCCGTTTGTACTCACACTACCTGGGCCTCGGAGAATGCTTCTTGCTGCCTATACGTCATCACGCCGTAACACGTCCCACCCATTGATGACGTCATGGCGATGCGTGGCTTTGTTTCCAAATCTTTCCGTAGACCTCGGAGTTTTTGTGCGTCTTGTCGACTGACGCTCGTGCTCGTACATGTGCAAACACGCTCTACAAAAGCCCACCTCTCTCAGACGGGCTGTGGACGGCAAACTGGCCGCAGTTGTGCGTGGAGCGGTTGCACTCACACTGGTCAAACGCACTAGGATTGACCCGAAAAAACGGTTTTGGCCCGGTGCGGAAGGACAGTGTGAGTGTGCCCTAAGTGAAGTAATGCATCATGGTGCAGTGCGACTGTCAGTGCAGACTGATGCGGTTGTCACTTTAGTGCCCGGTATTCGCGTTGTTTAATCACCAAGTAGAGTCGGACTGACGCCCTAAATGCACCTGCACCATGTTTACCATTGTACCATTACTGTAACAACCTTAAATGAAAGTGAAGTGAGATTTTGAAACCTTAGGAGACACTTTGCTGCTTTTACGCGTTTATATATTTAGTTGGCAAAAGGGTAAACACTTGTTTTCCTTCTGGGTAAGAATATAAACACTTTTACATCATCAAATCTTAGAAAAAATGAAGAGAATAGGTTTTCCTTCACTAAAATACGAACAGACAGCATCACTGAACGGACTGAATAAAGGCTAAATCAGGGTAATTCAAGTACTGTGGAATTTGGGCCGGTTGACGAAAATGATCCAAAACGAGGGGCCGTAAAAATCTTAGCATCATGAACTTTATCCGTGCGATATAGATTGTTTAAATAGGGCCTGTTATTAGTCAGGTTTCCATTCAATTTTGCTCAAATTTCTAGAAAATTAGAGCAAAAGAAAATCTGAATTTATGCTCGTTATCATTTCATCGTTACGCCGATGACACACAGTTTTACGTCTCATTCGTTCCTAAAAGTGCTGCGCGTTAAAAAGCCTTTAAAAACCAAACTGTAGCCTAAGCAGCTTTGCAACTTACTGCTATGTTGTTGTTTTTTCGATTGATTTAGTTTCAAAGTTCATTACAGATCATAAAACAAGTAGAAAGAGCAGAGATGCTCCAAATAGGACGGAAGTATTTTGATGTTTAAAGGTTTTTTTTGTCTTATCTCTTCGCCGTCTATCTTTTAAAATATGAATCTTTGGGTTCCTGCAACGACCTTCGTTTGTGATTTGATGATTTGGGACACGTGAAGAGGTTAAAAGGTCTGTTACAGTGAGAAAGGTTCATCCTCTGAGGAGCAGGAACGTCCTCGGATGCATCAAGAGATTAAAAAACACCAGCAAACAAAGAAGAACAAGAGTGAACGGAGGTGAATGAAGTGAACAGTTTGAGCAGCAGGTGGAGGTGACGGTAGCAGACAGTGGGGGTGGTGGTGGTGGTGGTGGTCTACCTGGTCTTCTCCGGACACAGCGGCCTCAGTTGGGGCCCGGCTACGAGCCTGATCCACGGCCGCCACCACAGTAGCCACGGCGACGCTCTTATCGTCCTGGGAAACATGCTCGTCCTGACGCATTCACAGCACATCAACACATCAAACACACAGGCAGAGGCGGGCCAAGGCACTGATTCACTTCAGAACATTTAATCAGTGGACTAAAAACCCATTTATGTTCACACTCATCTGCCGTCACACAGGTTCACCCTCGTTCTTCTGCCTTTGAACTTCACCGGAAGAGCCTGAATCGCTTGGATGCACTTATTCTAAATGTTTCGCATGCAGCTTCACGTCACAGAGCGCTCCGGCGTCCTCACCTCTTTGGTGGCAGTGACCTGCTGCTCCCAGTGCTTCTCCATATGAAGCTGCGCGGCGCCACTCACACTGGTAACGCTGCTCACGCTGCTCACGCTGCTCACGCCAGTCATGCTGGTCATGCTGGTCATACTGGTGTAGCCGGCTTCAGCCACGTAGTCTCCCTGCTTCCATGGTGGCAGGACCTCCGCAGAGGCAGCGAGCTGCAAGAGGAAGGAAGGCGACAGGGTGACGGTGGTTCGGATAAGTCTCTTAGACCTGGAGCAGCTCTTTAGGAGTCCTGAGTAACTCGTGTTCTCACCTGTTTCCTGGTCATGAGGGGGGACTTCACAGGTCTGATGGGGGACACGGACAGTCCCCTGGAGGGAGAAACGGGTCTGCAGACGACACATAATGCAGATTAAAACACAGTAACAAGAGACAGGACGTAACATCGGACAGTTTAGGAACACTTGAGGCAGTCGTGTCTTTTAGGATCTCGCTTCAGTGACCCTGTAGAGGTAATTATGGATCACTATGGTGCTGGACTGGCTCCGTGTCAGCGGTCGTTACCTGACAGGTGCAGGCGACGGCCCCTTCACGTGTCTGACAGGTGAGGGTGACTGCTGGCGTCCTCCCGCCACCTTGGAAACAAAGGACGGCGGGGACATGGAGGTCGGCTTTGGGGGAACCCGTGGCGGGGTTTTGTGAGCCATGTGCTGAGTCATCATTCCTCCTTCGACGTGCATCTCCATCATGGTGGTGGCCTGGAAACTCGCCTCCACCTTCTGAGAGGGAAAAACAAAACACATAAGGAGTTTTTAGAGAAACGCTCTGAGTGAATTTGAGTCCCGTCTGGTAAACAGCTACGGAGCGTGTACGCGTCTATGGCTTTTATTGTGAAAGGTAAGAAAAAGGAAGGAGTGGATCTGGCATGCGCTGCCTTTGTGGTGGTTGAAAGGAGTAAAATTTGCCGTCCTGATTTAGACTTCAGAGCGTTTGGGCGATAATTCAATGCGACCGTTTACCGCCTTTCAGTGGAATCGTATCGTGATGAAATCATATTTATGCACAATTCATTCATTCATCTTCAGCCTCTTGTCCCTGTCGGCGTTGCGGGGGGGTCGATCCCAGCTGACATAGGGCGTGAGGCGGGATACACAGGACGCCAGTCTATCACAGGACACATAGAGACGAACAGAGACAGACAACCATTCACACCTACGGGTGATTTAGAGTCATCAATGAACCGAACACCTGCACGTCTTTGGACTGTGGGAGGAAACCGGAGAACCCGGAGAAAACCCACGCAGACACGGGGACAACATGCAAACTCCACACAGAAGGGCCCCAGCCGGGATTCAAACCTGGAACCTTCTCGCTGTGAGGCGACAGTACTCTGATAAAGAGCCTGACCAAGCAATTTATTCGGTCAAAATTAATTATTTGCTGAACCGTCATCCGTCGCTCAGGTTTCACTTGCGCTGCTCATGCTGCGTTCAAGTGGCACGGGAAATCTGAAGTTTCACTTGAACGCAGCATTTCTCTCTCACCACACGTGTCGAGGGAGGAGGGAGCGTCAGAGGTCAGGCAGGGGGGAGAGGGCGGGACTTTGGAGGGAAGCGCTGTGACACAGGCAAACTAGGTAAGAACTACTTTAACTGAAGGGGAAAAAAATGCCCCTGGTGTGTTAACTGAAGAGTTCCCGTTTTGATTTAACCAGATAAGTCAGTGAAGCTTCTTCTAAGGACGGACGCGGGGTGTTTCCGGCGTGTCTCACCCTCTGCACTCGGCCCTGGGAGGAGGCCATCTGGGATGTGGACACAATAGTCTTTGTTTTCTTCATCGGTACAGCTTCTTCACCTGCAGCAGAGACACACGTGAGGGTTAAGGTGGATCTGTGACGCTTAGAAAACATTTGTAATGGACCCTCATGTCTGCTGTCTTACCCTGAACCAGCAGTTCAGAGGTGGAGGTGGCACGTCCACTGCTGTTGGTTGCGGTCACAGAATATGTCCCAGAATCCTCTGGGAAAGCTTCGGCGATCAGCAGACTGTACAGGTCTCCCTCTTGGAGGATCCTGAAGTCGGCTGAGCTCTGGATCTCGGCTCCCTCTCTGTAGAACTTCACCACAGGCGTCGGGATGCCCGAGACTCGGACGTCCAGCCTCACCTGGCTGCCCTGCGTCACGGAGGAGCTCTGCAGTCTCTGAAGGAAGTTAGGAGGCGCCGTCTCAGCTGCAGAGACACGAAACACGACACGTTAGGCTGGTTTTTAAAATGCTGACACGCTTTATTTTGTAGTAATTTCACTGGCTTCGAGATTTCTTATTCAAAATAGAATTGATAACAACACGTATTTACAGACGGTTGTGGTTGTTTAACATGTCTTTGAGGTCAGTTTGTGTCTCTTTGTTGTTGTTTAACGTGTCTTTGAGGTCAGTTTGTGTCTCTTTGTTGTTGTTAAACGTATCTTTGTGGTCAGTTTGTGTCTCTTTATTGTTGTATTACGTGTCTTTGTGGTTAGTTTGTGGTTGTTTTGTCTTCTTTGTGGTTGTTTTGTGTCTCTTTGTGGTTGTTTTGTGTCTCTTTGTGGTTGTTTTGTGTCTCTTTGTTGTTGTTTAACGTGTCTTTGTGGTCAGTTTGTGTCTCTTTGTGGTTGTTTAACATGTCTTTGTGGTCAGTTTGTGTGTCTTTGTGGTCAGTTTGTGTCTCTTTATTGTTGTATTACGTGTCTTTGTGGTCAGTTTGTGGTTGTTTTGTCTTCTTTGTGGTTGTTTTGTGTCTCTTTGTGGTAGTTTTGTGTCTCTTTGTTGTTGTTTAACGTGTCTTTGTGGTCAGTTTGTGTCTCTTTGTGGTTGTTTTGTGTCTCTTTGATGTTGTTTAACGTGTCTTTGTGGTCAGTTTGTGTCTCTTTGTTGTTGTTTAACGTGTCTTTGTGGTCAGTTTGTGTCTCTTTGGTTGAAGTGTTTAAGCTCCACCTAATTATTAGTTTCATTATCAATGAATCTGCTGATTACTTTTCTGATTAATGAATTAATCAAATAAAATAATCAAAAATATATATATGTTTGTATAAAACCCAAAGATATTCAGTAAAATGTTCACATTGGAGAAGCAGGAAACAATAGTACAGTATTAGTTAGGGGTGGAACGGTTCACAAAATCGAACATGTGATCCCCGGCTGGTTCCCGTTCTTAAACACTTCATAAACGTGAGATTCCTCTTAAGGAAAGTTATGCTGCAACAGCTGCAGCTATATTGGTTTTATCATGCGGTTAAGTAACAGGCCACGCCCCCTCAGCGGAGATAAACTTAGATTCAAACTGAAACACAATATTTTACTTTGCTTATCTGAGGAGAGCATTTACAACAGTGTGTCATCGTCACTCTTTTTTTAACACTACTTACACACAATATATGGTTTTATAGGCTCTTTGTGGTCAGTTTGTGTCTCTTTGTTGTTGTTTTGTGTCTCTTCGTTGTTGTTTAACGTGTCTTTGATGTCAGTTTGTGTCTCTTTGTTGTTGTTTTGTGTCTCTTCGTTGTTGTTTAACGTGTCTTTGATGTCAGTTTGTGTCTCTTTGTTGTTGTTTTGTGTCTCTTTGTTGTTGTTTAACGTGTCTTTGAGGTCAGTTTGTGTTTCTTTGTTGTTATTAAACGTGTCTTTGAGGTCAGTTTGTGTTTCTTCGTTGTTGTTTAACGTGTCTTTGAGGTCAGTTTGTGTCTCTTTGTTGTTATTAAACGTGTCTTTGAGGTCAGTTTGTGTCTCTTTGTTGTTATTAAACGTGTCTTTGAGGTCAGTTTGTGTCTCTTTGATGTTGTTTAACATGTCTTTGAGGTCACTTTGTGTATCTTTGTTGTTTTGCGTCCAATGTGGTCAGTTTGTGTCTCTTATTGGATGTTTTACGTCACTTTGAGGTATTTTTTACGTCTCTTAGTTGTTGTTCTGCACCTCTTTTTATTGTTTTGAGTTTCTTTGTGGTTGTTTTCCGTGTCTTTGTGGTCAGTTTGTGTCACTCTGTTGTCAGTTTGTGTCTCTTTGTGGTTGTTTTGCGTCTCTTTTTGTTGTTTTGAGCTTATTTGTGGTTGTTTTACGTGTCTCACCTGTAACGAGGAGTTCGGCGGTGCTTGTGGCTTGTCCAGCGCCATTGGTGGCTCTGACAGAAAATCTTCCACTGTGTGCGGCGGTCACAGCGGGGATCCTCAGAACAGCGCGGCCGTCGCTGAACGAGATCTGAACGCCGGGCAAAGCGGCGGTGGAAAGAACCTGGCCATCACGGAACCAGCTCACCTCAGGAACTGGAGAACCTGAAGGGCAAAGAAGAACCAGACCAGCCTGCTGTCAGAGAACCCAGAGATACTAACTCACGGATGGATATCTGTTTCAACTCTTTGTGTCGGTACAGGGCATGTTTAGCCTAGCTTAGCACAAACACTGGAAACCGTAGAAAACTGTTAGCCTAGCTTCACTCAAAACACCTCAGTGATATCCTGGTGGGACTGAAGCATGACTGCCATTGTATATAAAAAATACATTTTTATTGTATAAAAACAGCTTTACTATTAAAAACAACGTGGCAATTTATGTTAACATTAGCTAGCATGTAATTCTTATTATGTTAAAATACATTTTGGCTAAAAAACATCTAACTCATATAGCTAACAAGTTACGTTTGTCACTGCATTCAGTGGTTATTGGCCAATACATTGTTCAAACGCTAACTGCTGCTGCTAAAAACACAATTATTACATTTCTACACATGTTCAATAAACAACAAACAAGATTTGAATCAGAGAGTTTGAGTTGTTGGAAGGTGAATTTCTTTCTCTATTGATGAAGCTAGGCTAACAGTTCCACCTCGCTTTAGTCTTTGTGCTAAGCTAGGCTAAACATGTCTTGGTATCACAACAGTTGGCTACAAACAACCACGACAAGCTAGTTTGTTGTTGTTCTAACACGACAAGAAGCTGTTTGTAGGCAGCTCAACAATAATAAGATCATGGTAACTGTTTTGTGGCTAAACTTGCTAGCAGTTTCCCTGCCTCAGTCTTTATGCTAAGCTAGGCTAAAGATGTCTTGGTATGACACCAGTTGGCTACAAACAACCACAACAAGCTAGTTTGTTGTTGTTCTAACACGACAAGAAGCTGTTTGTAGGCAGCACAACAATAATAAGATTAGGGTAACTGTTTTGTGGCTAAAGTTGCTAGCAGTTTCCCTGCGTTAGCCTTTAGGCTAAGCTAAGCTAAGCTAAGCTAAACATGTGTGTACTGGATGCATAGAGATGAAAGAGAAATCCATCTTTTCTACCGTCTCTGAAGAAGACAGACGAGGATTTTAACGAATAATAACCCTCTGATAATGAATAAAACAGCATTTTTGACACCTTTATTTATGTTGTTAATGCTGGTTTTATCACAACAGTTAGTAATAATAAATGCACTTTAAAAGCTCAGGAATCAAAGGGACTGTGACATTCTCAACTGTGTTTCCTGGCTCTTCTTTCAACAGTGTTACTCATTGTTTTACGTGGGGCAGAAAGTTCACTTACCACTAACTTGAGCCTCGAACGTCGCGGCACTACCCTCTAGTGCCACGACGCTCTGCAGCGGCTGCGTGAACGTCGGCGCCTGTGTTGACATGTTGGTCGGCACCCTACAGAAAAACAAACAGAGAGAATTAAACAGTGAGAAAAATAAAAAGTACTTCAATGAACTCAGAAACAACAGAAATTAAACTTTTCTGTGTCAATTGAACCTTCTACAGTTCACTCATTCATCATAATTATAATAATAAAATATGTAGCGATTTATTTATTGACACAATTATCAAAAGATAACAGACGTAATTAACAACCTGATTTATATTGAATGAATGAATGAATGCTTTATTTCAGACATGTGGAAAATAAATTACACTTGAAGCACAAGTCATTAAAACCATTGTATGTTTGAAAAGGAGGAAGAAGAAGAAGAAGAATTCCTTTATTTGTCCCGCAATTCAATTCAGGACCTATAAACATGCAACTAATGGAGAGATGACCAATGACCAGCGCCCTGAGCAGTTGGGGGTTCGGTGCCTTGCTCAACAGCACCTCCGCAGAGCCCAGGAGATGAACTGGCACCTCTCCAGCCACCAGTCCACGCTCCATTCATGGTTCACACAGGGACTTGAACCAGCGACCCTACAGTTCCCAGCCAAGTCACCTATAGACTGAGCGATTAGCGTATTAATTCCTACCCCGTCTCCACTTAATACCTATACTACAGGTTTTCTTACTTCCTGTGTTTCCTGTTAGTTTGTTGTTGTTTGATCATTATGTGACTGAAAGAAATGATCAAATTTCTTATTTGCAGTACCCAACAACAAACACCAGGTGAGCACAAGAGCATGCTGGGAATTACAGCGTTCCCATGGACGGAGGTGGAGAGCGTTTTTAAGTCAGCGCAGATAAAAGATCGCACTTTGGCAGGTTTTTTTATGATTTCGGTAAAAATTACATTAAAAAACTGTCAAAAAAAACAGATTTCTATAAATTAACATTATAGTATTTTGTAACCACGACATTTTTAAAACCCCGGGAATCGCTCACTGCTCTCAGCGGCCTCATTGCACGACGCAGTAACAAAGTTTGACGGAAGAATTCAAGGTTTACTACAATGTTTTTTAATTATCTGTAACTTAGAACTGGAAAACTAATCAATTCCTGCAGATTTATCACCACTCGACCAATAATGCACAGTTTTAAAAACAAACTTTATAAGATAAGATATTTCTTTATCAGTCCCACGAAAGGGGAAATGTCCTTTTTGAAGCAGCAACGTGGACGGCAAACATACAAGAAGCATCATTTAGAAACAATAAATCGTAGAAAATATAGAAAAAATATGAACAATGTAAACACAGAGATGATAAACACAATATTTTTTACATTTTTAGATATTTCAAGTTCACACAGTAGCGATAAATTGATAAACTCACTCTATTACGCAGCTGAAACAGTGAAATTGTCTTTTTGTCTTTTACATTCACACACTCTTCTTCCTTCTCAAACCTGGGGCCTACATTACCCACAATGCAACATGGCCGCCAATATTTACAAATATATTTAGGTATTTTAAGTTCACACAGTAGTGATAAATTGATAAATTCACTCTATTATGCAGCTTAAAACAGTGAAATTGTCTTTTTAACTCACACTTTCTTTCTTCTCAGAACCTGGGGCCTACATTACCCACAATGCAACATGGCCGCCAATATCTATCAATATATTACTTTTGTCTTGGCTGCTTATGTTTCGAAAACTTTCAACATGACTTCTTATTTTGTTAAAGATAAAAAAAGGTTTATATAAAGTAAAAAAAAGTTTGTTGATAACATTCAAATTTAAAAATCCAACATTTCAGACATTAAACAATAAAACAACAGCGTCCCGGACGCATTTCCATCATTTCTCTGCTAAAAATAATAAATAAAACAATATAAAATGTTGTGATTTTGTAGGAAATAAGCTGAAAGCAGCAGCTCATTTTCTGCTGAGCAAATGCATTTTTATTTTCAGCAAAACACCAAAATAAGAAGTCATCGAACATCGAATTTAACGATGAAACCGATCTTTTCTTTGCTTTAACCGACTCGTTTTATTTTCCCTGAACTGAACTGAACACAAATCAACCGTCAGCCTCGTTTTTTATGATGTTTGACTTGTTTCGGATCGAAAAACTTCAGTTGGAACGGAAAATAAAAACAATTAATTGTAAATAAAGCAGTAAATCAAACTTTAATGCTGATTTAGATCTGATGTAAAACTGTCTGCAGCATTAAAAAGATCAGAACTCTGAATTTCATGTGTTTGAATTAAATTAATTTCACAGTTTCACAAATTTCTTTTGTTCAACGATCGGCTCTGGTTGTCTCTGATCGGCTCTGGTTGTCTCTGATTGGCCCTGGTTGTCTCTGTTTGGCTCTGATTGGCTCTGATCGGCCCTGGTTGTCTCTGTTTGGCTCTGATTGGCTCTGATCGGCCCTGGTTGTCTCTGATTGGCTCTGGTTGTCTCTGATTGGCCCTGGTTGTCTCTGTTTGGCTCTGGTTGTCTTTGATTGGCTCTGGTTGTCTCTGATTGGCCCTGGTTGTCTCTGATTGGCCCTGGTTGTCTCTGATTGGTCTAGTTTGTCTTTAATTGGCCCTGGTTGTCTCTGATTGGCCCTGGTTGTGTCTGATTGGCCCTGGTTGTGTCTGATCAGCTCTGGTTGTCTCTGATTGGCCCTGGTTGTCTCTGATTGGCCCTGGTTGTCTCAGATTGGTTCTGGTTGTCTCTGATTGGCCCTGGTAGTCTCTGATCGGCCCTGGTTGTCTCTGATCGGCCCTGGTTGTCCCTGATTGGCCCTGGTTGTCTCTGATCGGCCCTGGTAGTCTCTGATTGGCCCTGGTCGTCTCTGATCGGCTCTGGTCGTCTCTGATTGGCTCTGGTTGTCTCTGATTGGCCCTGGTTGTCTCTGATTGGCCCTGGTTGTCTATGATCGGCCCTGGTTCTCTCTGATTGGCCCTGTTTGTCTCTGATTGGCCCTGCTTGTCTCCGATTGGCTCTGGTTGTCTCTGATCGGCCCTGGTTGTCTCTGATCTGCCCTGGTTGTCTCTGATTGGCTCTGGTTGTCTCTGATCGGCCCTGGTTGTCTCTGATTGGCTCTGGTTGTCTCTAATCGGCCCTGGTTGTCTCTGATTGGCTCTGATTGGCTCTGGTTGTCTCTGATCGGCTCTGGTTGTCTCTGATTGGCCCTGGTTGTCTCTGATCGGCCCTGGTTGTCTCTGATCGGCCCTGGTTGTCTCTGATCGGCCTTGGTTGTCTCTGATCGGCCCTGGTTGTCTTTGATCGGCCCTGGTTGTCTCTGATCGGCCCTGGTTGTCTTTGATCGGCCCTGGTTGTCTCTGATTGGCTCTGGTTGTCTTGATCGGCCCTGGTTGTCTCTGGTTGGCTCTGATTGGCTCTGGTTGTCTCTGATCGGCCCTGGTTGTCTCTGATCGGCCCTGGTTGTCTTTGATTGGCCCTGGTTGTCTCTGATTGGCCCTGGTTGTCTCTGATCGGCCCTGGTTGTCTCTGATCGGCCCTGGTTGTCTTTGATCGGCCCTGGTTGTCTCTGATTAGCCCTGGTTGTCTTTGATTGGCCCTGGTTGTCTCTGATCGGCACTGGTTGTCTCTGGTTGGTTCAAACACTGCAGCTGTGAACGACTCTTCTTCGTTTATATTTTTAAACATCAGCCACGGAAAATCTAAAAAACGTGAAAACACATGAACCCTGAAACTGAAGGCGCAGGCGTCCTGCTGACGGTGGCACTCTGTGATGAAGGTTGCGGGGGTTTGATCCCTTCTGGGTTTATTTATAGGGGGTCTGTCCCTGGAGGGGGGTCCAGGCTCCGTCGGGTCTGGCTGATAAAACCTTCAGCTGATCCTCCGCAGAGCTCAGAGCGGATTCAAACACCTGCTTCACCCCCGACAGAGAACCGGGCTCAAATGTCACGCCCAGTTCAGTTTTAGGTCGTCCCTGAGGCGCGGAGCACGCAATAAAGCAGCAATCTGATGATCATGTGATCAAATATCCAATGAAACCGGTTCTGGGTCTAATCTAAGACCCCCCCTGGAGTAATGCGGTCTTACTTAAACCTTTATTTATTCAGTTTTTTAATAACGCTCCCCTTTGAAAGATACAAAAGTGCAGTTCTTAACCTTATAACTGAACAAGAATCGCTAAGTTCATGGCGAGCTAAGACGTCCTCTGTGCTTCTTCCTGATAAGTTCTATTTATAATTTATTTAGAAACATTTTTTTGTATAAAATAAAACATGTTTGTGCTTCATTAAAGATCTTTTTTCTTTTCCTTCACAGATTTTCCCTCTCAGTGAACAAAAACGTTGCGTTTGTTGCGACATTTGAGAGGAATATTAAACATAAAACGTGGTTTATAATTCAACTTTATTATTATTTTAACGTTATTTTAAGGAATCGTGCATTTCAGGTGTTTTTAAATGAACATTATAGAAATATCTCCCGTCCCCAAAGATGGCACGTGAACCCCAAACACTGTTGTAATGCACTTGTTCCCAGATTCCCGGGGGCGTGGACCCATTTTGGTTTCATTTGGGTCCCAAATTTAACTTATAAAATTGAAATTTTCAGATTAAATAACTGCAGTTCACCTTTGGGTCCAGCGTACGTATTAAAAAACACCTGAGGAGCCGTCTAAATGCTTTACTTGGTCTCAATAATAAAGTTTAACATGTAGATACGCTCTGTTTTCCATAACATATGCATAAAACAAAGTTGTTATTTTATAAATTATTGGCTGGGTTACCTTTATTATATTTATTATATATTATATTATATTATCTTTAGAGATGAAATCAGGAAATTACAGTAACAAAACTGTTCATTTTTCTACACAAACTGGCTCTGGTTGATATAAGTTTGCTTAACAAGACTAAAAAAACACAATCTATGTGTAATATTATATTTTTTTATTGAAAATGATAAAACATCCACATTTAAAAATATATTTTGTTCTACTTTGTTTGGTGGGACACATTTTTATTTTTACTTTTTGTTTAGTTTGAATAAAAACAAACATCAGTCTCTTCCTCTTTTTTCTTTCTTTCTCACTAAAACAACTTGAATTCTCTCGACGGACACAATGAAATTAACTTTTACTGATCAGCACAAGAACAGAAACAACAGAAATAAATAAAGTGAAATATAAATAAAAGGCTGAAAATAGAAACTATGTAGAGCGTTTGGAGACATGTCTACATGACTATGTCGTCAGTTTGACTGTTTGACTGTAGTTGTCCCTGGTAGGACCCTGGCTGTTTTTATTTTGGCCCACTTTGTCCCTGGTCGGCCCTGTTTGTCTACGATTGGTCCGGTTCGTCTCTGATTGGCCCTGGTTGGCTCTGGTTGTCTCTGATTGTCTCTGGTTGTCTCTGATAGGCTCTGGTTGTCTCTGATTGGCCCTGGTTGGCTCTGATTGGCCCTGGTTGTCTCTGATTGGCCCTGGTTGTCTCTGATTGTCTCTGCTTGTCTCTGATTGGCTCTGGTTGTAACTCATTGGCTCTGGTTGTCTCTGATTGGCTCTGGTTGTCTCTGATTGGCCCTGGTTGTCTCTGATTGTCTCTGCTTGTCTCTGATTGGCTCTGGTTGTAACTCATTGGCTCTGGTTGTCTCTGATTGGCTCTGGTTGTCTCTGATTGGCCCTGGTTGTCTCTGATTGGCCCTTGTTGTCTCTGATTGGCCCTGTTTGTCTCTGATTGGTTCTGTCTGACCCTGGTTGGCTCTGATTGGCTCTGGTTGGCTCTGATTGGCCCTGGTTGTTGGCCCTGGTTGTCTCTGATTGGCCCTGGTTGTCTCTAATTGGCCCTGGTTGTCTCTGATTGGCCCTGGTTGTCTCTGGTTGGTTCTGGTTGTCTCTGATTGGCTCTGGTTGTCTCTGATTGGCCCTGGTTGTCTCTGATTGGCCCTGGTTGTCTCTGATTGGCCCTGGTTGGCTCTGATTGGCCCTGGTTGGCTCTGATTGAACACAATTTAACTGAGTTCAGCTTAAAACTGGTGAAAACGTTTAAAAAAATGAAATTTAAAGAAGAAGAACTAGAGATGAATCACTAAAAATCCCTTAAAATATAATCCATCTGAATCTCACGTCACCTCAGTAACGCCTTAAACTGATCCCTTATGAATTTGTCAAATATTCCAAATAAATGATGAATTCTTGTTTCACATTCAACCATAAAAAACCTTTTTCGTCAGCTTTGGTTTGGATGAAGGTGTTTGAAGTGTGTGTTCATGAATGGGGTTTATGATGCAAACACAAACAAATAAACAAATAAACAAGTAAACAAATAAACACTGTGTCATCAGCGTAGAGCAGCAGCCGGCATCTTAACGTTATAACAGTAAAACATGTTCATCACCTCCTTTGGTTTGATTTAATTCAGTCTCTGTAACATTAAAACCAGCTCACATGTTAAAGTGACAGCGTGCGGAGAACTCGGTCCCTGAACGCCTCATCAGAGCGGATCTGGTTACAGCTGAAGTTAATCTGACGACTCGGCCGCGTCCCGTTAATCAACTGTAACGCTAAACATCATCTCAACGCATTAGAAGTGAATTAAAAGTGAATTAAAAGGGAATTAACAGCTTTAAAGGTTCTGAAAGGGACACATTTATTTATCTTTACTTAAGTATTTATTTAAGTATTTACATTTTCTATTATTTTACACTTATTCATACTTTTACTTTAAATATTAAGACTTTTAATCTGAAAATAAACAATGACCTTATTAAATACGATGAATTGCCGCCTTTTAATTGATCTTTGAATAAAGTTATGTATGCAACAACAGCAATAATGATAATAATAATAATAATAATAATTATAATAATAATAATAATAATAATAATAATAATAATCCAATAATAAACATACATAAAGTATAATAATGTAAAGGAGTCCATTCAGACTTTAATTATGTGTTCATTTATTTATTTATATTTATGTATATAACATTTATATTTGAATTAAGTCTGTTAATAAAATTTAAACATGTTAAATGAATACATTTCTAATTTTTCCTTTTGTTTTTAGAGATTATTTTAATTTTATTTTTGTTTTTTAGGGATTTTTTTATTTTATTTTTGTTTTTTAGGGATTTTTTATTTTATTTTTGTTTGTTTTTTGTTTCATTAACTTCCTGTTTTACGCTGCAACAATAATTTTATGTAACAATTAATTAATTATAAATAGTTTTTCTTGGTATTTTACTTTAGATACAACAAACTGTAACAGGCTGCATGTTTGCCTTTAATTTTATTTTATTTAATAAATGTTTTAATTTAAAAGTGTTCTGTTTAAAATGTTTTTTTATACTTTATTTAAACACTAAACTTGTATTTAATTGTAATAATTGTAGTTTGTAGAATAAGAAAATGAAAGAAAGAAGTTTATGTTGAAATAAAAAACACATTCAGGCATTTTAATACAATAAAAACTATTTATTATATAAACTATATATATATATATATATATATATATATATATATATATATATATATATATATATATGTCACTCACTTTATATACTATATACTGTTATATATACTATATTCCAATAATGAGGACGGCAGCGTAACCAAACCCTGAGTCTTTCTACTTTTATAACACATCGTCATGACGTGATTCAGAGTTTGTCACAGTTTGAGGATTTATTTAAATATAGTTTTCCTCTCTTTTCTCTTGTTTCCACACAGACTTTTCAAATGAAGCGTCATTAAATGCAGAAATATGAAAATATAGATTTGTGGTTGTAAATAATACTTTTAAAATGAATAATTTCACTCTAAATCAGTAACGAGGAGCAGGGTTTAAGGTAAAAGCAGCAGTTCTTTCTCCTTTAAAGTCAAATTAAATAAATGAAAAGGTCATTTTAAGCGTCTCAATAAAGCAGATTTGCTGCTTTTTCTCTTTTCATTTCATATTAAACTGAAAATCTTTGGGTTTTACACAAAACAAGACATGAAAATACTTCAACTTGTGCTTTGAGAAAAGACATTTTCACCATTATCGGACATTTAACGACCTCAAATATGAATAAAGATGAAAATATTCATTACTTTCAGCCCTTAAACTCAAACAGGAGCTGCAGGATCAAACACTGACACACACACGGATCAGATCTGTCCGAGTGTCTCCGCTTAAAAACTAAAAATAATAAAGCAACAGCTGTTCGCTCCCCTCCAAAATAAAAGCTTCAGCGATGCACCCCTCGGTGAGACACTTCCTCCCCACAGAGCTCTGTGTAATGTAACGAGGGTGGGGGGGGGGGGGGGTGGGGGGGGGGTTATCCAACACAGGACACCAAACGCTAAAAATAACAGCCGACCCCCCCGACCACCACACCTCAGTTTGATTGACAGGCACCATGTGGCGCATAGCTGGAGGAGCAACTGATAGCCCCGCGGCTGATTCCCTTAAAAAGCCATCAGCCGCCCAGCTGACGGTCCAGCCCGATGCTCTCAGCGGCTATTCTGGGACGTCCCGTTATAACCTTCAGCACGGAAAAGCAGCAAAAAGCCTCCGATAAGTGCCTGAAACGTGGACGTAGCCTCCTGCGTGTGTGTGTGTGTGTGTGTGTGTGTGTGTGTGTGTGTGTGTGAGGTGTTAATAGTGTGAATCCATCAGTCAGCAGCTGCCCGTCACACACACACACACACACTTTGGAGAACTTTAAAAGACACTTACTTGCGTGCACAAGGATGCCTGGGACGCCCCCGAGGAGCGCTGTCTGCGGAAAAATCAAGATCTCTTTATCCAGAAAATTTAGTCACCAAATCCGAAAAAAGGGCGGAAAGCTTCGAGCCTCGAAGGAACCCCCCCAACGAAAAACAAAACTACAGACAGCGCTGTAGTTTTGTTTGTTCCTTCTGACAGCAGTTCCACCAGCCGAGGCGTCCAGGCTGGGAACGCTGAATCTGCTCAGAGCCGGCTGCCGGGCGACGGGGGCCTTTATACCGCCGTGACATCACGAGCAGGGGCAGGGCGTGCCATTGGTCGGCCCCTGCAGGGGATCATGGGAGCACACAGGGGGGGACACTTTACACAACCTGTCACAGCTGTCACTCACTTTATTTAACAAAGACTGGGGCAGAGACGCAGGCGTGGAGGAAGTACCCGCTGCAGTAAAAGCACGAAATGACACGAGTGAAAGTGTTGCGTTTACGTAAAAGTGGATTTATACTCTAGGAACTCAAAAATCATGACATAAACATGAAATAGGAAGGTGTTACAAGTATAAAAGTGTTATAATTACAATAGAATGATAATATTAATAAAGTTTTGGGGTTCTGGGGTCTGGGTCTGTGAGTCTATGGGTCTGTGGGTCTGTGGGTGTGAGGGTCTGTGGGTCTGTGGTCTGTGGGTCTGGGATCTGGGGGTCTGGGGTCTGGGTCTGTGAGTCTATGGGTCTGGGGTCTGGGGGTCTGTGGGTCTGTGGGTCTGGGGGTATGGGGTCTGGGGTCTGGGTCTGTGGGTCTGGGGGTCTGGGGTCTGGGTCTGTGGGTCTGGGTCTGTAGGTCTGTGGTCTGTGGGTCTGGGGTCTGTGGGTCTGTGTCTGTGGGTCTGGGGTCTGTGGGTCTGTGGTCTGTGGGTCTGGGGTCTGTGGGTCTGTGGGTCTGTGGGTCTGTGTCTGTGGGTCTGTGGGTCTGTGGTCTGTGGGTCTGTGGGTCTTGGTCTTGGTCTGGGGTCTGTGGGTCTGGGGTCTGTGGGTCTGTGTCTGTGGGTCTGGGGTCTGTGGGTCTGTGGTCTGTGGGTCTTGGTCTTGGTCTGGGGTCTGGAGTCTGTGGGTCTGTGGATAATTAACAATAACAATAATCATCATTAATAATAATCAAAGGGGATTTTTGGGTCTTTTTGGAAACGTTTCCCTGTTTTTTGGGCTTTTTCCCTGATTCAGCACTTATTAAGAACCCAAAACCAGCTGAGTTTGCTTCTGATGCAGTTTGTTCAACCTTTTATATATTAAAATAACTGGACTTTACAGAGTGTGTCACGTTTTAAAGACTTTAAACTGTTAAAACACAGATAGATGCTGTTCCTGTGCAGGTGAAGGAGCCGAACATCACTGAGAAACTCCTAAAAACTGAACTTTAACTGTGTTTAAATGCAGAAACAAGTTCATGTTAATGGACGGAGCCCCGAGTTTGATCAGAGCCATCATTAATAAGCTGTCGGCGGGGACCGTGACACATAATGACGCATAAAGACACATGATGACACATAATGACACATGTAATTTCATTTTGCCCTGTTCGTCCATGTCAACAGACAAAAACTTGTAATGGATTCTTTGTTTGTCTTGATGTAAATAATCAACTCATGATGATATCTGAAGGTTATTATTTTCCATATTCATGTGAGAACAATAATTAATAATTAACAATAACAATAATCATCATTAATAATAATCAAAGGGGATTTTGGGGTATTTTTGGACACTTTCCTCCTGTTTTTGGGGCTTTTTCCCTGATTCAGCACTTATTAAGGACCCACACTCATTGCTTCTGCTGCAGTTTGTTCATAAAGTCTCGTTTTAAAGACTTTAAACTGTTAAAACACATAAAAAAACAACATAGATGCTGTTCCTGTGCAGGTGAAGGAGCCGAACATCACTGAAAAACTCCTAAAAACTGAACTTTAACTGTGTTTAAAAGCAGAAACAAGAGCCCGGTTTGATCAAAGCCATCATTAATAAGCTGTCGGCGGGGACAGTGACACATAATGACACATAATGACACATAATGACACATAATGACACATCGTGACCCCTGTAATGCATCACTGTAACAGGTTAAAGCGGTTCTTACCTGTCGCTGTGTGTGCGGAGGAGGAGCGGAGGAGGAGCGGAGAGGAGCGGGAGAGTCTGTGGAAACATGAGCTTTAAACGCTGGTTTTGTTGCAGAGGAACATTTAACCGTCCCGGGGTGAAAGCAGACACTCGCGGGGTCAAGACAACACCCGGAGAAGACGCTAACCTCCGCCATGACGGGCGGAAAATAACGTTTTTATCTTTTCTCCGAGACACTTGCGAAGGAGACGCCAGGTGACCGACGCACGCAGAAACGCGATGACGTCACAGACGCACCTAAGTACTCATACTGATGTAAACTACAACCAAAAGAGTTTACTCCCCAAATAACAAACCAGTTTAAAACCATTTCAATAAACTGTTAAAATGCATAAAAGGGAAATCTGCAGGACTGGACTGGTCCAAAACGCTGCAGCTCGTGTTCTGACTGGAATAAACCTGTGGATGTTCTCATGTGTCCAGGTCGTCGTTCTCCTCAAAGCAGTTTCAGTCCAAAGCAACTGGACTTGGTTCTTTGTCAGGAAGACGTTTCACCTCTCATCCAAGAGGCTTCATCAGTTCATGTACGCATCAGACCAGGCTGGGACTGGACCAGGACCAGGACCAGGACCAGGCTGGGACTGGACCAGGACCAGGACCAGGCTGGGACTGGACCTGGACCAGGCTGGGACTGGACCAGGACCAGGCTGGGACTGGACCAGGACCAGGACCAGGACTTCAGCTACCGAGCTCCTCTCCTGTGGAACCGACTCCCGAATGTTATTCAGGAGGCAGAGACTCCTGCAGCTGCTGCGGTCGACGCGTCCTGCAGAAGTGCTGCGTCTGTTTGCTCTGCTAACCGCTGGAAAACATCCACGTTCATGCATTTAACCTGCAGCTCTCTTATAATAACCCTGCTGACATCTCTCTCATACACACTGGTTTCCCTGTTTCCAGGCCTGACGTTAAGATATCTGGCTGCTGGCTCATATTTAGCCTACAGGTGATATCAATCTTCTTACCATGAACTAGAATTAGAACTACAGCAACCAAAATGCCCCTTAATGATGCTGCTGTAGACCGAGTCTGCAGAGGGATCATCCTATAAACATGTCATTGTTTTTTGGTTCCCACGGTTTGTAAGAATTATAATGAAGCTGCTCCCGAACGGCACCTGCTGACCAGGTGAACGGTTTATTCATTCATTCATTCATCCATCTACATCCTCTTGTGCCTGTCGGGGTCACGGGGGGGCTGGAGCCGATCTCAGCTGACATCGGGCGTGAGGCGGGGTCCACCCTGGACAGGACGCCAGTCTATCACAGGACACATAGAGACGAACAGAGACAGACAACCATTCACACCTACGGGTGATTTAGAGTCATCAATGAACCGAACACCTGCACGTCTTTGGACTGTGGGAGGAAACCGGAGAACCCGGAGAAAACCCACGCAGACACGGGGACAACATGCAAACTCCACACAGAAGGGCCCCAGCCGGGATTCAAACCAGGAACCTTCTCGCTGTGAAAAACTAAACCCATTAAATGAAACAAGACCTCACAGCACATCATTCATATTTTATTTTCAACAGAAAACTTTTTTCAGAGTGAGAAAGGATTTAAATAAATCCAAACAGCTTCAGATCTAAAACACTTTAACAACCACACGTTTAAACTCTCGTACATTTCAAACACGCTCGACTTTAATAAATTAAAGTAGGGAATTAGTGGAAGATTGGACGTTATTTGACTTTTAATCGCTTTCCTTCATAATATAATTAAAGCAGAATTAAACAGTTGCAATTAAACTGAATCCACAGATCTCTGTTTTACTCAGTTTAAGGGTTTATTAAAAAAAACGCTGTGAATTTTATTTAAATTTAATAATTAAACAAAAACAAATGCATCAGGAAGTGCTGATGTGTTTACAATGAGGCGACGTATGAGTCAGTAACAATGCATCCAATATGACGTGTGTGTGTGTGTGTGTGTGTGTGTGTGTGTGTGTGTGTGTGTGTGTGTGTGTGTGTGCATGTGTGTGTGTGTTTGTGTATGTGTTTGTTTGTGTGTGTGTGTGTGTGCGTGTGTTTGTTTGCATGTGTGCGTGCGTGCGCGTGTGTGTGTGTGTGTGTACGTGCCTGTGTGTGTGTGCATGTGCGTGTTTGTTTGTATGCGTGTGTGTGTATGTTGTTTGTTTGTGGGTGTGCATGTGTGTGTTGTTTGTTTGTGCGTGTGCATGTGTGTGTTGTTTGTTTGTGCGTGTGCATGTGTTTGTGTGTGTGTGTGTGCGTGTTTGTTTGTATGTTTGCATGCGTGTGTGCGTGTGCCTGTTTGTGTGCGTGAGTGTGTGTGTGCGTGTGCGTGTGCATGTGTGTGTGTTTGTGTGCATGTGTGTGCGTGTGTGTGTGTGTGTGGCCTTTTTGCACTACAGGAAATAAACAACCCGTGACTCGTCGTTCTTTCCTATTGTTTCATGTAAAACCGTGGACATGTGTCGGAGTTTGCTCCTGGTTTAGCTTCATGTCTCCGTTGAATGATACCAACGTTTAAAAATCTCAAATTAAAAACAATTCAACACTTCTCCCTTTGTTTCCTGTCCCTCTGCTGCTCTCACCCACCGATCTAAGTCTTGGTGTCGCCTTTTAAAAGCATTCAGGTTTGTAACACAGTGGAAACAGAGAACAGAACGTAGAACCAGAACCTTCTGTTGTATATCACAGGTTCTTATGAGCACGGATGGATTACTGCACAGAGCGCCTGAGCTTCAGTCACAGGGGCCTTCACCTGCAAAGTGTCACTCAAAGAGACCGACCACGAAGAGGTGGGACATGACCACACAGACTACTGCAAGGAGACAAATTAACTACTAAGAGAGGCAAATCAATTGTAAGGAGACGAAAAAAGGACTACAAAGAGAAAAATGAACTACAAAGAGACAAATTAACTACAAAGAGATGCAAAATGACTGCAAGGATACAAAAAGGACTACAAAGAGACGTATTCTGACTACAATGAGACTCAAAACAACATAAAATGAGAGAAACAGACAACAAAGAGGTGCAAAACAACTGCAAGGAGACAAAAAAGGACTACAAAGAGAAAAATGAACTACAAAGAGACAAACTGATGACAAAGAGGGGCAAAACGACTGCAAAGAGACATAAAATGACTACAAAGAGATGCAAAAACAATAAAAAATGATATACAAAATGACTGCAAGGAGACAAAAAAGGACTACAAAGAGACGTATTCTGACTACAAAGAGACTCAAAATAACATAAAATGAGAGAAACTGACAACAAAGAGACAAACTGACAACATAGAGATGCAAAACAACTGCAAGGAGACAAAAAAGGACTACAAAGAGATGCAAAAGAAATACTACGAACTGCAAAACAACTGCAAAAAAGGACCACAAAGAGACATATTAACTACAAAGAGACACAAAACAACATAAAATGAGAGAAAATGACTACAAAGAGACAAACTGACGACAAAGAGATGCAAAACAACTGCAAAGAGACATAAAAGGACTACAAAGAGACGCAAAAACAATAACAAAGAGATGCAAAATGACTGCAAGGAGACAAAAAAGGACTACAAAGAGACGTATTCTGACTACGAAGAGACTCAAAACAACATAAAATGAGAGAAACTGACTACAAAGAGACAAACTGACGACAAAGAGACAAACTGACGACAAAGAGATGCAAAACAACTGCAAAGAGACATAAAAGGACTACAAAGAATCAACACAACTACAAAGAGACGCAAAACAATAACAAAGAGACGCAAAACAATAACGAAGAGACGCAAAACAATAACAAAGAGACGCAAAACAATAACAAAGAGACGCAAAAATAATAACAAAGAGACAAACTGACGACAACAAAAAGAGGGTGAGCAACTATAAAGTCTGCCTCTTGCGCCTCTGTAGAAGAGGGTATTTCTTTCTTATTATATTATATATACAAATGTGTGGCTAGTGAGAATGCTGAGTGGCTAGTAACTTTTGAAAACCACGAGCCACAGTGGCTGCTGAGCAGAAAAGTGTCAAGCCCTGGTCATAGTCCGTAACCCATCCATGTTTATAAGTTCAGGTGAAGGAAAGCTCGAGGGTTCAGGTTGTTAGAGTAGGATCAGGTAAAGCAGCCACAGCAGGACGCACAGTGTACCAAACCAGGTCTGCCAGTCCACACTGACGATGTCAAACACTTCAGCCACCAGCCACTTATCACCGCCGCCGCTGGGGTGACGTTCGGCAGCCCGGGCCTCGCGCAACCAACCGTCTGACACCGACGCCTCCGGGATAAACAGGAAGTGTTTCCCGTCGTCACAGGAAAGCGCTCCATCTTTACACCTGAATGATGACAGGAAGTCAGACAGCACAGCCTCACTCTGGGCCACACGACGGGCCGCCAGACAACAGCTCTGATACACTAAATATTTCTGAGTCCTGTCACGTTACAGGCGCCCTGACTACATCACCAGACAGCCAAAGGAAAGATCTGAGGGTGTTACAACGATGTGATGGGTAAGATTCAATCAGTCAGTTTGACCTGTTCATGCAGCCGTGTCGGTTTGTGTTTCAGTGTTTCACTTTGTTTCGATAACGTGCGCACAAACAAAATAAAACTCAGGCAGAAATCAAAGAACACGCGGCAAACTCATGTTAATCACTTGTTAAAAGGGCTGTAAGGGTGCTTAGGAGTCACAGCTCAGAGCGAGTTCGGTACAGCGGGAAGGAAAACCCCAAAGTCATAAGGATCCGTTTCATCCTGAAGAGACAGAAGTTAAAGTGTCACAAGCCTGATTCAGACGGGACTGATTTAATATGGGGTTGTGGGGTAAGGTCATTTTTACCAGAGGTAAAACGGTCTGGAAATAATCCCTCAGGTAAAACCACAGACTGTATAAAAACAGACGTAGCGTCTCTGTCGAGGTCCGTTCTCTCAACTTGATCCGATCGTCCTCGCCTACGGGAGTCTCCATCTTGTCAGATTTTGACTCCGCCTCATTTCCTCTGACCAAAAAAGGGCGTGTATGTGACGTTGGGGGGAGGGAGATACGTCCATCTGGCTGATGTTTACCTCCGAGGAGAAGTGAGGGCCAGAGGCTAGCTGTCACTCAAGAGGCCACGCCCCTAATTATTCATAAACTTTAACCTCCAATCAAATAAAAACTAGCCCCTCCCCCTCAGTGTTGTCATGGAGATCTGATCCAAACACACAGACTAGAATGTTCTTTTGTCCTTAAACAGGTTTAATGATGCTGTGTAAACGGCCTGTTTAACATGGGGGTCAATGAGAAACTGCTCTGTTATGAAACCGGCCCCTAGTGGACACTCAGAGAACTGACGCTGACGGAGCTTCCTGATTGGATCAACAGGAAAACTAATCCCGTCTGGATTGACCCTCTGTAAAACATATGTTGATATTCTGTCATATCCTGTTTAAACAGTTTCCACATTTTTTTGAGCATGGAGGCGCTTGAAGAAGCACTCCTATCATATTTTTTGATAATCGATTCTGTCCTTTAGTTTCGTGGTATCAGGAAGCTACGCACATGGAGACAGGGAGGTCACGGCAGTGCTTAAATCGAGTAACCGAGTTGTCGAGTAACGTGGGAGTAACCCCTCCCACTTCTGGCAGAATACAGGGATTTCCTATCCCGTGCAAATTGGCCATTTCTATTACAGACGTCCTGAGGTAAAATAATTCTACCCCACGTCTCCACATTAAACTAATCCTGTCTGAATACGGCTAAAGACAGACACAATCCTCCTGCTGGGGACTGAGGGGAAATTTGTCCTCTGGAAATTATTTTCATTTTAGAGATCAGGAACATTTCAAACACTTGTGTATTAAAGTGTACAAACACTTTAACACGCCCCCAAAAGCTCACACCAGGCTATATATTTGAAAAGCATAAATACGGTTGTTTTTTTCACGTCCCGTTGATCGCCACATGTGGCTAATGCCGTCAAATGTACGTTAGCATGTTGGTTGTGTTTCTATTAACATCCCGGACAGTGGTAAAGCAACGCTGACACACAGTCCCCTTGTTAAGCCCCGGTCATGTTTTCTGCACCTCGGCCGTGGCGAACCGATATTCTCCGAAACCGTAGGGGGCAGTGTATTGAAAACACACATTTGTAATACAGCATGGTGTTTAATTTTCTCCACCCATCTGCGTCTGCAAATCAAGATTTGTACACAACTCTCGCAGTTGTACTGCTCTGACATTTCCTTTGCACTGGCCAAAGTGTGACTGACACTAATCAGCCTGGAGTGTAACAGCAGAACTTGTTGCTAACAATGGCGAAAAGTTTCCGACTTGAACTTGAGTTTTTGAACTTTGGTTCCACATTACGTGCATCATTCTGTATTCCAGGTATTCTGCGCGCACTGGACCGTGACCCCCACACTGTGATGGCACGAATACACAAACCGTTACAGCCCCAGTCATTAATTATTAGTACATTAGTACGTTATTAGAGTAAAAGTCAGAAAGCAAACAACCAAACAGTGACTTAAAATGATTATTATCAAACTACAATGTAACATTAACAGACATTAAATGTCACCTCATCTCCAAACCAAAAATCTAAAATTGATGTTGACGTCTAAACTTAAGTGATCTTGTACGAGCCTCATTCAGAGACCCATGGATTTTGGGTATTTTTAACATTTTGAATATGCCTCCGGACAGAAGTTGGATCAACCAGTCAGCACGTTGTTGAGATTTGGAGCCGACGAAAAATGAACCGATAAAGTGAAACAACCTGGAATACAAATTTGTACTTGCCAAGAAAGCTAACAACAGTAAGTACCTGCTAGCTAATGTTAGAGCAACGTCTTCCAATAGCCTGTTAGCATGAAAACAGGATATTTTTCCACAGCTTCTGTTTTAGATATTGTTGTACTGTTTTGTTTTAAGCATATACTAAAGATGATGCAACGTTAACTGATGGAAAGCTGCATTGAGGGATAATCTGTTAAGGACATGACTATAATCCAGCTAAGATAGAAGTTTTAGCCTTTACGTGATGCACAAATATTGAGGAGTATGTTAAACTTAAGTATTACTGTGGATAAATATGGAACAAATGTTTTACACCTATATTAGCATGAGTCCTGGTTGATCAGCTTTGTCACTCATAAGGCTATCCTCAAGGTGGAGTATAATTCACCGTGCAGAGGCTAAATGTCATGCAGGTTTACATCGCAGCACACGGCAGGTATCAAGAAAGTGACGGGACGGCAATCACAATAGGAGAAGCACATGTTAATGCAGGTGTGATGGATGCCCTCAAGGTGAGTTGTGCATTAATAATCTTGTAAATTTTATGTGTTATTGTGGAGTTGGTTATATGCTACCCACCAGGTGAGCGTGGGGTCCGGGTGTCCTGTCACCTCCACCTCTAGCGTCACTGGAGAGCCCTCCATGACGGTAGCTCTAGACAGGGGCCTGGTGAAGCAGGGAGGGCCAGGTTTAGAGGCTTTTCCCTGGGGAAGAGACTCTGCCTGGGCCTGGGGAAGAGGAGCAGGAAGGGGAGGCCCTTGGATCTGAGGAGTAAGCTTGATCTCCTCACGGATGGCAATGGGCTGACAAATGCTTGGGTCTTGGTCTGGAGTTAGTAGATGGGGTGGAGAGGAAAGAGGGGTGACATGCGGATTAGCCTGCTGAGCCAAAGCTTGGGTCTGTGGTTCGGGCTGAGGAGGAGCAGCGGGCTTGGCAGTGCTGCTGGGAGTCATGCCAGGGTCATGCACACACTGCTGGGTACAGGTGGAGGTCAAGGACTCATGGAGGGAGTAGACTGTCTGGTGGCTCTGCTTGCTGCTGACTCTATTACTGTTGGTGATGGTACTGCTGGATATACTGATGTTGTCGATGCTGTTTGGCTCTGGAAGAATGGAGGCATGGACCTCAGGTAGACCTCCACTACCCTGGGAGAAGGGGCTATGTTGCTGGGGCATGGGATTTCTGCTAGCCTGTGGCACAATGCAATGCCTGTCTGGAGGGGAGGACTGGCAGTAAACAGTTTGTTTGACAGTAATGGCTGTGGTTAGGCTGCTGCTTTGGGGCATGGAGACTGAGGTTTCTTCGCTGGTTTGAGAGGAAGGTACATCCTGCTCAAGGCCACTCCTAGAATCCAGGTAAGACTGTGAAAGCTTGCCTTCCTGAGGGAGAGTTGCGGTGGTTTCGGCGCAAGTTGCACAGGATGTGAGGAGCCCAGTTTCTTGGGTTCTGTGTTTTTGGAGAACAGGATTTTTGAAGTTGGGGCTCTCAGCAAACCCTCTGGCCTGGGGGACTGGACCAATCTGTGGCATGGACTCACTCTGGGATAAGGGGCTTTCCTGGGGTAAATTGAGGCTGCTGTGATGACTGTCTGAAGACTGGAAGTTAATGGTCTGCTGGGTAATTGTACTGGTGGTGGTGTTGGTGTTGGTAAGGCTGTCTCTTTGAGGGTTGGAGACTGGGCATGTTTCCTTCCCAGGTTCAGGGGTATTCATGTCCTGATTGAGGTCACTTTTGAAGTAAGGGAAGGACTGTGGAAAACGGCTGTCTTGACAAGTGGAAGTTCTGGTTTGAGAATATGTAGGTCTGCATTTGAGGAACCTGGTGTCTTGTGGAGGGGTCTTTTCCTTGTGGAGATCAGGGCCTGGACCACTAAAGGGCTGAGGACAATAGCTGGACTGGGGGAGGGTGGTGCTGTGATTAACCTCTGCAACCTGGGGAACAGGATCAGTCTGTGGTAAGATCTCCCCTTTGGATGCAACATTTTGGGTAATCTTACTGTGGGTACCTGAACTCCTCTGAGGCTGGGTGTACTGACTGTTGTGCTCCTTCAGTAAGGGTTCAGTTTGTGAGGGACTCCTCTTCTCAGGGATATCATTGTCCTTGTCTGGAGTGTTACTCCTGTGGCCTGAGTAATGACCCGTTTGGGAGCTTGGTTCAGGACCTCCCTGGGAGTGGTCAGCACTCTGGGGGATGTTGACTGTGCTGGTCTTTCCAGTCTTAAGAATGCTGCAAAGAGTGCTGGTGAAGAGGCGTGGAGGAGGAGCGGTCAACGGACTCTGGACAAATGAACTGGACTCTGATCTGAACCTGTAACACACAACAGGCTCAAAGTCATACCAAGAAACCTGTCCTGTGACCTTGTTGCATGTCTTCAATGTCCTACTTCTGTCTTTTGTCATTCGTCAACATTAGATTATCAATTACTAGGGCTGGGCATATAAACCTCAAAACCTTTTAAGTACCGACCGAAACGTGTCCAGAATCATAACAACATACAAAGGAATCTTGTTCTGAGATTCTTCCTTATACAGACCTGGTGCTGTTGTGAAGGCCGGTTGGAGGAGTTGGACAACTCTCGGTCCGGCTGGACTCTCTCTGCTGTCGGACTGCACCAGTACCAGTGCCAGTACCAGTGCCGGTACCACTGCGGTCTGACTGGTGGCTGGACTGGTTGATGTGGACACTGTGGGAACTGAAACAGTAGCCCTCCTCAATGTCTGATTGAGCCATGTTTGACTCTGGTGTCTCTGCCAGTGGCGGCAGGGAAATGTCATCAGGTGACGCACAATCATATTCATCATTGGAGAGAGAGTCCTCTGTCATCACTTCCTGTTGCTGGAGCTCCGTCTCTGACAGGCCCCCTGCTGATGCATCCTGGGTAAAAAGGATTGCGTATTAGACTGATGGATCACTGTTGCTTATATTGTATACGCTGCTCATTGGCAGGCATGTTTGTACACTCAGTTAAAGCTGCAGTCGCAACATTTTTTTATCATATTCCCTGAAATTGACGCTATGCTCCATAAATCATCCACGCCTCTACACCAACCTAGAGCCTGTTGTTTGTTTAGTTGTGTGAGAGCTGACTGTCAGGCACAGTTCGTGAACACACCCCAGATCTTCCCCTCACACATGTGACAATATCACAAGCCTTAAGCTAGGCATGCGCTAAATGACGTTAGCAATTGCTATCTATGAGTAAAATAGCCAGCCTACCTCCATGTAGTGTGTACTCCATGCTGTTTATTGATAAGAGGAGAGATGGGCGCTTTCATAGTAATCTGGTGCATGCACACTGACGAGCACTCGATGGGAGGGAGCTGAGGAGCTCCGTGGTAGTGGGGGAGGGGCGTGAGAGTTGTAAACATTTGAAATTTGACCGAGTCAACTCAGTCTGCCAGACTTGCCGACTGCAGCTTTAAATTTCTCAAAAAAATCTTAGATTGAAAGCAGCCATGGTCTGGAAGTAGCATGTAAATTAAAAAAGGATCTAAAGTTGACCCCTGGGGAACACCACATGAGAAATTAACTCTTTGGTGATTAACCTGAAGCGGTGTCATGTTGGATCCACTGGAAGCTGAGACCGCTTGCATCTCCTTCCTCTGAAACGCCCTCTGGATGTCAGAGAACGACGGTCCAATCACAGAGGGAGTGGGCGTGGCCTGAGGTTCAGTGGCGGTGGGTTGTAACAGGCTGTGTATGGCGTGGACCCGTCGATTGGCCTCCACTGGAGAGCAGGAGAGGCTAAAGGTGTGGATGGAGCTGTACAACTGTTGTCTGGAGGAGACACAACATGAGGAAACTTTATTTATACAGTTCAGGGTTTCATACAAACAAGACTCGAGTCAAATGTGCTTTTATGAAGAAATTAAATATAGTTAATTTGCTTTAGCCTAGAGCAAGGGTGTCAAACCCTGCTCCTGGAGGGCCACTGTCCTGCATGTTTTAGGTTTCTCTCCGCTCCAACACACCTGAATCTAATGCTCTGCTCGTTATCAAGCAGCTGAAGCTCGTCACAGGTTTGAAAATCTTTAGACTCAGGTGTGTTGGAGCGGGAGAAACCAAAAACATGCAGGACAGGGGCCCTCCAGGAGCAGGGTTGGGCAGCCCTGGCCTAGAGCAAGGGTGTCAAAGTGATCCAGTAAAGGGCCGTGTGGCTGCAGGTTTTCATTCCAACCAATCAAAAACACACCTGGTTCAACAAATCCAACTGTGTGAAGACAGTTCAGGTGAGTGAGTAAGTCGAGTCAGGTGTGTTCTTGCTTGGTTAGAATAAAAACCTGCAGCCACAGCGACCCTTTACTGGATCACTTTGACACCAATGGCCTAGAGCAACTTATATATATTTTATAGTCGTCCTTCTGTGTTCCAATTAATGTCGAATTCTACTTTGCTGATCACCTGAAATGCACGTGATGAATTTTCACACAACTTGGTGCAGATCTTCGTGATCCCCAGAGGATGAATCATAATGACCTTAACGATCATCTGACATTTGTATTTCTTGCACCATCACGAGGTTCACATTTGTGATTTTGAATGAAACATCTAAACAACTGTTGGATTGTGCTGATGTAGCGCATCATTCATGTTCCATTTAAAGACTTTCCTGACTTTTCATTTACCGCCAACCTTCACTCAATGTACCTACCTGTCGGACTCCGGACTGCGGCTCTTCTGTAACGGAGGCTTCCTATTGGCTGCAGTCTGCCTCTTCACGGGAACCTCCTTCCCATCATGCTCGGTGGTCAGTTCGGGGGTGTGGCCTGTCTCCTTCAGCTCGTACTGGAAGCAAAGAACAGACTCAGAATATTATATAATAGACAATATTTGTATTGCAGTAAACGTCAGCTTATAGCCTTTTCTATGTAGATCTCTTAGTTTTTATGTTTTGAAACCAAAAAGTGTAAATTCTTCTACCTTTAAATGTTTATTCTGATTATTTTTACCATGTCAGATGCCTCCTGTGTGCTGCGGTTATCCGTCTTCTCCTTCTTCATCTTTCTGTTTCCCTTCAACTTCTTCTCTTTCTCTTCCGTCTCCTTCCCTTCCTGGACCACTTTGTCTCCGTCGTTCTGCTTCTGTTTCAGATTCTCCAGCTGTGAAGTCAGTGTGCATTTAAACACAAGTAAATAATCTGCTGAGCATTTAGTAAAAGTTGTACTCCATAAGAGTTTAATCTCTTTTATTGCCGTTTAAGTTTCTCTCTATCAAAGGGCGAATTCAGACAATGGTTATTGATCATATGTGCCAGTAAAGAAGGCCCTTGTTGCAAGGTAGGTAGGTAGGTAGGTAGGCAGGTAGGTAGGTAGGTAGGTAGGTAGGTAGATAGGTAGATAGGTAGATAGGTAGATAGGTAGATAGATAGATAGATAGATAGATAGATAGATAGATAGATAGATAGATAGATAGATAGATAGATAACTTTATTTATCCCCGAGGGGAAATGAGGTCATCGTAGCAGCGGTACAGAGCAATCAGAAGTACTAAAAATAAGATAAAATATAAATTACAAAATATGAACAACAATAAAATAAAAGTACAGTATCGCAGATAAACACTGTATTACAATGTGCTATGTGGATTTTAATGTGCAAGAGAGAGAGAGGTGCATTTCAGTGATAGGTCACTTTGAGTAGTGTGAGTTTATTTCCTGAGCGTTGCTGTGCAGCGTCGTAGAGTCTAATGGCAATGATTGTGGCGTTCTTTAAGCAGCGAGGTTGAATGAGTCTGCTGCTGAAGCTGCTCTGAAGCTCGTCCAGGCTTTCATGGAGGGGATGGGAGACATCGTCCATGATCACCAGCAGTTTTGCATCCTGTGCTCCACCACCTCCTCCAGGGTGAGCTTAGAGCCAAGACCCTGGCTTCTTTATGAGTTTGTTCAGTGTGTTCGCGTCTTTTGCTTTCAATATGTCTATGGCGACATTTGCGTGCTAGACGTAATTAAACTGTCATGTTATTGCCGCTGCTGACGGCGGTTGGTCTGCCAGCAAAGCCTACGTCATTGACGGTTATGCTGCGTTCACTTGTAATCTGAAATCTGGAACTTCCATCTTCTGAGTCAGGCTTGTGAAAGTGTAATAGGAACATTTGTGTGTGTGTGTGTGTGTGTGTGTGTGTGTGTGTGTGTGTGTGTGTGTGTGTGTGTGTGTGCGCGTGTGTGTAAGCGTGTGTTTGTTATTGTTTGTTTGTGTGTGCGTGTGCCTGTGCATGTGTGCGTGTGTGTGTGTGTGTGTGTGTGTGTGTGTGTGTGTGTGTGTGTGTGTGTGTGTGTGTGTGTGTGTGTGTGTGTGTGTGTGTGTGTGTGTGTGTGGATTTAAGAGGGGAACATATAGGGGACGGACCAGAAGTATAGAGGTGAATGTGTTTCAAGAAAGTTTACAAAAGAGACAAAAATAAATAAATAAACACACACAGTGACCGTGAACGTGACAAGATGGCGGCTCTGAAAGAACAGGCTGCCTGTAGTTACATCTTACCGCCAGAGAGGCCTCTAGAAACAACGTATATCAATTCTTATGGGGTACAACTTTAAGGGTGCATCAGTAAAAGTATTCACCACCCTTGAAAGTTTTCATGTTAAATTGAAATACGGCATCAAATCAAGGTCAAATGAAAGTCATCTATACATTTACCTTCAGTTTGGCTTCCAGCTCCATCAGTCCATCACTCAGCTCTCTGATGGACTCCACCATCTCTGAGTGTTTACTGACCGTCTTCTCTATGTAGCGTCGCCCCTCCTCCGCCCCTGAAACACACACACACACACACACACACACACACACACACACACACACACACACACACACATAAAAAGTTCCAGTTAGGTTGGGATACACTCGTCCAGATCACACAGCTTCCAAAGGATGTCTGCCCTTTCAGAATAAAAGTATCTCTCGCTGTGTTGCTGCTCACCGTGCAGCCTGACAGCCAGCTCAGTGATCTGACTGATCCTCTCCTCCTGCTGAGGAACCGTCGGCCAGACGAACTTCTCAAACTGCCGGTGGAGGACGGAGACGGCTTCTGTGCTGCGACACTCAGAGGAGAACTTCCCAACGCGAGCGATGGTCGCACTGGCATCCTCGCACCAGAACTGATACTGTTGTTGCAAACGGACACGTAAACACAATGCAGATCATAAACACAGTGATGATATTTATATTTGTAAAGGCGTATAAACTCTTAACCTGCCACTAACTACATGTTTTAATAAATAACCTCCTCCATGGCTTGTTGCAGTCTGCAGGTCATCTCCAGTGTTCTTTGGTGTTCACCGACGCTTCGCTCAAACTCTCCCATCTGTCTCTGAAGCTCGTTGATGGCGTCCTCCGTCTCCCTGGCCACACCCCCGTCCTTGACTTCTAACCCCAACCGAGCCGTCACGCCCTGCAGACGTTTCCTGAGCGCCTGCAGGATCAGATTGGGCTAAATGTAAATTCTCTATGTTATTTATTACATGCAAGTCGTTAAAATAACATCAAGAGTGAGGTTTTCTTTTTATGGGACATTGTGCAGACGTGGCTAACAGTGATTAGCTCGGGGCAGCGCGGTGAAGGCATTCAAAGGTCTTTTTTAACCACTAATGCTGCTGAAAATAACAGCAAACCTCTGCAGCAGCATGAGAAGAGTCCCTACACACACAACAAAGCACCAATGGGCTCCTTCCTTTGGGATTGACTTTGGTAATCCACTGTAATGGACTTTACTATGAGAGGAGCTGGTACAGGGGCCAGTAGGTAAGTCTTTAAAACACTCTTTTAATAAACTTGGCTTCACTAACTACGCTGTTGGTGCTTGTTCGTTGAATGTCCTCGTCTCTCAGCCTTGTTCCAGCTTTTAAAAAGTTGGGTGGAGGGTTTTGGGGAGGAGTTTTCTTTTGCTTTGTTTATTTTTGGTCCAAAATACTCGAACTTTTTGTCCGGTGCTACTAAGTTGGCCGTCTGGCTGACCCGCAGGAACCGGGTCCAGGACGCTGGCTGTGTGGAGCCGGTGCCTGTTCTGGCAGGACTGGAGAAAGCCAGACTGAGGGTGGAACACACCTATTACTGCATGATGAATAATGTGCAGGCCTTCAGCCACATGTGGGCTGTTGGGGAGGTGCTTTGCTCTGTGAGGAGCGATGGGGAGCTGAGCATTCATTTTTAATATCTGTTATTTGATGTTTAATGGTTTTGTTTCATTGTGTTTGAGGTGAAAATCACCTGGTTTGTCCCTGAAATAGTGAAATAAAGGGATTTTGAAAACCAAACTGTGGACAAAAGAAATATATCCTGCTGCCATGCACCGTCACAGACCTCCCTCCCAACAGAAAGACCAAAGAGTAAAGACGTAAAGACCAGTGGTGTCAGAGGTTTGCAGATACACATCCCAGGTTTAAGTCCTTACTACTGATTCACATTTAATTTTGACACCTTTCTATAAACACGACTCCCAACTCTTGGAGGTCTTCATCTTAGGTTTATCTTTTGGCATTTTTGTCTTTATTGGATAGATAACCACTCATCAGTAACACCGAAAACAGAAAGAAAGAGAGGGGGTATGACCCTCCAGGTGTTTTTGAATGGAAAACCACATCACAGGCTCAGGTGAGGAGCTGGACGAACCTGCAGCTTCTCCTCGTACACCTCCACCTGCTGCAGCTGGTTCTTGACGGCCTTCGTGTTCCTGGTCCTGTCGTTCCTCTTCAGGTAGTTAAACCTCAGGTTGCTGAAGCGCTTCTTCAGCTCCTTAAACGTGTCACGAAGCTGCAAAATTAAAGATCAGAAAATCTGTTAGGGTGACAGAAGGACTTCCAGTGTCTGGTCGGGGAGCTCGATCTGCGGTGCAACCATCTCATCTCATCTCATCTCATCTTCAGCCTCTTATCCGGGGTCGGGTCGCAGGAGCAGCAGCTCCAGCAGGGGACCCCAAACTTCCCTTTCCCGGGCCACATTAACCAGCTCTAACTGGGGGATCCTGAGGCGTTCCCAGGCCAGTGTGGAGATCTAATCTCTCCACCTGGTCCTGGGTCTTCCCCGAGGCCTCCTCCCAGCTGGACGTGCCTGGAACACCTCCCTAGGGAGGCGCCCAGGGTTCATCCTTACCAGATGATCCTGAACCACCTCAACTGGCTCCTTTCAACGCTAAGGAGCAGCGGCTTTACTCCGAGTTCCTCACGGATGCTGAACTTCTCCCCCTCTCTCTAAGGGAGACTCCAGCCCCCCTCCTGAGGAAACACATTTTGGCCACTTGTACCCGCGACCTGGTTCTTTGGGTCCTGACCCAGCTTTCATGACCACAGCTGAGGGTAGGAACCAAGATTGACCGGTAGATCGAGAGCTTTGCCTTCCGGCTCAACTCTCTTTTCGTCACAACGGTGCGGTAGAGCGACTGCAGCTCCGCCCCCGCTGCTCCGATTCTCCGGCAAAACTCACGCTCCATCATCCCCTCACTCGTGAACAAGATCCCGAGGTCCTTGAACTCCTTCACTTGGGGTAAGGACCCGCAAATGATTAAATTTCAGTAAAATAATTGATTGTATTAAAAACTATAAACAACTATAAGAGGGATTGTCATGAAATTGTATACAAAAGTTCACGTTTCCCAGAAGATGAGTCGTATTGACTTTGGCGATCCCCTGAATTCTCCTCTAGCGCCGCCATGAGGTCGACATATTCAGTCTTGAGCGAAATGTCTCAACAACCTTTTGATGGATTGTTATGAAATCAAACATTCATCTTCCACCAAAGATTAATTGTAATAACTTTCAGATAATAATAGGGCGGGAGTAGCTCAGTGGGCGGCAATAGCTCAGTCCATAGGTGACTTGGCTGGGAACCTGAGGGTTGCTGGTTGGAGTCCCTGTGTGGAGCATGAATGGAGCGTGGGCTGGTGGCTGGAGAGGTGCCAGTTCATCTCCTGGGCACTGCCGAGGTGCTGTTGAGCAAGGCACCAAACCCCCAACTGCTCAGGGTGCCGGTCACTGGCAGCCCCCTCGCTCTAACATCTCTCCGTTGGATGCATGTATATAGGTCCTGTTTGTGCATGTGTGTGTATTTCGGGCCTGTGTGTGTAACATGAAAAAAATAGAGTGAAAATTGAATTTCCCCATTGCGGGACGAATAAAATAATTCTTCTTTTAATCTAGTGCTATGACCCGGTCAACATTTTATAACCAAATACCTGCAAAACTAATGACGTTGCTATCCAAATAAAAAGTTTAAATGTCAACCTCATGGTGGTGTTAGTTGAGAAGTATATGCTTTATCATCTGGAAACCCCAGTTATTGAGATAAAAGTCAAAAGCTTCAACCTGCTGTGGTGCTGGATGAGAATTCACTGAAATCACTAAAATGTATCTTCCTTATTTGCTCTTTGGTCAGATCTGCGTTTTGCTCAGCTTGGTGTTGATGTAACTGCGAGTCAACAGAGCTTTGATGAGATTATTTTTAGAGCAGGAGGGTTTAAATCTAGATTTCTGCCTCTAACAGGGGGAACAGCGGTGTCCGATGGCTGATCTGTCAGCTGAGGACAGCTGAGAGCAAAGCAGACCAAGGCAGCGTCGTCTTTTTGTTGAACAGATGAAGACACTGAAATCAGAGGCTTGGGAGGTTGGACTGTTCCAACATCGAGGTTGAGGGGAAGTAAAGTTCCAACGTTGCCGGTGAAACCCTGGATTGAGCAAGTGTAAAGAACATTTAAATAACAAAGACATGCAAGTTCATCCAAGAGTACCAGAAAACTACTCAACTATACAATGAATATATCATAAAGAATATCTTGATTACCAGAAAGTACCAGAAAGTAACATTTAGTATTCAACACTATCATTAAGTACATCAGAAGATCAACGAAGATTACCTCAAAAACTACAGCCCAAAGTACCATGAAATAACCATAAAGGAGTTCAGAAGTACTTCAAGTACACAAAGCTTAATACAAAGTATTCTAAAATCCCCTAGAGTACAGTAGACTGAAATATCCCAAAAGATCACAGAATACATTGAACTTCCCCCTAAGGATCAATAGAGATTACCATACTAAGAACCATGAAGCAATGGAGTACCCATGATGACCCAAAAGTACCACAGACTACGAAGTACTTCAAAGTAACTACCACGATATACCAGAAGTACCACAACAAATAACCATGATACATCATGAACTACACCTGAGGGCCATAAAGTACCCTAAAGAGATATCTAAAGTATCTGACGGAGTATGATAAAGAGGCCATTAAGATATTATCATGGAGTACGGTCATGGGCATACTCTTAATCCACTTTCTGCTTTGTTATTCGTTGCAGATTTAAGTACCACTCGATGTAGCCACATGATAGCAACACCTCTTTCGCATTTCCCGTTCGCCGGTTACCAAAGAAAGGAACGTCTGCACCTCATTAGCTAACCACAAATTCTTGCTCTAGAGGGCACATAATTGTTAGTACGTAGGGGCACCCTTTCCCGACGGCACTGAATCATTAGAGTGCATCCTTGGGGCACCCTATCATTTGTTGCACGCGTAAAGGGCAGCCAATAAGGCACATTTGAGGGCACTTTAGCGCGTTTTTTCAACCTTGGAGTCCGCCACTGAGTCCTGGGAAGTACCTCAAGGTATCAAGGTGTCACAGTATTGTGTAGTATCACAGAGGGTTGTTGATTCAGATCCCTAAACCAACTGGGAAAATCTGCACTGAGCAAGTGTTTGAAGAGCTAAAATAACAAAAGCTACCAAGAAAATTACCCAGAACTATCAGAATGTAGTAGGAAGTAAGAGAAAGAACTAACCGACCCAACGAGACCACACAGTGCCCAATGGTACCCTGTAATAGCACAGGTAACTACAACATGCAGCATTATGGAATAACCTAATACATACTACATCTTTTAGAGTTTAGCTGGCGGACGCGCTGATGAAGGATTGCACCTCTGGAGATCCTTAATGAGAACTAAAAATACCCTAAATGTCTGTGGTGAGAACAACAAACCCTCCAAAGAACAAAAAAAGAACCAGCCCTCATCACCTTCCAGCAATAAATTGGTGTTTAGGTGACTCAGCAGGTTGGACACAAACAGGTCATTCTGTCGTCTTTACCCCATTGGGTGGTCATGCTTCATGGATGACTTAGTGGTGGTTTCCAGTTGGGGAACTTCCCAACTTTATTCTATGAAGCGACGGGGCCGTAATGCAACAATCAAAGAGATACGGAGTCAAACAAAGCTGGAAATTCTCCTGCTTTTGGTGGAGCATCGTTTAATTTCTTAGTATGTCAACACCGCCAACTGCTGATCCGTTAAATAGCGTTGAAAGTTGGCAGAACCCTCCACAGAATATATTCAGTACTGCAGACCATCTGAAGATTTCAAGATAACTTTAGTTTGAAACCTGGAAGAACAACACACTGTTGATCACAGCTGGAAATAAAAAGTGACACAGTAGCAACACACATATACAGCTTGGCAGAATATGTGAAATACAGATTTAAGTTCCTGAATGAGCAGGTTATCAAATGACAAGAGAGACGATCCACTCTGACATACTGACACGGTGCATCATTAGCATTAATATTAATTAACAGTACAATTAGTTGTAATTGGTCCAAAGTACACGATGCTTTCATGAATCCTACTTGTAACCAACTCTAAGAAGTCTGTTTTTGTGTAGCACTGAGTCTCTGATGTCCTCCCCAGCTGCTCTTGCAGGTTTCAGCGTGCTGGTGACACGCAGCACCAGGTGCATGATGGGAAATACCCGTTGGCTGACACGGCCTGTATTTCTGATCTGTCTAGCTGCACCGCCCCCACCCTCGCGTTAAACAGCTGCTGCTCAGTGACACAGCAGAATGAACCAGTAACACCAATGAAACCAGTAAAATGTCAAACTAGTGAAAGTTTTACATTCTACAATTTCACAGATTTACCCAAAGACGGTGCCAACGAACATTTTTACTCCTGACGTCAGTGAACGCAAACGGTTATTGGAAGACTGAGCCTAGAGGCCTCGTCACACCGGAGAGGGATGGGCGCTGGTGGGCTAACAGCTAACACGCTAGCAACCTGGGAACATGCTACTAGACTAGAACAGGTCAGTTTGGGGTCATCACTTTGTTCCCCGGTCTTATAAACCTATAGACTCAGCATTTTCTTAGGGTTAGGGGTGAGGTTTTTGCGTGAACATTGGTGCCCATCTTGGGCGGGCGCGGACACATGGGGATTGAGTCAGTTGTTAAAAAGGTTATAATAATGTTTAAAATATTAATTTATATTTAAAAAGAGATTCGGGGGAACCACTGGACAGGACAGACAGCTGAAGATTAACTGGTGGTTCAAATATCATCCGTCCTGCACAGTTACTCCCTCGGTGTGTCCGACATCATGAGGTGCCGTTCTATCATCTCGTTTAAAAGATTAAAAAATAAATAAAGCCTTGAATAATTTATTAAAACTGTGATGTTATGCCCCAGTCTAGGGGGCCTAGGACACAACCTGAAAAAGCCCCATCTTCCCCAAGTCCCAAGTGGCCACAAACAATGATTTGGTTGAATACTAAGAAAAATAGTTAAAGTGACAACAATAGATAATGAGTTATATAAGCTGAGCTAAAGGCTTCAGGGTGGACTAAGGTCAAAACAACCAACAAAAGGCAACCTTACCGAACCAAACTTAAGAAGAAACAAATGACACAAACATAACTAACTAAGTAAACAGGAACAAACAATGTTAACAAAGCTGGAACCACTCCACCACGGCTATGGCACACACCTATTTGCATAAATGATTGGAAGCCAGGGCACGCACGCACACACACACACACACACACACACACACACACACACACACACACACACACACACACACACACACACACACACACACACACACACACACACACACACACACACACACACACACACACACACACACACACACACACACACACACACACACACACACACACACACACACACACACACACACACACACACACACACACACACACACACACACACACACACACACACACACACACACACACACACACACACACACACACACACACACACACACACACACACACACACACACACACACACACACACACACACACACACACACACACACACACACACACACACACACACACACACACACACACACACACACACACACACACACAGCACATTGGCTAAAAAATGACTGCAGTCATAACAGTGTGCATGTGCAGTATAAAATTCACATATATACCCAGGATAGGAGAGGATAAGGGTTACGTTCAGGGTCAGGGTCAGGGTCAGGGTCAGGGTTAGGGTCAGGGTCAGGGTCAGGGTCAGGGTCAGGGTTAGTGTCTACATAAACATATCTGCCGTGGAAATCGGCACTGATTGTGGTAAAAAACAGACTGGGAACATGGGACCTTTTTTGGGAAAGGGTCCCAAAAAGTAGCCTTGCAAGATCAGGTTGGTGCCGCGAGGCTCCTTCGTATATTACTCGCAAATTATTGAGAATAATGTGATTAGAAATGTGAGAATCAATCCATCTGGTGGAGATTTACCAAAGCAATGAAACTGAATCTGTCTTGAAATTCAGCACAATGACAATAAAATAATAAAATAACAAACATGTTGTGCATCTGACCAGGCCGGGACTGGACCAGGACCAGGACCAGGACCAGGACCAGGACCAGGACCAGGACCAGGACTGGTACATGAACTGATGAAGCCTCTTGGATGAGAGGTGAAACGTCTTCCTGACAAAGAACCAAGTCCAGTTGCTTTGGACTGAAATTGCTTTGAGGAGAACGACGACCTGGACACATGAGAACATTCACAGGCTTTCACCAAAATTGAATTTACCCTCATGATTTTGATATTATTAATTATTATTATTAAAGTTTGCCATTTTAAATACAGGTGTGACCCGGCTTTAAGGGGAAAAGCAGGTATTTTATCAACCTGGAACCTTTTTTCACATGTTTTAGTGTTTTTGTGTCTAATGGGAAATTGGTCCATGGTTATTAAAGCGAGAGCCACGTCGCCTTTGCAGTTGTGAAACAGGCTGTAACTTAATCCGTCTGCGCTATTATTACAAAGATCCAATCAAAGTGCTGAAGAGAGAAGTTGGGGGGGGGGGGGGGGGTGTCTATGGTTGAATAACTCCAATACAATTTTTTATGCAACAGCATCCAGTGGACGTTCGATGAACTGCAGCTGAACACACATTTATACAACAGCCCAACTCTGCTTCCTCTCGTTTCACTGAACTGACCCCTGAGCTCCAGTTTATGATGCCGCGGAGAGACCGAGTCCTGCGGTGAGCCGAGGGACTTTATGGACTCTAATAAAGTATGAATGTGTCCTGTTGACTTCAGTTATATTTAGACTGATGAAACCGAACGAGCGCCTCAGACTGGAGTCGTCCCCGACGGGGCGGATCAAACTTTAATTAAAAACCTATTAATTCATTTTGGAGAAACATCTGAATCAGCTGTTTAAAGTAACTTCATCAGTTTGGATTACAAAGGGATTTAGTCTAAAAGTTTTGACGTTAAAGGAAAAGCATTTCATTGTTTTCCTCCTTTTCCTAATGAATCCTTGTGCTCAGTGTTTAATTCATAGATTTTTAAGTTTTTAAAAGTTAAAATTCTTTATAATTAAAGACATAAAGTTGATTCTTTCCAGGAAACACCTGATGAATTCGTTACAGACCTGTAATCTTAACCATTTCATTAATTAATGATAAAATAAGGGTTTATTGGTTTGAGTGACAGTGCTTAAAAGGGCTCGTCATCAGACCTGCTGCTGGTTCAGACTGACAGACAGACAGGTGGGAGCAGCACCCTCTGCTGGTCAAACTCATGAATAACAATATCCCAAACAGAGCACAGGCAGGGAATGAGTCCTGACCCCAAGTGAAAGAGTTCAAGTACCTCGGGATCTTGTTCACGAGTGAGGGGACGATGGAGCGTGAGTTTGGCCGGAGAATCGGAGCAGCGGGGGCGGTGCTGCAGTCGCTCTACCGCACCGTTGTGACGAAAAGAGAGCTGAGCAAGGCAAAGCTCTGGATCTACCGGTCAGTCTTGGTTCCTACCCTCACCTGTGGTCATGAAAGCTGGGTCAGGACCCAAAGAACCAGGTCGCGGGTACAAGCAGCCGAAATGTGTTTCCTCAGGTGGGGGTCTGGAGTCTCCCTTAGAGAGAGGGGGAGAAGTTCAGCATCCGTGAGGAACTCGGAGTAGAGCCGCTGCTCCTTTGCGTTGAAAGGAGCCAGTTGAGGTGGTTCAGGATCATCTGGTAAGGATGAACCCTGGGCGCCTCCCTAGGGAGGTGTTCCAGGCACGTCCAGCTGGGAGGAGGCCTCGGGGAAGACCCAGGACCAGGTGGAGAGATTAGATCTCCACACTGGCCTGGGAACGCCTCAGGATCCCCCAGTTAGAGCTGGTTAATGTGGCCCGGGAAAGGGAAGTTTGGGGTCCCCTGCTAAAGCTGCTGCCCCCGCGACCCGATCCCAGATAAGATGAGATGAGATGAGACAAGGAATCGATGCAAGTGAAGGGAACAAGGAGCCACAAATGAAACTCCCTGCAGCTCGCACCTGCCCCCCTGTGACCTGTGACCTCACCTGGTTGATGTCATCGTTGAGTTGGCGCGTCAGCAGCTCTCTGCGGAGCTTCTCCTCACGACGAGCTGCTTCATTCAGCCGCGAGACGCAGAGAGAGTCCAGAGTGAGGAGACGAGCCTCCAGCTGCTCCACTCTGAAACACGTCCGACCCTGACGGAGCACACAGAGAGGTCACATCCTACAGCAGCGTAGAAATACTCCTTTACAGTGGAATAAAAAGGTTGAAGTAAAGTTCCCTCAAACTTGAGCACAGTGGTCAAAGAACTTACCGTGCGGTTGACGGCGTTGCAGATATCCGTCTTCAGTGTTGAAGCGGATTTTAACAGACTCTGGATCTGCTGCTGCTGCTCAGCCTCGCTGGATCCACAAGAACCAGTTGAACCGGATATAGGGTCCGACTGGAGCAGGGCCTCCAGCTGGACACAAAAAACATCCAATTAATAATAAATCACTTTACTTTATACTCTGTAAAGAGTAAATAAAGAGTCCGAACAGTTGAGATCAGGGGCCGTATTCACAAAACATGATGATGCAGCCACGATGCAACTTCCTCCACTGACCTGTTTGGATGTGAGGTGGAAGCTGTTGGTCAGGTCCAGGATCGACTCGCTGTGATGGATCTTGTTTTTCACTCTCTCCTGGAGCTTCAGCAGCTCTGACAGATGCTCCTCCTTCATTGCCCCTCCCTTCAACTCCTTCACCTCCAGCCTGTCCTGGACTCCTCTCAGAGTCTCCCAGTTCTTCACCATGAACTCCACCTCAGCGTCCAGTCGCTGCAGAAAGGTTTGTTCACAGTTCAGACATCAATCCTAAAAGTCCTGATAGTCCTTGCAGTACTTAATTACTTCTATTCTGTATCTGGAGTCACGCCTTTAACCAAGTTCTCACCTACAAGTAGTACATGGAGTTCTGACGACCCAGCAGTCCCAAAGAGTCCTACAAGTGCAAAATTCTTGGTAGTCCCACAGTTCAAAAGATCCAGCAGTCTTTGCTGTCACAGTACCAGAGGTCCCAGTATCTAGCTGCAGTTGAGCAATCACAGCTGTCCCAGGAGTCCCAGTGATAGTGCTTCTCAACCATTGGGACTCCTGGAACAGCTGTGATTAAACTGGTCCCTGCAGTTCAAAGGACACAAACATCCCTACAGTCCAAAGGTACCTAAAGTCAGAATTCTCCAAACTGCAAAAGGCCACAGCACTCCCCTCATTTGTTACATGCCTCAAAGTCAACATGGTCCCAACCATCCCATCAGTCCTTTTGTACCCCAACAGTCAGCTTGAAGCACATCCAGGAGTCCCAGAGGCCTTACATGTTCCAAGAGCCCAAAGGTCCCAGTGGTTTAAGAAGTTCCCAGAGGTCAAAGGTCCCAGCCTACCAAATGTCCCAATCATTCCAGTGGTTCCAACAATCACAGTAGTCCCAGGATTCAAGAATTCCTACAAGTGCCAATAGCCCCTAGGTCTCAATAGTCTCCAGAGAAGACCCAGTGTCTCCAACAATCCGAGCAAGTCCACAACTTCAAAGAGGTCCCACCAGCCCCAACAGTCACCCAGGTCCAAAAGTCCCAATGGTCCAATGAGTCACAACAGAGTCAACAGTCCTTGTTATCTAAATATGCTATAGTATCATAAGTCCCAACAATCTAGCAATCTACAAGTTCCCGCGGTACCATCAGTCCCCACGGGCCGGTCCAAAATCAGAAGACTCACAGTGAAGTGTGGTCTGGCCTGGCTGAAGCGCTCCAGCAGCTTGGAGGTCTGCAGGTCTGAACCCAGATCCATCAGAGTGCAGGAGTCCAACATCTCAGAGACGCTGTTCAAGTCCTGCATGGTCTGAAAAGCACAAAGCATTCCAGCGTTGGAGAGAAACAAAGTACATTTACCCAACAGTTTTCAGGGTACTCATACTTAAGTACTGCTACTTTTATGCAGGTATAGTTACTCCGCAGTGTACCCCAGATATTTAGTACCTTGTGCAGTCTCTCCTGGTACTTTCTCCAGTACTCCAGCTGCTGCTGCATTTGTATTTGCTGCTGACTGCACAGCTCGTTCACTTCCTGTTTGGTTCGGCCGAGTCGCTCCGCCGTCTGCTGCACCACCGACAACACCGACTGTAGGTTCAACGCTGCTCCAGACACCTGACACACACAAACAAACCTCTCGTACTGATTCATGACATGTCTTAAATAACACTTTAATGTCAAACCCTGATGCCTGATAGTGTCGTTACCATCTTAACAGTATGGACGTAGTTGTCTCCAAGCTCCTGACAGGTGAGTAGCCTCTGTAGCGTTTCCTGCCAGCTGGCGACTACCTGCTCCTTCTTCTTCACTGGCGATCTAGAAGTACCAGCTCCCACCTCCTCCTTGTCCTCTTCCTCCAGCCTCCTTCTGTAGATCTCTCTCAGTTCTTCCATCTCCTCCTCCACCTGGAGAACAAGAGCACCTTCAGCCGACTGCACAGTGACCTTCATCTTCATCCCAGACTACCAAAGTTTCCATCAACTGGTTTGGTGTGAGTAATCAAGGCTACAGTTTAGTGATCCGGGTCCAGTGGACTGTGGACCCCGGAGGAGACTCTGACCTGCTGGGCCGTCCTGAGGAAAGTGACGTAGGGTTGCAGCAGCTGCAGGTTTGAGACGATCTTCCTGTTCAGACTCTGCAGCTCCTTCAAGACCACATCGACCCGACCAATGAGTTCAGGGCTCAGTGACCCCGTTGGGTCGCCAGCAGATGGATCAAGACTAAGGTCGCCGGTTCTGGTCCGTCCGCCCGTGCTGCCTAAAACAGGTTTCGACTGGGTTAGTTTATATTTAAACAGGTTTAAACTGGGTTAAATAATATATAAACTAAGACAAACTGGATTAAATTATATTTACACAGGTTTAAACTGAGTTTACTGATATATAAAATAGGATAAACTGGATTAATTTATATATAAACAGGTTTAAACTGGGTTAAATTATATATAAACAGGCTTAAACTGGGTTAAATTAGATATAAACAGGCTTAAACTGGATTAAATGATATATTAAAATAGGATAAACTGGATTAAACTATATATAAACAGGTTGAAACTGGATTAAATTATATATAACCAGGTTTAAACTGGATTAAATTATATTTCAACAGGTTAAAACTGGGTTAAATTGTATATAAACAGGCTTAAACTGGATTAAATCATATATAAACAGGGTTAAACTGGATTAAATTATATATAAACAGGTTTAAAATGGATTAAATTATATATAAATAGGCTTAAACTGGATTAAATCATATATAAACTGGTTTAAACTGGATTTAATTATATATAAACAGGGTTAAACTGGATTAAATTATATATAAACAGGTTTAAAATGGATTAAATTATATATAAATAGGCTTAAACTGGATTAAATCATATATAAACTGGTTTAAACTGGATTTAATTATATATAAACTGGTTTAAACTAGATTAAATTATATATAAACAGGCTTAAACTGAGTTAAATTATATATAAACTGGTTTAAACTGGATTAAATTGTATATAAACACTTTTTTCTTGTAAATAAATGTGTTTTCTACTCATTTTACATTAAAACTCTCAACAAAGACGATCAGTTTTGTTATAAACGCAGAAAAAAACAATAGAAACTGCAGTGAATCGTGTGCTTCAGGGTCATTAACCCTCATTACCTCCCTTCAGCTGCTGCGTCAGGGCCTTCAGAGGGGACAGCCGTGTGCCGGGCTCACCGGGAGCCTGGGGACCGGTTCTGCTGGAGTGCAGGGCCCGGATCTGATCCAGGATCTGCTTCAAGTTCTCTGCATCGCGACCTGCAGACTGGAGAGAGACACAACGATCTGTGATCCCCCGACGTGTCTGTGAATCCAGATTAGATGCAGACTGTGACGCAGCAGTTCATCTTTAGTACTGATGAGTCGTACGGGAGAAGAAGAAGAAGAAGGAGAAGAAGAAGGAGAAGAAGAAGAAGAAAGAGGAGAAGAGGAAGAAGAAGAAGAAGAAGGAGAAGAAGGAGGAGGAGGAAGAGGAGAAGAAGGAGAAGAAGGAGAAGGAGGAGGAGGAGAAGAAGGAGAAGAAGGAGGAGGAGAAGAAGGAGGAGAAGGAGAAGAAGAAGGAGGAGAAGAAGAAGGAGAAGAAGAAGAAGCAGAAGAAGAAGAGGGAGAAGAAGAAGAAGGAGAAGAAGAAGAGGGAGAAGAAGGAGAAGGAGAAGAAGAAGAAGAAGAATGAACCGGACTTCACACATCTCATCTCATCTTATCCAGGATCGGGTCGCGGGGGCAGCAGCTTTAGCAGGGGACCCCAAACTTCCCTTTCCCGGGCCACATTAACCAGCTCTAACTGGGGGATCCTGAGGCGTTCCCAGGCCAGTGTGGAGATCTAATCTCTCCACCTGGTCCTGGGTCTTCCCCGAGGCCTCCTCCCAGCTGGACGTGCCTGGAACACCTCCCTAGGGAGGCGCCCAGGGTTCATCCTTACCAGATGATCCTGAACCACCTCAACTGGCTCCTTTCAATGCAAAGGAGCAGCGGCTCTACTCTGAGTGTGTGTTTGTGTGTGTGTGTGTGTGTGTGTGTGTGTGTGTGTGTGTGTGTGTGTGTGTGTGTGTGTACCTCAGCCTGTAGATGCAGCTGCAGGTGTGTGTTCAGAGTGTCTTCGGCCTCCAAGAGCTGCCGCCCCGCTTCAGAGATGTTGGACAACACACTGCTGCTCTGCTGCACCCAGCTGCAGATCTGCAACACACACACACACACACACACGCACACACGCGCACAAACACACACACACACGCAGGCACACACACACACACACACACACACACACACACACACACACACACACACACACACGCGCACACACACACACCTGGAGTATGAGCTTTAACTGTGAAATGAAGCTTCTGTAAAGAGGTAAATAAATAAAAATGTCACCTTGTCCATGAGTTGTTCACATGACGACAGCAGCTGGAGCCTCTGATTGGTCAGGAGGACTTGGTGGGCGTGGCCTACTCCCACCTGCCCGCTACACCAAAGAAGAAGAAGATCGTGCAGGTTTCATTTTTCCCGTATTTACCGATTAAAAACCATCACAAATCAAATTAAAGACGTTTTTCACACGTGAAAATCCAAATCTATCGGACCTGGATCCGGACCGCAGGCTCCTGGACTCCTCTGGTCCTAATCTGGGGTCCAGGTCTTTGGTTGGCTCTGATCCAGACTGCAGGCTCCTGGACTCCTCTGGTCCTAATCTGGGGTCCAGGTCTTTGGTTGGCTCTGATCCAGACCGCAGGCTCCTGGACTCCTCTGGTCCTAATCTGGGGTCCAGGTCTTTGGTTGGCTCTGATCCAGACCGCAGGCTCCTGGACTCCTCTGGTCCTAGTCTGGGGTCCAGGTCTTTGGTTGGCACTGATCTAGACTGCATGCTCCTGGACTCCTCTGGTCCTAATCTGGGGTCCAGGTCTTTGGTTGGCTCTGATCCAGACTGCAGGCTCCTGGACTCCTCTGGTCCTAATCTGGGGTCCAGGTCTTTGGTTGGCACTGATCTAGACTGCATGCTCCTGGACTCCTCTGGTCCTAATCTGGGGTCCAGGTCTTTGGTTGGCACTGATCCAGACTGCAGGCTCCTGGACTCCTCTGGTCCTAATCTGGGGTCCAGGTCTTTGGTTGGCTCTGATCCAGACTGCAGGCTCCTGGACTCCTCTGGTCCTAATCTGGGGTCCAGGTCTTTGGTTGGCTCTGATCTAGACGCAGGCTTCAGGTCTGATCCACGTCCTTTCTGCACCTCTGGTTTAAACCCCGACTGGAGCTCTCTGGTCTCCTCTGATCTGGATTCAGGTCTCACATCTAATTTAGGTTCTGGCTTCGGCTCGGATCTCGATCCCGGGGTCTGGTCTGATGTGGGTTCCGGCTGCAGGTCTCTGATCTCCTCTGATCTAGAATCTGACTTGAGGTCCGGTCTAGAACCAGCCACCCGGTTTAATTTGAATCCAGACAGCAGGTTTCTGGTCGCCTCTGGTATGGGTCCAGACTTCAACTCTAATCTGGATCCTGACGCAGAGATTCTGGTCTCATCTGATCTGGATCCAGAATCCTCGTCCCTGGTAGGCTCTGATCCAGATTCCAGTTTCATATCTACTTTAGGTTCTGGTTTCAGACCAGATCTTGATCCTGGTATCTGAGCTGATCTGGATCCAAGCTGAAAGTCTCTGGTCTCCTCTGTTCGAGATCCAGGCTTCAAGTCTGGTCCAGGATGCTGACCTGACCTGGATCTAGATCCAGTCAGGGTTCTGGTTGCCTCTGGTATGGGTCCAGGCTTCAATTCTAATCTGGATCCCGACTCGGAGATTCTGGTCTCATCTGATCTGGATGCAGATTTAGCATCAGATTCAAGTTTCACGTCTACTTTAGGTTCTGGTTTCAGATCTGATCTTGATCCTGGTTCCTGATCTGATCTGGATCCAAGCTGAAGGTCTCTGGTCTCCTCTGGTGGAGATCCAGGCTTCAGGTCCCTGGTTGGCTCTGATCTAGATCCAGGCTGCAGACCTGACCTGGATCCAGATAGCAGGTCTAATCTGGACTCAGGCTGCAGGTTTCTGGTCTCTTCTGATTTAGAGTCTGACTTGAGGTCTGATCTGGATCTAGGCTTCACATCTGGTCCAGATTTTAGGTCTGATCTCGATCCCGGTGTCTGGTCTGATCTGGATCCAAGCGGAAGGTCTCTGGTCTCCTCTGGTCGAGATCCAGGCTTCACATCTGGTCCAGGCTGCAGACCAGACCTGGATCCAGAGTGCAGGTCTCTGGACTCCATGTCTGTGCTCTCTGCTGCTGCTGATTCAGGCTCAACGTCTGGTCCAAGCTGCAGGTCCTGGTCCAGGATCTGCAGGTCCTGGTCCGGGATCTCCAGGAGACTCCAGTCCTGTAGTGAAGATTAAATTAAATCTATTTTTAGTCATTTTGCATCTTTTTGTGGTGGTTTTGCATCTATTTTTAGTCATTTTGCATCTTTTTGTGGTGGTTTTGCATCTATTTTTAGTCATTTTGCATCTTTTTGTGGTGGTTTTGCATCTATTTTTACTCATTTAGCATCTTTTTGTGGTTTTGCATCTATTTTTAGTCATTTTGCCTCTTTTTGTGGTTGTTTTGCATCTATTTTTAGTCATTTTGCATCTTTTTGTGCTGGTTTTGCATCTATTTTTAGTCATTTTGCATCTTTTTGTGTTAGTTTTGCATCTATTTTTAGTCATTTAGCATCTTTTTGTGGTGGTTTTGCATCTATTTTTAGTCATTTTGCATCTTTTTGTGGGGGTTTTGCATCTATTTTTAGTCATTTTGTATCTTTTTGTGGTGGTTTTGCATCTATTTTTAGTCATTTTGTATGTTTTTGTGGTGGTTTTGCATCTATTTTTAGTCATTTTGCATCTTTTTGTGGGGGTTTTGCATCTATTTTTAGTCATTTTGTATCTTTTTGTGGTGGTTTTGCATCTATTTTTAGTCATTTTGCATCTTTTTGTGGTGGTTTTGCATCTATTTTTAGTCATTTTGTATCTTTTTGTGCTGGTTTTGCATCTTTTTTTAGTCATTTTGCATCTTTTTGTGGTGGTTTATTGGATATTTTTCATGTCTTGTGTTCTCTGTGTTCATTTTACAACTAGTTTTAATCATTTTGTGTCTATTTTCAGTTATTTAGCATAGTTAAGAACGTCTCTGCACTGGATTTATGTTTATATTAATAACCTGAGCAGCTGACAGAGCAGACGATGACTCACTGCTGCGAGTTCAATTACTTTAATACACAGCGTTTTATAACGTTGTGTCTCTGACTCTGGAGCTGCTGCGGGGACTTCAGTCAGCTGTTAGATTATAATTAGACTGTGTGTGTGTGTGTGTGTGTGTGTGTGGGAACTGAGCTTTTATTACACGTTACTGTCACTTTGCATCTTTTTGTGGTGGTTTTGCATCTTTTTGTGGAGGGTCTGCATCTATTTTTTGCCATTTTGCATCTTTTTGTAGTTGTTTTTGCATCTTTTTAGTAATTGTGCATCTTTTTGTGGTGGTTTTGCATCTTTTTCTGCTGGTTTTGCATCTATTTTTAATCATTTTGTGTCTATTTTCCGTTAATTAGCATCTCTTTGTGGTCGTTTTGCATCTCCATAGTCATGTTTTGCCTCTTTGTGGTCATTTTTGGTCGTTGTGTGTTTACTTTAGCATCTCTTTGTCAAAACTAAAGAAAAATACAAAACTATAATAACTGTGTGTGCAAAAACGCTCGTCTTGTTTGCACCAGATCCAAATACAGATGTTTGAAATGTCTTTATGATGTGAGCTGTGTTCCTCTCTCACTTCTCTGGACTCTGGTTCTTCCTTCTGGTCGTTCTCTGCCTGTTGGAGCAGCAGCCTGACAGCCTGGTCCGCCCTCCTCCTGCGATCCTGCAGCGCCTCCACCAGCTGCTCCAGCCTCAGCGCCGTCCCCCTGCTGCACCGGGAACTCTGGGGACTCTGGGAAGAGGGTGCAGCATCGTCATCCATCCACAAAGTCAACAACGAGTCATTCAAACTGTGCATGATACTAAATATACAGCACAATATTTAAATATTTTGTATCTTTTTGTGGTGGTTTTGCATCTTTTGTGGTGCTTTTGCATCTTTTATGGTGGTTTTGCATCTATTTGTGGTGCTTTTGCATCTATTTCCGGTGCTTTTGCATCTTTTGTGGTGCTTTTGTATCTTTTGTGGTGCTTTTGCATCTTTTGTGGTGGTTTTGCATCTATTTGTGGTGCTTTTGCATTTACTTTCAGCCATTTTGCATCTTTTTGTGGTGGTTTTGTATCTTTTTGTGGTGGTTTTGCATCTATTTGTGGTGCTTTTGCATTTACTTTCAGCCATTTTGCATCTTTTTGTGGTGGTTTTGTATCTTTTTGTGGTGGTTTTGCATCTTTTTGTGGTGGTTTTGCATCTATTTGTGGTGGTTTTGCATCTTTTTGTGGTGTTTTGCATCTATTTTTAGTCATTTTGCATCTTTTTGTGGTGGTTTTGCATCAATTTTTAGTCATTTAGCATCTTTTTGTGCTGGTTTTGCATCGATCGAGCTGGAGACAGAAAAATGTAACAGGGGGATTGTTAATGAGCTGCTGCTTTAGTAAATAAGGCTGCGGATCAATGAAGATAATTGAAGCTGTAAATGTAATAAAACATGTAAGTCCTTCACCTCCTCCTCCTCTTCGTCCTCTTCGTCCTGCAGTACTCCTCCTCTCCTCTGGAGGGCCTCAGTCCTCTGCAGCTGAGTGAGTTTCTGCAGCAGAACGCTGCTGCTGGTTAAAACCTGCAGGGATTTCCCCAGAAGATCTGAAACACAACGACACGATGACTAATGCCGATGAATTTCATGTTGCACCTAATCATAATATATAACTGTGCGAACCAAAGCCCTTAAAAGACTACAAATATGTTTAAACACGTTTACATACCCATATAACATTAGTTTATATATAATTAAACCCACTTTAAATCAGTTTATATATAATTTAACCCAGTTTACATTAGTTTATATACCATTAAACCCAGTTTAAACCATTTTATTTATAAATAAACAGTTTAAATTAGTTAATACAACATTAAACCCACTTTAAACCAGTTTATGTGTAATTATACCCAATTTAAATTAATTTATATATAATTTAACCAAGTTTAAGTTCATTTCTATATCATTAAACCCACTTTAAACCAGTTTATTTATAATTAAGTCCAGTTTAAAGCGGAGGTAACATAGTTGTGTTGCAGTTGTGATGATACAGCTGCACTACGATGATATGAGGACTGACATCATCGACGGTTACCTTTCCTCATGGAGTCGTATGTGAGCTGCACCTCAGTCAGTCTGTCGTCCGCTCCGACCCGTAGATCCTCAACTCTGTCGATACCGACGGCAAACTGCACACACACACATGTTGGAGACATTTAACTTTATAATTAAATGTGATAATCTAGTCTTTCAATGGAATCGTATCGCGATGAAATCGTATATCCGGATATCGTGAAGCACAATTACGTCGTCTAAACTGATAATAACAAATAAACACATGTATTTATTTACTGGATTAGCAGAGAGCACGCTACATCGTGATTTATACCATTATTGGGATTAATTTCACAGTTCAAACTGCAAAAGAACAAAGGGAAACGGATCAAAATGCAGTTTGAATGGTTGAAATCTGAAGAGAAATCAACGTCTGAAGTCGAGAAAGCTGCAAATCTGCGTGTGGAGTTCAGCGTCAGCGGGCTGTGACCTGCAGGTGCGTGAAAACATTCCTGAGACCATGAAACCCTTTGAAACGTCTCTTTAACGCTAACTTTAGGAGTTCAGAGGTTATTGAGCTGGAGAACAAAGCTAGGAACGAGCCCCGTGAGCCTCACGTTCGTCCAAAGGGGATGAAAATAGCAGCAGGACGCTCGTTGTTGGACTGTTTTAGACGCAGGCTGCAGCAGGTGACCGCGCTCGGGCTGCAGCAGGTGTTTGCTAATAAAAATGGCAGCCTGCCGGCGAGTGCAGCTTACTTCGGCACGCCACAGATCAAGCAAATACACGGCACCGCATGAGAGAATGTGAGGCGGACACAAATGTCCTTCATGGAGACACGAGACAAGGGTGAGTCTCTGTCTTTGCGTCAGTCTGTCTCTCTCTCCCCAAACGGTCGAGACAGACGTCCGTCCTCCACAGATCTGGGTCTGGACCATGTTCCTGCCTGTTAAAGATAGTGCAACTTGTTGTTGCTCACGGGGGAATTGTTTCTCTGTCAATCATAGAGCACGGTCTCATAGTGCCAAATCATAACAAAAGTGATCTCAGGACACTTTACAGAGTAGGTAAAGACCACACTCTATGACTTATTTATGATTTGCAGAGACCCAACAATTCCCCCGTAGAGTACGGTGGCGTTGAAAACCTTCACTATAACAGACAGGAACGTCAGACAGACCCAGCTCTGTGGAGGACGCACATCTGTCTGCACCGGAGAGAGGAAGAGAAGGAGAGAGAGAGAGAAAAGACGGACAGATGGACAGAGAGAGAGACAGACAGAGACAAAGACAGAGATGCAAGCAACCAAAGAGTAACAGTAACTATAATCATATCTATAGTAATGTGACTATGACTCATATGTTATGACAGTTAATGCAGCAGAACAGTAGAAACAAGCACAGCTAAGGTGACAGAATATGAGAATGATGATAATTATGGTGTAAATATGATCATTGATGAGTAGAAGTTAGTTCTTCAAGCTATCCTCAAAGTAATTTCAGTCCAAAGCAACTGGACTTGGTTCTTTGTCAGGAAGACGTTTCACCTCTCATCCAAGAGGCTTCATCAGTTCATGTACACATCTGACCAGGACCAGGACCAGGACCAGGACCAGGCTGGGACTGGACCAGGACCAGGACCAGGACCAGGACCAGGTAGGGACTGAACCAGGACCAGGACCAGGACCAGGACCAGGCTGGGACAGGACCAGGACCAGGATGGGACTGGACCAGGTCCAGGACCAGGACCAGGACCAGGCTGGGACTGGACCAGGACCAGGACCAGGCTGGGACTGGACCAGGACCAGGACCAGGACCAGGCTGGGACAGGACCAGGACCAGGACCAGGACCAGGACCAGGCTGGCACTGGTCCAACTAACTGGTGTGAGATCCAGGTATTTAACCTCTCACAGGCCGATGATGTCACTGGAACCCTTTGTGCTCCGAGTGCCAACGACCGTCGTTAGAGTGACAGTCGTTGGTAGGAAGTTGGTCTGGACTTCGTTAGTGCTGGTCCTGGTCCTGGTCCTGGTCCTCCTGGTTCAGTTGTTGGTGGAAGTAGGTCTGGACTTAGTCAGTGCTCTATTGAGTCTCAACGACAGTCGTTGGAGTCACAGGAGGTCGTTTGTGAACAACAACTTTTGAACTGTTCACAAAGTCTAAAATCACAATGCCAATAATGAAGTTTCATAAAAACATCATCAGCAGCTTCGTTCAGCTGTCGGGAACTTGAGTAAAGTTGTGAATGAGTTGTAGTCTGGATGCGTCCTACCTCAAGAGCTCGGCGGTAAAAGTCCGCAGCCAGCGTCAGGACTTCCTGTCGTCTCTGGAGCAGACGGAGGAGCAGGGACCATCCCTCGCTCAGTGACGCCGCCATGGCCGAGTGCACTTCCTCCTCTTCGCTGTTCCTCTTCTGCTCCATGGCGCCTTCATCCCACCTCCTCATCCTCCTCCTCCTCCTCAGCTCGCTCTGCTGGTTCTTCTCGACCGCGGACAGAACTTCCATCTCGTGTTTCTGGAACGACGACAGATTGTGAAGGAAGGTTTCAGCCGCACGAGTCTCCAACACACATGAAACACACAATGACACATTCACAAATCTATTATTATTGTAGCTATATGGCGTGAATGTGTGAAAGGACGCTCTTCTCATACGTACGCGGTGGAAGTTCGTACTCATCGGCTTTGTCCGGGACGTCTGAACAGTCCACGTGTGACATTTCAAACAATGGCGGTGAAAGGTTCACGTTGGTGTGATGCGGAGGTGGAGTGTTTACTGCAGATTTGGTCGATGAAAAGATTCAAAAACAGTCGACGAGACGCACAAAAACTCTGAGGTCTACGGAAAGATTTGGAAACAAAGCCACGCATCGCCATGACGTCATCAATGCGTGTGACGTGTTACGGCGTGATGACGTATAGGCAGCAAGAAGCATTCTCCGAGGCCCAGGTAGTGTGAGTACAAACGGGCCTGGAGGGGGGGGACGGACCCTAAAGCACGGGGCACGGGACAGAGATGGAGAGTCGCTAACAGTCTGACGTGGCTAACAGTGATTAGCTCGGGGCAGCACGGTGAAGGCATTCAAAGGTCTTTTTTAACCACTAATGCTGCTGAAAATAACAGCAAACCTCTGCAGCAGCATGAGAAGAGTCCCTACACACACAACAAAGCAGCAATGGGCTCCTTCCTTTGGGATTGACTTTGGTAATCCACTGTAATGGACTTTACTATGAGAGGAGCTGGTACAGGGGCCAGTAGGTAAGTCTTTAAAACACTCTTTTAATAAACTCTGGCTTCACTAACTACACTGTTGCTGCTTTGTTTTGTGTGTAGGGACTCTTCTCACGCTTTCATGCTCCTTTACGTTGGAATGGACGTCGAAAATCCTCTAAAGGGCGTCAAACAATGGTTTTATTTATTTTTAAATGCAGTCTGAGCAACTTTTCCAGGGGTTAACGGGGCTCCCCCTCAAAGTTGGCCCCACCAAATAAACCTCTCTCCACGTAAGTTCATGTGGAAAAGTCTTTTTGGGTCAGACGGCACCACGTGGCCGACGCAGGAGCTGGAATTTCCCCGTTCGGCCGCTTTGTGAAACTCGTTTCCACTTCCTGGTCCGGTTTTTGTACCTGGAGCTTCTCCATCAGCTGCTTCTGGTCCTGGATCAGCGTCCGGGTTTCTTCCTGGTTCGACCCGATCTCACAGAGACCTGGATGGACCTGGACCAGCTGGAGGTGGACCAGAGAGCCGCTCTGCACACACACACACACACACACACACACACACACACACACATATTACATTACTTTTCATTACATTCACACGTGCACAGCACAGGGAGCAATTTGGGGGTTTCGTGTCTTGCCCAAGGACACTCCGACATGTGGGCCAGAGGAGTCGGGGGAGCCGGGGATCGAACAGCTGATCTCTGGTATGGTAAACACCCTCTGAGCCACAGCGGCCCCACATTAAATCAGTCCTTGTGTTGCTGAGGAAAGAGATAATGTGTGCTCTGTATGCGGCCGAACGAATCCACAACAGAAAACTAAACACAGCAACTGTTAACTGGATTTTAAAGGTTCATTTAGTAGGAGCGGACGATTTTATGCTTTATATCTTTAAAACAATAGAAATATGACTTTATGTGTTTTCTTTATCGGTTCTATTGCAATGCGGAAACCTCCACTGTCAGTATTTACATCAGCTGGATGACGCGTTACGCTCCGATCCTTTGTGCGTTAGGTTCATTTTGCACTGAAGTTTTTAATTTGTCAACTATTTAGTTCTTTCGGTTCAGGACCCAAAGAACCAGGTCCAGGTCCAAGCGTGTGAACTGTGTTTCTTCAGGAGGGGGGCTGGAGTCTCCCTTAGAGAGAGGGGGAGAAGTTCAGCATCAGTGAGGAACTCGGAGTAGAGCCGCTGCTCCTTTGCGTTGAAAGGAGCCAGTTGAGGTGGTTCAGGATCATCTGGTAAAGATGCCCCCTGGGCGCCTCCCTAGGGAGGTGTTCCAGGCACGTCCAGCTGGGAGGAGGCCTCGGGGAAGACCCAGGACCAGGTGGAGAGATTAGATCTCCACACTGGCCTGGGAACGCCTCAGGATCCCCCAGTTAGAGCTGGTTAATGTGGCCCGGGAAAGGGAAGTTTGGGGTCCCCTGCTAAAGCTGCTGCCCCCGAGACCCGACCCCGGATAAGAGGCTGGAGATGAGATGAGAACTATTTCATTCACACAGGAGTTCACCATGTTGTTTTTTCTCATACAGAGACCATTGAATTACCAGTTAACACGCTAAATGCTAATTTATGTAATTAAATGCAGGATTTAAAAAGACGCTTTAAGAGTTTTATTGTGAAGAATTAAAGATTAAATCAATAAAAAGTCTCAAAATCACATCAGTGCGACCTATAATTGGATTTTTGACCCCATCGCTCGACACTATAATCTAGTATTTGTGTGTTTTTTTAATAATATTTTGTAAAATGTTAATTTTTAACAGTAGGTAAAGCTCTCGGATGAATATAAGGAGGTAAAAAGTACAATGTTTCACCCTCTGATGTAGTGGAGCAGCAGCAGAAAATGGAAATACTCAAATAAAACTGTACTTTTACTCAGTTTTAATTATTTTAAATAATAATTAATAAAGATAAAAACTCAGTTACAAGTTTGTGTAAATGTTTCACTCATAATAATAATGTTTTGTTTTTGTTCTCCAACACTGCGACGTGTTGAAGCTTCAGGTCAGAATGAGCTGCATGTGTGTGTGTGTGTGTGTGTGTGTGTGTGTGTGTGTGTGTGTGTGTGTGTGTGTGTGTGTGTGTGTGTGTGTGTGTGTGTGTGTGTGTGTGTGTGTGTGTGTGTGTGTGTGTGTGTGTGTCGCATTCCTCGGGTTGATACAGTATCTCTGGTATGTCGACCGAAAAAGAGACACGGTGACGCCTGATCGCATAAACACACACACGCACTTTAAAAACAACCACAATAATGTCTGAAACTATTATCTCACACACACACACACACACACACACACACACACGCACACACACACACGCACACACACACACACGAACTAGGCATCAGCTGCTAAACACACACACACACACACACGAACTAGACACACACATGAACTAGACACACACACACAAACTAGGCATCAGCTGCTAAACACACACACACACACACGAACTAGAGACACACACACGAACTAGGCATCAGTTGCCACACACACACACACACACACACACACACACACACACACACACACACACACACACACACACACACACACACACCTTGGAGCTATAAGGGGAAACGACACGTGGACAGAATGGAAAGTCTCTCCTGGAGCACGAACGACACTTAAAGCAGATTTACTCTGAACTGAAGTGAAGTTAAAGTTTGATATCTCGCTGAACGGCGACGCGTTCAAATACTTCTTCATCGTGGAGCGTTAGTGACTTTAACGGTTACTTAAAGGCACAGCTCAGATGCTCTGAAGTGTGGTTGGATGAGGTAGTTCCCCATAATCAGTGTGTTACCCACGAGAGACGCACGACCAAGTTAGGAAACGCAGACGGGGAAGTGAGGGAACGTGGCGCCGTGATGTATTTTAAACTGAAAATGATCGATATCACATTAAAATAGACGCTGTATTTATATTTTCTGAGCTCCCCCTTGGTTTCCCTTCCTGACGGGGACTAAAGCCCTCACCTCTGCTCTCTTCAAAGCCACCAGACGTCGGTTAGTTTGAGTTTTGCTGTGACTTTGGATTTTTTAGGGGTAACTTAAACTGGGAAACACACACACTGATGGGAACCCCGGGGGATGGACGCCTTGAGACAGAGGGGTCGGGTAGTCAGTTTACAACCTTAGCCGGGGGTTGGTTTCCACCATTACCATAAGGGCGCGCTCACACTGTCCATCCGTACCGTGCCCAAACTGGTTCCACGGGTAAAGTCTGGTTCCTTTGACCAGTGTGAGTGCAACCGTACCGCGTCTAGGTGCAGCCAGCTTGCCGTCCACGGCCCGTTTGGGAGAGGTGGGCTTTAGTAAAGCACGTTTGCACGTGTACGAGCACGAGCGTGCGCACGTGTACGAGCACGAGGCCTACGGCGGTTCTGAGGTCATTTCCTGTGCGCCTGTTGGGACGTAGAAAAAAGAAGGAGGGACCATGCGCGGACATTTCAAACAATGGCGGTGAAAGGTTCACGTTGGTGTGATGCGGAGGTGGAGTGTTTACTGCAGATTTGGTCGATGAAAAGATTCAAAAACAGTCGACAAGACGCACAAATACTCTGAGGTCTACGGAAAGATCTGGAAACAAAGCCACGCATCGCCATGACGTCATCAATGCGTGTGACGTGTTACGGCGTGATGACGTATAGGCAGCAAGAAGCATTCTCCGAGGCCCAGGTAGTGTGAGTACAAACGGGCCTGGAGGGGGGGACAAGGACCCTAAAGCACGGGGCACGGGACGGAGGCACAGTGGGAGTGCGCCCTAAATCTGCTAAAGATTAAATTAAAATCTGTCTTCTGTCCTTAAAGTGTAATTTCGTAAAATCATACCAGGGTCTTTTTCAGCACTTACACTCATCAAATAATCCATAGAGACAGTGAAATCCAGGAGAGTCGCTAACAGCAGGACGTGGCTAACAGTGATTAGCTCGGGGCAGCGCGGTGAAGGCATTCAAAGGTCTTTTTTAACCACTAATGCTGCTGAAAATAACAGCAAACCTCTGCAGCAGCATGAGAAGAGTCCCTACACACACAACAAAGCAGCAATGGGCTCCTTCCTTTGGGATTGACTTTGGTAATCCACTGTAACGGACTTTACTATGAGAGGAGCTGGTACAGGGGCCAGTAGGTAAGTCTTTAAAACATTCTTTAATAAACTCTGGCTTCACTAACTACGCTGATGATGCTTTGTTGTGTGTGTAGGGACTCTTCTCATGCTGCTGCAGAGCCGCTGATGTTGAGAAGAATGTCGTGGTTGACGGTTCCTCATCTATAGAGACATTGGTATTATTGCCCTACGATCAGACGCACCTTGAGGACGGAGACGACAATCAGCGCTTGGCCGGCCTGGATGGCGATGGTGCTCAGAGTGGTGAAGGAGCGAGGAAGCTTCATGTTCCCCTCTCCGGTCGTCCCTGCCTCGTTCTGTCCCCCGCATGTCTCTTCGGTCTCTCCCGTCGTCATGAACGAACACTGAAGATCCCGTTAGAAGTTGAGGAATGGAAGGACGTATCTTCTGGGGTCACTTCGATCTCTTACCTTAAATGTTTAAAGAGACGTTTAAACATCGTATCGCAGGGTGTTAAAGCTCCGCAGCAAACACGTGAAGTCCCTCAAACGAGTCCCTGAACCAGTTTGTGTTGGGAGAAGTCGGTTCCCAGCGTGAACCGCTTCAGCAGGACTCACTCCAGACCAACAACTGGAGGTGTCGGTTCCAGGTCCTCAGACGTTGACAGTTGAATCTCCTACAGAACAAAAAGATAGCAGCATTTTATACAGTGCTGTTGTTTGACATACAGTACATTCAAGGTTCAAGTCTCCTGTGGGGACTAACATCACCACACATGAAGGCAACAGGGCTCATCGAAGCCACAAGAGTCTCATCCAGGGCTGCCCAACCCGGCTCCTGGTCCTGTATGTCCAAGACTCAGGTGTGTTAAAGCAGGAGAAACCTAAAACATGCTGGACAGTGGCCCTCCAGGAGCCGGATTGGGCAGCCCTGGACTCATCTTTACAGTCCGACAATCAGGAAGCTCCATCAGGGTCAGTTCTCTGAGTGTCCACTAGGGGCAGGTTTCATAACAGAGCAGTTTCTCATTGACCCCCATGTTAAACAGGCCGTTTACACAGCATCATTAAACCTGTTTAAGGACAAAAGAACATTCTAGTCTGTGTGTTTAGCTCAGATCTCCATGACAACACTGAGGGGGAGGGGCTAGTTTATATTTTATTGGAGGTTAAAGTTTATGAATAATTAGGGGCGTGGCCTCTTGAGTGACAGCTAGCCTCTGGCCCTCACTTCTCCTCGGAGGTAAACGTCAGCTAGATGGACGTACGCCCCTCCCCCCTACGTCACATACATGCCCTTTTTTGGTCAGAGGAAATGAGGCGGAGTCAAAGTCTGACAAGATGGAGACTCCTGTAGGCGAGGACGATTGGATCAAGTTTAGCAGTACCACAGCAGTTACAACCAGTCAAGCAGTTGTACAGGTCAGCGTGCCGAGATGCACCCGTCCCCCTGATGGGTGTAAATTAAGTACCACCGATCTCTCGAACGGAGGACGACCCACTCTTCCACTGAGCCACAGTCGCCCCTGGCACTGGTATTGTACAGCCCTACCAGGTAGCAACCAAAAGTTCATTGTTTTGCAAAGATGCAGAACAATGTTTCTGCGTAAAGAACAACATCGTATCTCTTCAGGGTTTCAGGGTTCGAGTGCGACAACGACCTCCTTATAACCATTAAATGTCCCGTCACAACAAACGGTTGTCTGTTGACTGTTGAAGCTGTTTGCTCTGCTTCTTCTGTCAGGCCATGAACTGATAACGCTAGCTAACATTAGCTCAACAGCTAAAGTGCCGACTGAGGGTGCGACCGGATTTAGCGGATATCTGATCCCTGCAGAAGTGACTTGGCAGCAGTTTGTCTTTGGACAGCGACGCAGCGGACCCTAAATATAACGTCACGGTT